>NC_064818.1:16073589-16418548 GCF_023721935.1 Panthera uncia | reverse complement strand
GGGCGGCGGCGGGGGGGGTCGGAGCGTGGGGGGGGGGGGAATCGGGGGGGGGAGGGGGGGGGGGGGTTGGAAAGATTTGTAAGCCAGAGAGTCAAGGACGTTTGAGAAGCGTTCAGATGGATTCTCCGGGGGCAACATCAATGGGCAGAGGAAGGGCACTGGCCGGGATGAGAGAGGGATGGGCCGAGAAAGAGCCAGCTGGTAAAATCAAGAGGTGGTCAGGTTTAAGGGATGATGGAAGACTGTTGGCTGGCAAGAAAAGGGAAGTTAATTTTAAATTTGGAAATTAAATAGCCTTCAATTCGCATTAAAACTTTTGAGAAAAAATGTTACCTTAAGAATTCTGTTACCCCCAACTCTGAGTCATTTATAACAATTTTCTGTTCTGTTGGTTTCGTTTTTTTATCCCTTAACAAAAGCAAACTTCCTACCCTAATACCAGCTGGAAATTCTGGGTCCACCTTTAAATGCTATCACCCTTCGTTCTGGGGACATGGGTTGCGGGGGGGTTGGGGGGGAGTGGAGTAGACTTTATAAAAACTCTGTGTTTTCTTAGAACCAGGGCTATTCATTATCTAGCAAACCTGACTTCAAATCTGGAAAGTCCTGTCTTGCTTTTTAGACTATAAATGTGTAAGTGGAAGACACAAGAGTGAGCATCTCATGCTGTCCCATTGTCCTGAAGCACTGAGCTTGTATGTTTTCGGACTTCGTAGGATTTTTAAGTCAATTTCAATGTCAAAGTGGAATAGCTGCTGTATCTTCTTACAGACTTGCTACCTCCCTGGGATCCTGCACCCGGGGCACGTGCAGGACCTCCTCTCATTGGGTTGTTTGGAGAAAAAAGCTGAGCTCTCTGTAGTTTAATTCCTACTGAAGAGCAAGGGTTTCCTGTTATTCTTTGTCTTGGTTTTTTAGCAATTTGTTGTAGTTGTTGTTGACTAGTGAAGTGAAACTCTAATGTGACAATTATCATTACGGGTTAAATTGCCCAGGGAGTTAAAATTAACAGAAAAGGACGTCACGTAATTAGCGCTTTTCTGACATTCCCCCAGAATGTTGTTATGTATCATACTTCATCATCACCTGTCTTTTGAAATGAAGAGCAAAAGACTTGCTCTTCTTACATGACTCTGGAACCACATCATCATTAAGGCTCACAGTGTTGTATACTGTAGTACAGAAACCAGCTGCCGTTGGCTTGTTTCTGTGCTGGAATTACCCTTGCCAAATTTACCGCTCGTTTATTGAACACCAGGGGGCGCTCCTGGGAAGTTCAGTATCTGAAAAACTGAAGGTGAAGCCAAAGGAAATGGAGAAAACTTGCCAGCAACTGGCATGATAGCTGCCAGTTCTGATTCATAGAAAGGACAGGTTATGATCTCAAGTCCTGTGAGAAGGGAACGGCAGGCCAAGAATGTGTGCTTGTTCAAACAAACAAGGGCTGATGCACAAGGCACCCTCACCTCCCCAACCTTGTTTTCAGTTCGCCTTTCACTGGACACACTAACAGAACAGTCTTCTGCCAGAAAGACACCCGGAACCCACATATAGGGCCTAACGGTAATAATTCAGAACAGGAAACCTTCCAGACAAGGCAAGACCTATATTTTCCTACTATTTCTGAAATTACAGTGCTGTTCCTTTGAGTCTGTCTGACATCTAGCACTTTGCTCCGTATCATAGATTAGTCTGGAAGCTTCCTGGGACACATATAATGTCGCTTGACCCTACATCAGCGGTCCAAAAGAACAAAGAGGAGCCTCTCAGATTCTTGGTGTTAAGTGGTGTTAAGTTAGACATTTCTCAAGTTCGTTTTTATGTGCTTTTTCAATAATCCCTTCATGAACACGGACTCTTTCCGAAGAACCAAAGTTTGTGCATTTTCAAGCTAGAATACTCTTAAGAGATGCAAATCATTCCAGGTTAGCAGCACTGTTTACAAACTAAATATTCCTTACAAACGAAACGTATGAAAATCTGCATTTATACGAAAGAAATGGGGAGGGTATTTGTTTTATTGTTGTTCTTACAAGATTCCTCACAGGATTCTTTTTATGTATTGGTATACATTTAAAATAACAATAGAGGAGCGCCTGGCTGGCTCAGTCTGTAGAGCTCTTGATCTCAGGGATGAGTCCCATGTTGGGTGGAGACATTACTTCAAATCTTCAAAAAAAAAAAAAATCCAGTATATAAATGTGTGTACCTACACAGGTATAAATGGTTTCCGGGAACTCATTTATGAAGATAGACCCACCCACACTTGTTCAGTTGCATCCTAATGCCAGATATCCAGTTACCTCCATTCGATCTACAAGGGGAGGCTGTGTATCAGTAGCCCGTCCGTTCTCGTCACTGTGTGAGCGCCCCACGATGCACACACTTGTGTGCTTCCTCTGTGTAACTTCTGCTGTGTACCTTGCCTGCTCTCCTACTTTTCTTCACTGCCCTTCCCTGAGTCTGTTCTTCCTTGTTCACCTTTTAATCATGAGATGATTTTGTCTTTTTCATTTTTTTACAGGTCGTTGAAGGTTTTCTTTTTTTGTTTCATTTCTGTGCTGACATTTTGAATGTTCAAGTTCCGGCGTGAAGTTTAATTTCTGCAAAGTCCTGGGTAAGGATATTTGACTCAGCCTGGCTCTTGTGGTTTTCTCTGCCTTCTGGTTGAGGAGGGGCTTTTCATCAGCTGGAATTGACTCTCATTTTGTCTTCTTCCTATGGCAGTGTTTATAAATGTTGTCTTCCTTTTTCTGCTCATTTTGAAAGGCATTCTTTCTCTTGACTTGCAGAAAATTGGCTCTATCTAGGCAGACATGAGGGGTCTGTGCGGCTTCCTGGGTATGATTCCAGAGTGTTCTGTTGGTACAGTATTCCTCAGAGGGAACACTTTGCTATTTGAGCTGGGAGGGTGGTTCTCTTCTGATTCTGTGATTTCCCCCTGCCCATACCCCCCCACCCCTCCCCCCGCTTCCTTCTTGCACTTTACCATCCAGCCCCTCCTCCAACAAACAATACTTTCCCCAAACAGCCACCTGCAATCTCATGAACTTTCAAACTTCTTGATGACCCAGTGGCCAGTGCTCTGGTGAACTGGTGTCAGATTTAGCAGTACAGAGATCCTCCCCAAGTTATAGCGGAACAAACCCATCATAAGCTGAAGATGCATTTAATACACCTAACCTACCCCACATCCTAGCTCAGCCCAGCCTTCCTTAGACGGGCTCAGGACAATTATGTTAGCCTGTGGTTGGGCAGAGTCCTCTAACACACAGCCTATTTAATTTAATTTTTAAATTTATTTTTGAGGCAGAGAGAGAGCAGAGAAGGGGCAGAGAGAGAGGGACAGAGAGAATCCCAAGCAGGCTGTGTACCATCAGCGCAGAGCCCAATTTGGGGCTCGAACTCATAAACCATGAGATCACAGCCTGAGCCAAAGTCAGATGCTTAGCTGACTGAGCCACCCAAGCACCCCATAGCCTATTTTATAATAAAGTGTTGACTGTTTCATGTAATCAGCTGAATGCTGTGCTGAACAGATGGCTGTGTGGGTGCAGAATGGTATGAAGTGTGTTGTCGACCCTTGTGATTGCATGGCTGCCCGGGAGCTGAAGCCGCTGCCGTCATCCGGCATCATGAGAGAGTATGTACCTCATATTGCTGGCCTGGGAAAAGATCCAAATTCAAAATTCGAAGTACAGTTTCTACTGAGTGTGCATTGTTTTTGCACCCCTGTAAAGTCAAAAAATCATTTAAGTTGAACCATCATCAGCCGGGACTGTATTTCCATCACTCGTGGTGGGGTCCCTGCCTTTTCCCCCCCGTGTACTGCCACCACTCGGCCCCTCTTGCGCTCGTCCCCTTATCATACAGTTTCCACCTGACTCTGCCTTCACATGGGTCCTGATGCTGGCCTCGGATGCTTATTTCTCTGCTTTCCTGAAAGCTGAACTTCTGTCTGTGTCTCACACTTACACTGCAGGTATGCGTTATAGGGAACTTACTTGGTTCTCCTTGTCTGTATGGTCTTGGGAAGATTATGAAAGAGATTCAGATTTAGGCAGCTGCCAATATTTCTTGGAAAACCAGAAGCCCGGCTACCTCCCCTTAAATATGAACGCACAAGAATTATGACATCTGAGCAAAACTTACAACGTGAAAGAGAAAAATTAAACACAAAGTAAGGTTAAATACTGTATCTATTAAATAGAACAGGTTATTGTATCCTACACACACACACACACACACACATTAAGAGAAGAAAAGCGAGCTCTTGGAAATTAACACCAAATCCTCACTTGGCGTAACTGGAAAAGAGATGTAAAACAAGTAAAGGACAAAGACACACAGTAACTAAGAGCAATATGCACAAACCAGTCGATGCACTGTCTGGACAACAGAAGTTCCAGAAAGAGCAAGACAATGGAGAGGAGAAATAATCTCATAGTTTCAGAAAACATCCTCAAATGTGGGGCGTGAAGGTACAGTCTGCGTGCCTGCTACACTGGCTGAGAAAGAGGATCGTGCTGAAGCATGCTGTAACACTACAGAGACCCGGGGGCAAAGAATCATTCCAGGAGCTTCCACAGAGGACACGCAGGCTACATATAAAGAGTGAGGAGTAGGAACGGCCTTGGATTTCTCTGCAACCACACTGGAACCTAAAACCAGTGAGGCAATGCCTTCAAAACGCTGAAGGAAAATGATTTCCCAACTCGAATGGTAAGCTCCATTCTAGTTACCAACGAAGCGTGAGGGCAAAATAAAGACACTGGTCTTGGGAAATATACCACCCACATACTCTTTCCCAGGAAGACATGCGAAGGACATGCTCCACCAGACGGAGGAAATCAGCCGAGAAAGGGGAAGATAAGGAAGGGATCCAGGAAACAGGAGACCCAACAGAGAGTGGTGGAGGGGGTCTCCAGAACAATGGGGAAAGGAGACCTCAGGAAGACGGCTGTCTACCAGGCAGAGAGGACAGCCGCTCAGGACTGCTGCAGGCTAGAAGCCACAGGAAAAGTATGAAAAATCAGGACATCAGGATAAAAGCAAAAACTGGAAGAAAAGTCATCACAATTTCCTCCGTGTAAACCACGCTCTGAATATCACCAGTAGTCTTGACTATCAACCTGATCTAGGTTATGACAGAATTACAAAAGGAAGATGGGGGGATATGGAGGCGTGCTGTACATGTTTGGCGGGGATGGTGAGGGAGGCCGGACAGGAACCTACATTTTTATCTTTCATGTGGGGAACCGGTCAGTACGTAAGGTCTCACACTGAAGATCCAACAGGGATTATGTTACTTAGACCTCTTCTGGCCACTAATTAAACCCAAAGAGTCATGTAAGAGTTAAATTCTCAGATGAAGAACAGGAGGGGCTGTTTTCCTTAAAAACCCTTACAGAACAAGTTGACTTGGCTACATGTACATGTATAGCTTTGACTATGAAAACAGGGGCGCCTGGACAGCTCAGTCAGTACAGCATGTCACTTTTGATCTTGGGGTTGGGAGTTTGAGCCCCACGCTGGGTGCAGAGATTACTTAAAAAATAATTTTTTTCTCAACTTTTTTTTTTTTAATTTATTTTTGGGACAGAGAGAGACAGAGCATGAACGGGGGAGGGGCAGAGAGAGAGGGAGACACAGAATCGGAAACAGGCTCCAGGCTCCGAGCCGTCAGCCCAGAGCCCGACGCGGGGCTCGAACCCACGGACCGCGAGATCATGACCTGGCTGAAGTCGGACGCTTAACCGACTGCGCCACCCAGGCGCCCCTAAAAAATAATTTTTAAAAAGTTACACAAGGAAAGGAAAGCCGATGCTCACTACCGCTTACTAGCTCCTTGACTGTGAGCCAATCACTGTGCTATCCTGTTGCAATTCTAAACGGAGATGAGGTTTGCTCGGCCTACTCTGCTGGTTCTGAGGGAAAAAAATGTAGAGGGATTTTATAGAACTCCATAATAACAGTAATTAACTTTGGCAGGACAGGTCCTAATCCCAATGAAAAGACCTGATCCAGTAACGCCCTATCTAATAAACTTTACACCTTGTTCAGAGTTAAAAGATCACCCGTTCGATAGAAGGCGCTTTGGCTGCTGGCAGCTGTTAGGGCTCCACCTGTCTTGGGAAGTGGTTTCTTCTTGTTTTCTCCTTACAAAACTTTTTCCAGCTCGTGAGGCCAGGCCCTTCACCCACATCACTGGTCCAATGGTTTATCCTTGGGCACTTGCCCTATTTCAAGTGAAATTTACTTGCTGGTGGATCAGGAAAAGAATATGCATTAAAACCAACAGCAGAATTTGGGGAACATATTCCTGACTTCAGATGTGGTAGTGGAGACTGGGCATTTACTCCTGAGTGGTTATAAACTAACAGAGAAACTCCAGTCTACAAGTCCATTATTAAATGTACGGTACAAATACTGACCATCGGAGTCTACAGCCACAGCGGAGCTCTCCATCCTTGGGCCATGTGCACCTTGGGAAATAATCTGTACTTCATTAGGTCTCACACAGCTCTGCAGGTCCGGAGCTACTGTGTTTATTTTCAGGTGAAGAAGTCCCCAGCGATCACATAATTAAGTTCCTGGGCCAGAACTGAAGAGAGATTTGTCAGTCCTGTGCTCTTTTCACAACACTACCTAATTTAATTAGTCTTCGTCTCGGACTCATCTGCCCTCTCCTTTTATCCACCCAGCTTTATTTCAGTACAGTTATCCAAATGCCCCAAGAGAGAGGCTAGAAAATAACGAGAACACCACACTAAAAGTTTCTTAGATAAGAGATAAAGGAACGTGTCTATTGATCTCACATGACAAGAGCTCTTATATTTTAGTCCACGACCACACAAAGTAAACTTTTGTGCACACATACTTAGGACACCTGTGACAATTATAGATCTATGCCTGATGCCCCTTCTTGTTTGTTGCAGAGTGGGTGATACAGATATGCTCAGCAGCCCTGGTGTTAGGGTAGTTTTAAAAATTCTATTGAAAGGGCAAGAATCCAATTGCTGAGAATCCAAACGGAGAGCTCATGGATCCCATGGACAGGCCAGTCACCCCCAGGACATCTCTAGGATTGTTAGACTCCTGTGTTTACTGTTGTCTCTCTTTCCCTCATTATCATTTATAAAAAGTCATCCCAGACATTCTGGACTGAGCCAGAGATGTGTGATAGAAAAGCACATTATCTGATAGAAGGGCCCATTAAGACTGTCCGTGTAGGATAAAAGATTTAAAAACCAAAAGAAAAAAAAAAGACAGCTGGAAATAACAACCATAATTTTTCAAGAACATTTATACATCTTTTTAATTAGATTAGCTTTACAAGCAACTTGAGAGCTCTTTCGTAACGGAACACTGCTTTTCAAATTACATGACTTTCCCGTCTATCTGTATATGAATCCTGAAATTCTTTGCCTGCTGTTGATAAAGGTCTGTGTTTTACAGCCAGTTAATGTATTCAATGAAAAACAGCATTAGAAGCTTTGTCTTTAACTAGGATTAAACATATATAGGCCACAAGTAGTTTTAAATTTTGTCTTAAACAGAGTCCTGTTTGGTGACAAGTTAACGGTCCCGCTAACATGAAACGAACAGGTTTTAAATGGATATTAAAGAAATGGCTCTCCTGGATTCCTTGATCCTTTCACAATGATCTCCAAGGAATTAGATAACATTTTCCGAAAAGTACAAATGTCAAGACCTGCCTGGAAAGCACAACCCACATAGAGTAGAATCTGACACTTTGCACAACTGCAGAGACACACATGTGAATGACACAGGGCTCCCACCCTGACAATCACACAACCCCCCCTCCCCCCATCAACAGAACAGTCTCCACTAGACCTAAACATGACAGCGTTTCTGAGTCAAGGCCGAGTGCAGCGTGCCGCACGCAGACCAGATGGCAAAGACAGCTTGCTCTCCCAGGTCCGGCTGGCAGAGGCACTTACTAGAGAGATGTTACATTGCATTATCTGGAACAGAGAGAGGAAGTGGAACAAAACTGAACACGGGCAAGGAAAAACAACCATAAGCTCTAATTTTCTCCTGCAAGTTCTAAGTGAGATCACGATACTGAATATTTAACCCCACCCTAAGTCCACACTGTTGGTCTCACTAGATTTTTTTTTTTCATGTTTTACATGAATAGCAATCTTTTAATAAAAATTACTGAGCTTTCCATAGAAAAGGTCTCTAATTGAATACAAACTATACAGATACTAAAACTGTCATAAGTTGAAATATACAGAAATATTTCTGTACACACATTTTGGCAAAGATTAAGGACAGAGATAGAAAACTGAAGTGGGCAAGGTCTAGACCCCAATTCACGTTAAATACGGATACCACCCTCTGGGCTCTGCTAAAGACTAGCCCAGGAAAATGAAGTCTTATGTATCCATCCCAGTTCATGTATCAAAAAACAGAAGTCTGGGAGGCCTTGTGTGATACTGTAATATTCCCTCTTCTTCTGAAAAGTAAAAGAAAAATCATAAAACAGAAAAAATCATCTGGTTTTCCACTTCTTTTGTTTTTTTAAGCTAAACACACACCTTTCAGTACTGACAAGGAGGCGGGTATCACGCCTAGGGAATACCGGCCTCAGCACTGGTCTGCGCTACCTCGGCTCAGCCCTGGCGCTCTGTCCGCCCGCCCCCGCCCCGACGCCATCCAACAGAAGCAAGGTTCTGATCTGCACATCACGTGGGTCGCAGGAGGAGGAAAACATAACAGCAAAATTGGAAGTACGACTGACTGGCTGGGAAGGAGAGCTCTTAGGAAGGGGACGTTACCTTCTACATCTACAGAATATACCTGAAAGCGTGAGAAAGCCCTTTATCTCGGGAACTTGATGCGGAGGGCAGATCAAGTTCATTTAGTGCCAGTCACTTTAGTCTTGTAAAAATTCTAACTTAAAAAATAAAGCCTTCTGGGTATTTTTTCTTATAAAATGTGAACTGAAAGTTATTTGTAGTAGTAAATGGTGATGGTTTGTACTGTTATGTTCCATTAACAATGTCAAAAAAACGACAGCAGCAATTTTTAAGAGTTCAAATTAGTGTACAAGACGGGACTACAAAACAATCTGATTTTTTAGTTGGTGAGTAAAGTGCTCCTTTTCTTACGTTAGGTAAAAAGAAAATGAAAGGAATCATCAGTCACTGGCAACAATCATTATGAGAGGTCTTTTAGGGCAAAATTTAATAGTACGAAGAAGTTTACAAAAATAGATCGATGCTATTTTGGGGAATAATACTGTAATTTTTTCTCAATTCAGTTTTGATATATTGTACCTGATCATACAAAAATTACTTCAAATTCAAACTTGACTATATAAAAAAGGGAGCGATGAAATGAACTCATCTAGATGACAGATCTGGCAAAATATTAAGAATGAAAAAATTCTACCGAGGGCACTTATTTCATGTCCAGATGTCAATACCATTGTCAGCTGGTGGCTTATACTCTTCCCATTAGCAATCACAGGTTTGGAGTCGATCGTGCAGTACAAAGTCACGCAGTCCAGATCTTCCTTCTGATGCAACACAAAGAAGTTGTTTCTGTTTCCTTATTAAAATGCCAACTGGTTGTCTATTTGTCTTTATCCCACTTATTTGTATTCACAAGTTAACAAATCGCGTCAACAATTACTGTAGGTGAAGGGGGGTATTGCTGGATCAAAGGCTCTATAAGACGTCTTTACTGATTGAATCAGAAGGCTTATTGAGTTCAACCCTCACACCTTTTTCGCCTGCAAGGCAAAAAAAAAAAATAAAACACACAATTATTATTCATTCATTAAGCACCAGATAGCTTCTGTTACTGCTTCCCACTGAGCTAACAGTGTGCACCATGCCTCAGCTTTGCAAACATACATCCCCTGAAAACGATCACACACTCACTGTTAAAATCTACCGGCAGCACTGTTGTAACTGATGCATCACTCTGAACTAGTAAACCTTCAAAAGGAAAAGCCATTCTCTACAGCGATCATGATTTTATCTCCTTTTCACTTCAAAAGCAATGTGAGTTGCTACAAAATAGCAGTGTGTTGTCACTGAAAGCTCACCACTAGGGTTCTGCCACAAATAAGAACTTAAAAGCACAAACATCCAATTATAGGGTTAAAAAAATTTTTTTTTAATGTTTTATTTATCTTTGAGAGAGAGACAGAGTGTGAGCAGGGGAGGGGCAGAGAGAGAGGAGGAGACACAGAATCCGAAGCAGATTCCAGGCTCTGAGGTGTCAGCACAGAGCCTGATACGGGGCTTGAACTCAGAAGTTATGAGATCATGAGCTGAGCCAAACTCAGACGCTTAACCAACTGAGCCACCCAGGCGCCCCCAATTTTATAGTTTTATAAAAGGCTGATGTGGGATTATCGACGGCTCATGAAAATACAGCTAATCAGTAATGTGAGCACTGAGCAGCCTTTGGAGATATAGGGTAGGGTTAAAGAAGGAAGTGGTCCATCTGTTAGAAAAGTAAGACCCACTTCTCCTGGGAGAGAGTCCGTGGTAGGGGACGGCGGGGGAGGCCAGCACGCCGAAGGATCTTCAGATCTGGTGCAAGTGTGTTTGGTCCATGGACACCACCGGCAGGTACAGACTCAGCACGCCTCACTTAATGGTTTCAGCATTTCAATTCATCTCCTTTGTATTAATGTTCTTCACAAATTCACATTCAATGTGGAAAACCTAGATTCTTTACGTATTCGTTAGAGCATGTACTTTTAAAAAGGAAAGGGTACTGGGCGCCTGGATGGCTCAGTCGGTTAAGCATCCAGCTCTTGGTTTCGGCTCAGGTCATGATCTCATTGTTTGTGGGTTGGAGCCCCGTGTCGGGCTCTGCGCTAACAGTGTGGAGCCTACTTGGGATTCTCTCTCTCTCTCTCTCTCTCTCAAAATAAATAAATACACTTTAAAAAAAAAAAGTAAAAAATAAAAAGGAAAGCATACTTATGAACTTCCTGCTAAAAGGAGCATGAGAGGAAGCCAGATGGCAGTTATCAGAAGTGTTTGGCAGCCTGCGATTGAAAGGGATATAATCACAGAAAAACTCAGCTTGTGTTTGAATAATTTTCTGAAGGTTTCTTGCCTCAAACTTTCCTAATCTTTGAATAATTTTGTTGGTTAATGATAACAATGAAGAGAGCTTCAGAGAAGTCCTCTTTTACCTAAGGGAATTAAGGAATCTGACAGAAATAAGGAGCAAGTCTTTGTGGTATTAATAAAGGCTGTGTCTGCGCTCACACTCACGGACAGCACCGCCTGACTGCGGGCGCTTTCCCTGCGGTAGACCCTGGCCCCAAATAATGTTTACCTGTTAGATATTTTACTTTAGCTCGCGCTCTCTCATCTGCATCAAAATACCAAACAGTTATTGCGTACCTACAAGAAAATTTAGAATAGGGTTAAGAATGATCACACCGGGGGGAAGAAAAAAAGTGGTAAGCTCTTCCAACAGCCTATTAAAACGTGTAATGCCAAAGTAATGCCTAAGTTGAATGATCTCAGAGGATAACAACCCACCTCTCCAGGAAGCTCAATGCTCAAGAGTATAGCAGAGGGCAAGAGCACCTAACAGTGATGTTGCCAAGTTGATGAGTTTTTATGATGTTCTTACCACCTACTTAACCTGCTTGATTATCTGTTTTGCAAGCCCACAGTAGATCGGAAACAGACAATAAGAAGGTAAAAGAACTGGCTATTACAGAAAAAGCACACTATCAATAGCATTAAGTTCCGCAGAACAGAACCCCAGGCCTAGAACCCCAGGCCTGGGGTCCTGTGGAGAGGAGGAGGGCTAACAGTTTGAACCGCTTCTGAGGACGTCGCTGAATTACCGCAAAGACTGAGGGACGTTTACAAGTTTATAACCTGGAGCCATCAAGAAAGACTTCAAATTATGCTAAGAGTTTTCAGGATTTTTACCAAAACAATTACACTCTGTTTTAACATTTCAAGTTTATTTAGCTAAACTCCATTCCTCTGAAAACTTCACTTAATTGGAAGAGCTCATTCCACAAATAAAGGAAGAATCTCTGGTTTACCAAATACTACAGAGCACAGTTACAGCTTCTGGTACCAATAATGGGGAAAGTGCACACACACACACAGGAAGTAAAAACACCCTATACATGGTAATTCCTTAGAACACAACAGTGAAACCATCATGCAGATTCTGGCCAGGGCTCCCTGGTGGGGGAGCAACACGGATCGAATGAAGAGCCCGTGAATGTGAACTGAATGAGAACTGAATCGTGTAGGCGTCTCAAGGAAGGAGTCAAAGGCAGAGGAGAGTCAGAGTCTGGGAGTCTGGACAACTGGGCAAAGTGAGGCTCACAGATCACTCAGCTGCTGAGTGACAACAAGGAGGTCAAAATGAGGCCTCCTGACTTCCAGATCCTGCTCCTTCCAGAGCTCCAGCACCCTTCTAACCATGTAGCCTCTTCTATTTTTCCCAGTGGCCTTGGCAATGGGAAAGGTGCACAGATATTGCCCCAAATTTTCAGTTACTTAGTAATCGGAGTCCTCCCATCTGGATCAACCCCTTCTCTAGCCCATAGTCCTCACCAGAACACAGCTGGAAACTCACACGCCATTCTATTCTTCTGCCCTGATCTCCCATCAACCTACTCAAGAGTCCTTCTCCTCACATTAACTCTGCGCTTCTGGTCATTCTGGGCCCAGCTGAGCTCCTCTCTTCACTGTGACACCTGGCTCATCTAGTCCATCTTTTCCAATTAATGCCACTCTCTCCCTCTTCCAACGTCCTGTAGCATCTACTCTCCACAGCTGTTTGGCATTTACTACCTAACAATGCCCACTCTCTCTTTATCTAGAAACGATACAAGCAGACCATACTCAAGATTCCATAAAAAGGAAGGTCTATGAAGCCGTTTCTAGGTCAAAGGGGTTTTAAAGAAGCAGCAGGAGCAGAGACGGGCACCGGGTGCCAGCAGGAGAGATGGGAGAGTCAGGACGGGCACATCATCTGATGGGACAGGATCCCCCCTGGTTTCCATCTGTGGCTTCTTAGGATATCTTACCACAAACTACTAGGCTTGCTACTAGCTGTGTGAATCAGGGTTAAAGGCAACACAGCTCAGAAGGAAGAAAAGAGGGGCACCTGGCTGGCTTAGTCGGTAGAACATGCAACTGTTGGCCTCGGAGGTCGCTGGGTATAGGGATTACTTCAAACAAAAAAAAATGCAAAGAAGGAAAAAGAGAGATGATAACAAAGTCTTTGGAATTGGAGCCGCACTGGGGCTGGCCCACGCCTAGCATCACCAGGTAAAGCCCGCTCTTCTCCTGTTGTATCTGAGGCTAGGCCTCCTCTGCCCCCACCTACCCACTGCATGCCGGTAATTCACTACCATGATGCTCAAGGTCCCTTCTGTAATGAAAAGTCAGTATCTGAAAAACAGTGCTATTTTTCTATAAATATTTATAATGAGGTCCGCAATATCTTCCATTTTAATACTCTTAACATTTCAACGTAGGAAAATGGCAGAAAGAATATATAATAAGGCTCACAGATGCTTACTATTAAAGCTGAAGAGTTACTTGGCTAACGTGAACTCGCACACATGGCAACTTTTTCCTCCTCACTTCTACTCTGAGTGCTTCTGATTTTTCTGTTTTGTAAAATTTTTCTACATTATCCCTCTTTTTCCTCCCTCACTCTCTTTTAAAAAACTGCCCTTTTCCTTCTCTGTAGAATCCTTCTATCCCCCAAATGACTATCACAGAATTGCAGAATGGATAGTAGTTAGAGATGCATAAGACAAGGAGACAGGGCTGGAGACAGATGGCCTGTATTTCCATTTCTTAGCCTAAACATAAGTGGCTGTGCAAAGAAAGTCACAAATGCTTGGCACTGAACTGGGAATAAATCATATAAAATTATCCAAATTAAAAGTTATGACTGAAGCATTATGATAAAGACTACTCAAGAACAGGAAGATAGCAGAAAACTTTCAAGTATATCCTATCTATCCCCTCCTCTTCTACCACAGTCTTTTCCAAATTTTTCTTAAAAGCAATACTACCTTGTAGCATATGCTGGTTGTACTTCATGAGGGTTGCGACGGTCAGACCAGAAAAACAGCAGTCTATCAAATTTGGGTTCAATGTCAGCAAACTGGGCTTTGCCTTCTGGAAAAATTCGAAGTATACCTCCACTTACCTAAGGAAAAGAGCCAAATATTTGAGTATGAGAGTAAGAATACTATAAAATTAAATTGATGGGGGCAGGGGGAGATCATTTCAGAATGAAAATTCTTAACTGGATTATTCACAAATACATTCCAATTAACAAGGTATGAAAAGGAGCTGAGATTCCAAGTACATGCAATGATAAGAGGAAAAATTCATTTTTTTTAGGGACTTTTTTGTAAATATTTGGGTGAAACAGATGAATATTCTGAATTCAAAAGGCTTAAACATGACACTTGGAAGTTTTAAAAACTAGTCATTACACCTTTCTGATTTAGGTATGCCAATGATATGCTTAATTAGCCTATTCTTTAAAAATGTGTCCGTTTCAATTACTATAAATGGTTAAGTATGTCAAATAAAGGGCTTACTGTGTTTTAACGTTCAACAGTAATTAACAGGACAGTCACAAATTTAATGGCTCTTACTTAAGGAATTCAACCTATCAGTAGAAAGTGTCCTCATTTATGATCATCACTGTGGTCATTTTATTAGAAATGGGGGCTCTCCCTTGCAAGACTGGGCCTCACACATTGACGGCTAGCTGCTTACAGCACTGGATTCCATCCAGAAAGGATAATTACTATTCACCCAAATACACATCCTTCTCTATCTGGGATCAGATGGACTCACCTATTTATTCCCATACCAACCGAGTGTCTACTGTTCTGGGACCTGTGCCGGGCCCTCAGGACAGAGGAGGGAACAGTGCACACAGATGCTGTCCTTGTGCTACTTACAATCTGGGGGGAATTAAAGTGAGGCAAAACCCACCCAACTGAGTAGCTCTTTACCCTTGAAGAACCGAACTCCTAAGCAGGTAGATTCTAAAACTGAAAGGAACTCATACTTAATCAAGACATCAAGGAGGTTGAGCCTATGCCCAGAATCTGTAGACAAGCTGTTTATCAGGCTCATCCTTAAGTTAAATTTGAGCTACTGTGTACCCTGGCCTGCCTTCCTCAGGCTCTCTTCAGATGGATTCCTGTGGCACTCATGCAAACATCTAAAGAATCTCTAGACTGTGACCAAGAACATATCCTTTCTTCCCCTTGCCCTTTGACTGGAGTCACTGGGAATATCACAGGTGATCTGCTGAAAATATTTGAAAACAGGTAATTAAAGCTTCCAATCCCCCTGTGGGAAACCTTCCCTGAACCCTGAATTAGGTGGCCCCCTATGTGGTCCCACAGCAGTCTATCCTGCACTGGGCATAAGCAATTGTTAATGTACTCATCTGTTCCCTCCACTAGATTCCAAGCTCCATGAGGGCTATTTCTATTTCTGGTCTATTTCCAGCATCCAGAATGATGTCTGGCATGCTGTACATACTCAGTGTAATCTTGCAATGGAAGCTTTTAGATCTATATACAAAAATCCTAAAGACTTTTTTCTTCTTATGTACTAATTTAGAAACTACGTATTAATGACCTTGGCTAGGTCATATCAAAATTAAAAGGAGATCAGCCTAGAAAGAACCTAACAAAATACAGAAGTTAGGAGTTGTTCAAACATATTTCTAGCTGTCAAGATATTCACAGAATTGGGGAGAAATATTTTTTAAGTTTTAACCGAAGTTACATCAATCTGTTTTGTATGTTGGGCTCAAGGTGAATGACCAAATTTCTTTCTTTTAAACTTTGAAAGCTGTAATAGAAAAACCATGCACGTTGTAATGCCTCAACATCTACTTAGCAGTAAAACTTACCTTCATTTTGAACTTGGGCAAAACCAGAGGAAAATCTTTAAATCAGTATAACACAGAAAGATTACTGGAACAACACTGTGAGCATGCCTTAGGTTTTAGGGTATGATTTAGGATAGGACTAGGTTTTTACATAATTAAGACTTGGTGCTTTCCATTTCTATGTATATGTTTGTTTGTGGGAGGGAAGTGTTTAAAGGTTATTTGATTTTTAAAAATTACTGGGGCACTTGGGTGGCTCAGTCAGTTAAGCATCCGACTTCAACTCAGGTCATGATCTCATGGGTCGTGAGTTCGAGGCCCATGTCAGACTCAGTGCTGACAGCTCAGAGCCTGGAGCTTGCTTCAGATTCTGTCTCCCTCTCTCTCTGCCCTTCCCCCGCTCACACACACACACACACACACACACACACTCTCTCTCTCTCTCTCTCTCTGTCTCTCTCTCTCAAAAATGAAGAAACATTAAAAAAAATTACCCTGGCTATACAGGTGTGTTCCCTCTGAAAATCCACAGGGCTATTATATACAGTGTGTTCATTTTTCTATTTGAATATTTTGCTTCAATAAAAGTAAATACAGATTTTAAAAAATCAACCCAAAATTAGTTTAAACAACCTACAAAGCAGTAACAAAGCATGACATACTTCTGAGGTTTCAATCATTTAAACTCAAGTGAAACTCAGGCTAATATAAGGAAATAAATATTTAAAACAAGAGAAAATTAAATGTACTGTAAACTCTAGTAGGTTTTACAGGATTTGTCAGCACTGATAAACTTCTAATTTTTCCATAATCAGGAGAGAAGGAATCCTGCCTCCAATATTCAATTCAATAACTCAATGCCAGACAGTATCTCTGCAACAAGAAGAAGTAGGAAATAACCCATAATATTTATATATAATCTCCCTTAAAAGCCGTTATAAAACAAGTGTTCTCACAAGTGTTTTTTATAAAAGCCACTAAAACGTATATATTTTAATTAAATACATTTTGGTATCGGTTAAATTTGGGGGGGCACCTGGCTGGCTCCATCAGTAGAGCATGCGACTCTTGATCCCGGGGTCGTGAGTTCGAGCCCCCCGTTGGGAGTAGAGCTTACTTAAAAGAGAAAAAACAACAACAACAACAAAATGTTACATTTGGATGAATGCTCTAATATCTGAAAACAAGGGAATCCACTTTTTGAGACATATTATTAGATTTCACTTTACAAAGATCCACTCCTAATACCCAAGACTGAAACAAATCTAAGAAATTTTAAACTATTCCATGTGTGAAAGACAGTCTCACCTAAGAGGAATCTGAGTCTTAATACCTATGAGAAAAAAAAAAAAAGAAAAAAAAAAAAAAAGAACGGTCAAGCAAGCTGCATACCTTGGCATCCCAGTCTTTATTAAGATAATATATACACGTCACACATCTTCCATCTCCATTTGGATTATCAACGTGACGTACATAACCCGTTCCGTTGCCTGGATAACAAGCAACCATAGCCTGTAATAATAACGATGATGGTTTTAAAAGTCTATACATACATGAATAAAAAGGAAAACATTTTATAAAAGAAATCTCTGATTTGGGACTACTTTTACACTTACATTCTCCTAAACAAAAACCGTATTTTGTAGGTAAGAAAAGGCGAAGATATTCTACGTTGACACAAAGACTACAAAGGCAGGTTGGTGAGTAATCCAAAGCCTGGGGAAATCTGCTTCACGGTGAAGGGAAGAACTGACATCGAAGAATCAGAGAGTATCACTTGGCTGTTACAAGCCATGTGCCCTTGCTTAGAACCCCAAAGGTCAGAAGGATTCAGGAACTACTTGCTCCTTCATTCGTACTGATAATCAAGATCAAGTGAGTCTTTGTTCTGCTCCAGGGGAGACTTCTATCATCCCTGAGCTCAACCAAAGAACACCTACATTATTACTGTCTGACAGCCAAACACCCAATCTGACACTGTCTCTGAATTTAGTTCAACTCCAAACATTAACTCATTTGTCAGTGACTTAAAAAAAAAAAAAAAAAAAGGCTAAGTGTAAAATTAGCATGTGACTCACTCCTCCTCAAATCAGAAAGAAAGTCATTTTTTCACTCAGATTATAACAAGATGTAGTTCAGAAGACCGTTGGGTTAATAAACACGAAGGTGAAGAGAGGTCTAAAATAGAAAAGCACTAAAAGAACTCATAGGTTCTACGACCGTAGTACACAGTAACCAACTGAAATTAGAAAGAGTGATTAAAAACAAAAAACCTCAGGAATTATGCAAAAAACAAAAATAAAGATGGTCACCACTTATTCCCGAAATCTTTCACTTCTCCAATCTCTTCATGGATTGAAGTCAATAGGGTCAGTATTTTTTTTTTAATAGGGCCAGTATTAATGTCAATGAATTAGTATAAAGTTATTACACACTAATTAAGTTACATCATTATTTAAAGGATAAATGGCAAATGCTAATTTTTAAAATTCATATTCAACTGATTAGTGAATAAGTAACTCAGTGTTCCATCTCTGAGAGACTAGGAAGCATTTTAAACCTGAAGGCTTAAAAAAAAAAAAAAATCACATTTTCATAAACAGCCTGGACCTACAGCTCTTTCAGAAGCAGAATTTTTGGTAAACATTCCATACGTCTCTATTTTTTGATTCCAGATAGACTTACATGCTTTCTCTTGGGACTTGAGGTTGGTAGTAACAGGCAGAACAGCATGAGCTCAGTGGATTGAATAAACCCAAATAATTTCCTTGTCACTAGCAGCTAGGAAAGGCATGGGTAGCAGACCTTGAACAGTAGTATAAGAAGGTACCAAAATTCAGGGTGCCTGCGGGACTCGGTCAGTTAAGCGTCCGACTCTTGGTTTCGGTTCAGGTCACGATCTCATGGTTTGTGAGATCAAGCCCCATGTCAGGCAGGCTCCATGATGATAGCGGGAAGACTGCTTGTGATTCTCTCTCTCTGCCCCCACTACGAGTGCATGCACACTCTCTCTCTCACAAAATAAATAAAACAAAACAAAACCAAAACACCCAACCTGAAGTCTTCTCTAAAGTGATCTCATCTTAAAAAAAGTTCACTGAGGCCTCTCCAGCTATCTGGTAACCTGAGCATATCTTGAGCAAAGAACAAAGGGGAAAATCTTTCTTTGTTCATCCACCCACCACCCCACCCCATCCATCCCATAGCAAACACCCCCTGAGCATCAACTATGTACCTGAAAGGCCTTGGTAGGGAGGGGCTACAATGATGAACAAAACAGAGTCCCTTGTTTTCATTTATTATGGAACTTAGTGTAGTGAATAAATAACCAATAAACAAACAGATATAATGTTAGGTAGTTATCTTTTCATAAAGTTGAAGGACACAGAAAACAGGATGATTTCTAGAACAGAAATCAAGGAAGACCTCTCTGAGGAGCTCACATCTGAGCAGAGACTAAAATGAAGGGAGTGGCAGGTTGTGCAAATATCTGTGGGTGAGCACTGTGGCTGAGGGAAAATGAGAGCAAAGGCCGAAATGGCTGGGCCAAGTGGAAAACCATCGCAGGCCAGCTGGACTAGAGTGAGCAAGGACAGATTAGGAAGGGTTCAGCAAGCCATGGTAAGGACTTCGGATACTGCTCTAAAAGGGACACAGAGCCAATGGAAACATACCTGATCAATGTTTCAAGAAGGTCGGTTTCAGTTCTGGATGCATAAGACATGGCGACTGCAATAACCTCAGTATCACCTACTAGCTGACGTTTGCCAGATGCTGACCATCTGCCCACACTGTTCTAAGAGATTTGCGTGTAAGAACTCCTCTGATACAACCACACGAGGTAAAAAGTATCATTATCCTGGTCTTCATTTAACTGTGAGGGAAACGGAGTCCCAGAAAGGCTAATTAACACACTCAGGGTCATGTGACAGTAGAGCCAGGTATACTGCAGGCATACCGAACCGCTACATGAGGCTGCGGGGAAGAAAGAGTGAGAAAACAGAGGCGGCCAGCTGGCCGCTGTAGTTTCTAGCAGAGAAACAGAAAAGGAGGCTGCCCAGGCTGGCAGAGTGGGGCATACTCTGAAGGCAGAAAAGCAAGGTGATTTGCTAACAAAGCGGAAGTGGAAATCGGGAAGAGCCAAGGATGACTTCAAGGTTCTCTACCTGTATCATCTGATGAATGGAGTTAAGTCTTCCCCAAAATGGAAATACTAGGTGAAAGAGCGGTTTTTATTAAAAAGGGGAAAGAAGTTTCTCAGCAATGGTCAGGATGAGCCAGACACCCCAGAGCAGAACAAAACTGCACAGCGGGATTATGGCTCGACGTGGGATCTGTCTGTACTGGTCACTTCTAAACTGCTTTCCTTGGAATTCTGGGGTTATGTAGAGGTAAGGGAAGGGGGGGTGGAGGAGGGGAAGTGAGTGGGGGAGGATGGGGGGAGGCATTGAAATGAGAAGAGACCGGGGCGCCTGGGTGGCTCGGTCGGTTAAGGGTCCGACTTCAGCTCAGGTCATGATCTCACGGTCCGTGGATTCGAGCCCCGTGTCGGGCTCTGTGCCGAGACAGCTCAGAGCCTGGAGCCTGTTTCAGATTCTGTGTCTCCCTCTCTCTGTGACCCTCCCCCGTTCATGCTCTGTCTCTCTCTGTCTCAAAAATAAATAAACATTAAAAAAAAAAATTTAAAAAAAAAAGAAATGAGAAGAGACCAAAGTAGGCGGTTCTGCCCCAACCTTCAACTAGGGGCAGCATTTCCCCGCATGCTGGTTTGCAACTGAGGAAGCAAGGCCAGGAGTGAGTCCCCAGAGCACATCCCTGCAGGCAGACACTAGGAGGGCAGAGCCTAAGCATACCCAGAAAAACCAGATTGTCACAGGAAACCTGTGAGCCAGGCGGGGAGGTGGGGGGGGGGTGGGCACTCCTAGAGGTTCTGGGGGGTTCTGGGGAAAGAGAAATCCTGTAGGAAACCTGCAAAGGTCTGGATGAATTCATTCAAATACTGATATGAGGACAGTGCATTTAGTAACTGACACACATACCAAGATTCCTCTCATTTGGACTGTAGAAAACACAAAAAGGTATTTCTCTAGGGCTCGGGATTAAGAAGGGCACTTGTCTTGATGAGCACCGGGAGACGTGTAGAACTGGTGAATTGCTACATTGTACACATGAAACTAACATAACCCTGTATGTTAACTGGAATCAAAATAAAAACTTAAAAACAGTAAAAAAAGGTATTTCTCTAATCTCATGAAATCTGGCAACTGTCTTCAGCCAGTATTCATATTTAAACACAGTTATCTTAAAATATCTGAATTATCAAAATTTAAAGTTCCTTAAATATGGAGCACCTGGGTGGCTCGGTCAGTTGAGCGTCTGACTCTTGATTTCGGCAAAGGCATGATCCCAGGGTTGTGGCATCAAGTCCCAAAGGTGGGCTCTGCACTGGAACCTGCTTGGGATTCTCTCTCTCTTCCTCTCTCTGCCCCTTCCCTGCTCACTCTCTCTCAATAAAAAAATGAATGAATAAAATTCCTCAAAAGTAACATAGCTTTTCCAGTTCTTCCAGTTTTGAAATAATATTCATGCTCTATTTCTTAATTGGTACTTTTGTTTTCCTAGTGCATTTTATATATATTTGTGTAAAAAGACTCTGATGTTGCTGTTCTTGTTTTGTTTGCTTTCAATATGCACCTAACATGCTCTTATTCATAATACTTTTAGTAAACTCACTTTTTTTTCTATGAATCAGTTGGTAAAGCAACTAATAGCCACTCATTCTAATCTAGATGTCATCAACAGCCTTAAAAAATATTTATGGCACTGATTGGAATTTAAACAAAAACTTTAAAAAAGGAATTAAAAAAAATGTTATTTATGGCACACCTACCATATTGCAACTACAAAAAGGCCTGCTATGGTAGCTGTCTCAAAGTACTTAACTGCAAAGAAAAAAAAAATAGGCACACACAAAACAAATAAACTGAGTCGTATAAATAATAAACAGAAAAAGAATCCTGAAAAAAGGAAGTATTTGTGTAGGATAAAGAAAAAGTGAGGGGATGAGGCTTTGAGCTACACATAAGACTGAAGCTTATCTTTGAAGGACAGATGTGATTTGAAAAGGTGACAGGAAGAAAAGCAGAGTGTAAGAGCATAACAAATACAGCAGTTAAGTGACTGTGGGGTATTTTATTGATCTGCTCCACTACTTAACTACTTAAATGGTGAAGTTCATTTGGTGGAAACAGGATGAAATCTTGAAAGTTATGCAGAGGAAGTAGGACATGAAAGGGAAGCAACGGTGAGCCACTGTGGTCCTTGGGTGGGTATGACCACTGTGAAAGCTTTTAAGAAGGCAGCTTTTTTATTCTAGGATTTATATGAAAGATTATTCTAAGATAAAGCACACTGCTTTGGTCTGAATGTCTGTGTTCACCCCAGATTCATGTTGAAATCCTAACCCCCAAAGATGATGGTAACAGGAGGGGCCTTTGGGAGATGCTGAGAGGTAATGAGGGTGGAGCCCTCAGGAATAGGATTAGTGCCTTATAACAGTGACTCTGGGGGGATCCCTGCCCCTTCTGACCAATGTGAAGACACAGTGCAAAGTAGCTGGCCATGAACCAGGAAGAAGGCCCTCACTAGGCCCTGCTGGTCACCTTGATCTGGGACTTTTCAGCTTCCAGGACTGTGAAATACATTTCTGTGGTTTAAAAACTACCCAATCTGGTTTTGCTGTTGTTGTTGCTGTTGTTATGGCAGTCTGAATGGACCAAGTCACATCTGTAAAAGATAAAACTGTTCCAACAGATTTATGTTAGATGTACTAGTTCTAAGGATAAGGAAATGCATTAAAGTCTATCAAGAAAACTCAAAATGAGGCTTATCAGGGATTGAAATGACACTCCTTGGTTGTCCTCTGTCCTTTCCCAGAAGCAGGACTAGACTTGACCCTGCACTCCTCTAAGGTTTGGGGTTGAGGATAGCAGAAGAATCTAGGCATTTGCCCGGAAAACAAACAAACAAACAAACAATGCAAATGCTCATTTACAATTCTGAGGTATGATCCTAATCTGCCATGTCTTTGAGATGCCAGCTTTAAATATTTCAATTTCCCATTGGGAAAAGCCTATTTAAACATAAGCAAAACAATTAAATACTATTTTTTCCTTTTTGATATGAAAATATACATGATTGAGGATGTTCTTAAGATAAGAAACACCATAAATTTGTTTTTCACTCTGAGAATAAAAGGAAGGAAGAGGTTTGTGATACCTCTTTGGAATCTGAAGACATTTATTTCTGGCATTGGAAGACTTGTATTCAATATGAAGTTGAACCAGGAAACTTTTAAAAAAATTTTTCCTTTTTGAACAGAATTATTTTAAAACATGGATTCAAAGCTAAGAGAACTAGGGGCGCCTGACTGGCTCAGTCGGTAGAGCATGCAACTCTTGATATCGGGGTTGTAAGTTCGAGTCCTGAGTTGGGCGTAGAGAGCACTTAAAAACAAAATCTTCAAAAAAAAAAAGAAAAAAAACGAAGCTAAGAGAACTAAAATTTTACGGGCTGTAGGGAAACTGTTCATGCTCTGAAAATCTATCCTATTACAATGTACCGCCTAAGGGTACACAGCCCTCTGCCCTTTGTCCATGCTGACAGCTAACACTAGCGGTCCCTGCCTGCAAGCCAGGTGTGGACGATCTCCTTTAGACTTCACAGCAAATTTATGAGGAAGGTACAATTAATCTCTCCATTTTAGAGGTTAGAAAATTGAACTACAAGGAGAATAAAAATCTTGCCAAAGGCTCTCAGCGGTGGAGGTGGGACATAAATTGAGGCAATCTGGAGGGAAAAATCACTCTGCCTATTGTGTTCTTCAATTCTTGGCCCCAGTGAGGCTTGTGTTCAGTCTGAGAGGTTCAGATGGGATCCGTAACACAGGCTCCTACATGATTCCCCCGCCTGCTATATGCCAGACTCTCGCATAATGCTCAACTCTCAGACGTACAGATGTTTTCCAGCTCTATAGGACACCTTACCTTTTAAGTCTCTTCCCCATCCGTTCTGAAAGCACACCCCCGGCCCCATCATCGCTACCTCTGTGGTTATATACATCTAATTCAAATATGGGGAAAAATAATTGGTCATCAAAAGAACTGAAGTAAGAGCACGTACTGTAAGAATAACCTAATTTTAAAACTGCAGACTTCAATTACACCGGTTTAGGTAAATCTCATTTCCAAAAAAATACCACTAAAAACTTTATAGAAAGTCATGAATTTTGTTCACCGCTTTAACTACTTCGGAGGGAGGGGGTAATGAAAGAGGGCAATCTACACGCATTAACGTTTTTAATCTCTTATTTGCTAAGCTTAATGTTATAAATAAATATCTCACCATAAGTAAACCCAGACTTTACGTTTTGGGAGGCAAATTTTGCAAATCCATGTCATGGCAAAAATGAAACTAGCACTGAAAAACAGGGTTGGGCAGTAAGAACAAGGCCAGTTTTTCTCTTGGTACAAAAGCCTCCAGTCCACATGGGGCAATAAAGACCTTTCAGAAGATCAACATTCACTGAAACTCAACTCATTCTAAAGAGGAAGAGAGGAATGGAAAAGGAGGTCCTGGGAAAGTGTTATGGCAGATCATGGCAGAGTTTATGGGAGAAGTCGTATATGAACTAAGCTTAAAAAGGAAATCTGTAAGGTGGAAAGTGGGCACCTCCAACAGAATGAATTTCACAAGGGCAGTTTTAATCACGGGAAAATAACAGAACACGTTTGGTGACAGGGAACGTTCAGATTTGCTAGCGCACCGAGTTCTTGAGAAGAGGTAAGAGGGGCCAGACTGCAGACAAACCTGAGCACCTTCTTACTCCACAGGCAGAGGAGAGCCAGCATCCTGGGCAAGGGGGCAACATAATCAGAACACGGCAAGTTGAATGTAAGATGGATTCACTCAAGGGAGCAGGAATAAGCGGGACGCTGAGAAGACCGGTCAGAACACACTGAAACCCGCAGAACTGCAACACATCAAGAAAGGGAAAACAGTGTGATGTGGAGGAGGGTCTCTGGGGAGGGTGGAAAAGAGGGAGCCAGGGCTGGGCGCAATGGGGAGGAATCCTGGCCAGGAAAAAGGGAAAGGACTTGGTAAGGTTTTCACAGACGGTGGGCGGGGGAGACACGGCCGAACCAAAGATGGCTTACGAGGGTCTGTGTCTGGTTGAGATTAACAGACCATGAACAGAAGCAGGGAGCATGGGCTTGGGAGAGGCCGGTTCCTTTTTTGGACATACTGAGTTTGCCATGCCGATGGGCCATCCGGGCGGAGATGTTCAAAAGGCAGTTGGAAATGCAAGTCTGGAACTCCAAAAAGAGTCATGGCTGGAGATGCAGACTTAGGCGGCCTCTTCACAGGGGCTGAAGCCGTGTGGCTACCAGACATTGCCAAGGAAGAGAGTGTAGGGAGAGAAGAAAACAAAGCACAGATTTGTATGGCATAAACTCATCTGGAATAAAAGCTCATTAAACTTTGCTTTCCTGATCACAGCAAAAACAGTTAAATAACCAGGCAAAGGCTGATAACTGTAAATGATTTATGGCTGATTTTTTTTGACTAATTATTCATTGACTAATTGTACATGATAAACACATACTACAAAATGGGATTAATAGGGGCATTTAGGTTGTTTCTTAAAATGTTTTAAGAGGTTTTTACTATTATTGGGTTGCCTGAGTGGCTCAATCGGTGAAGCATCCAACTTCGGCTCAGATCATGATCTCGTGATTCACGAGTTCAAGCCCCACATCAGGCTCTGTGCTGACAGCTCAGAGCCTGGAGCCTGCTTCGGATTCTGTGTTTCCCCTCTCCCTCTGCCCCTCCTCCGCTGATGCTCCATGTCTCTCTCTCTCTCTCTCTCTCAAAAATAAATAAACATTAAAAAAATTTTTTAAAAAGTTTCTTGCTGTTATAAACAATATTGGGATCAACAACAGTTCTGGAGCTTGTCATTGTAAACATCCTCAATACTTTCCTAAAATTAAACTCCTAAGAGTGAAATTATAAGCCTTTAAAAATTTGTTATTGCCAGAATGTTCTCCAGGATGGTTATATTAGCTTCCACCCCCACCAGCTCTGCTGGGAGTATACACATCCTTCTACTCATTTGCCAATCCTGGCTACTAAATTTTATTCTTTTAAAAACTGCTCAATTTGATAGGTAAACATGTATATTAATATTTTAATTACATCTCAATTTGTGAAAGCAAACATTTTCCATATTTTTATTGGCCATTAAATTCTTCTTTTGTTAACTGCTCACTCACATCATTTACTCGCTTTCCTACCAGGCGGTTATCCTTTCTCTACTGAACTTTAGGAGTTCATTAGCTACTACTAGCCTTCTGCCACATAACAGGACAATTTCAACATTTTTACTGTGCTCCTACAGAATATTTTAATACAAAGTAGTTATTATTTGTGCACGAAGGCAGAGTATGGCCGTATTAATTATTAACATAAACTGAAGTTTTAAAAAGTCCAAGAGACTTTCTGACTATATTCATAGGAATGTGAAAAATGCAGGGAACAAAAGCAAAGATAATAAATAGCATTGTTCCAAATTACTCCCCACGTGGCTCAGGAATGACGGACTGTTTAACACCACACACACTACTTTCCTTCCTGGGCCCTAATTCTATCCTAAGAGAAAAAACTTCAATATGCATTTAAAAATCGACTTGCTGAAGGGCAATGCTCCCAGTAGGCAGCATTACTGGATTACTCCAGCAATCTGGAGCTGTACGATGATGCTGCCTTACTAACTCTCCATTTCCCTTTTAGGAATTGTGAAGTTATACTTTATAAATTAGGAATCTATCTGGTGAAGCAGTTTCTATTTGAGCTGCCTAACCCTGCCATCAGAACAGAGACCTATAATTTGCTAACCTTGGCTACAATCTCACCAACTCTGCACAACTCTTCCCCCAGGCTCCTAAGCAGGGCTCTGTATTTATGCCACTCAACCACAACGCCCCTGTCCCCCAACCAACCGCAAACTTGAGGAGGAGGACAGAGCAACCTCTCTTGGCAAGAAGGCTGGGGATCCCAGGCAAGCCTCAGCTTGATCCCCACCCACGGAGGGAGTTATGTGATTTCATTCGAGCCCATGCAAGGAGGGGTCAGTGGTAACATACATACTCAGACAGCTATGGTAAACGTGTTATGTTATTAATAGAACTCCCTGGCAGAGTATGCAATTTAGCATTAAAAGAAAAATAAAAACAGAACAAAACACTCAGCTGTTTAACATTACAAACACCTGCCTCAGCACTTCCCTAGGCCTCCTGAGCAGGCACTGCAGTCCACATGGGGACACACCAATGAAAAACTTCAATTCCAGAGTCTACAAGAGAGTTGTGATTTTAAAACATTATTTAAATGATTTCAGCAGAGTGTAATGCGTGTTTATTTTAGTGGACTGGAGGGCATGGACTGAAGGTTCCTGATATTTGTCCTGGAGCAAGGGGTTAACCACTACTGGATATACACAATCATTGGTTAATGCTGAAAGCTTCTAATAAAAAACCTCTAGGGGCGCCTGGGTGACTTGGTTGGTTAATCACCTGACTCTTGATTTTGGCTCAGGTTGTGATCTTGCATTTCCTGAGATGGAGCCCCGTATGGGGCTCTGCACTGACTAGCTTGGAGTCTGCTTTGGATTTTCTCTCTGCCCTTCCCCCGCTGACACATGGGCTCCCTCTCTCTCAAAATAAATAAACTTAAAAAAAAAAAAAATCTTACTCCAGTGAGATTAAGTCCAGTTTCCTCATCTCAAATCCATAAGGTAGGCAATTATTAGCGCAGATATCAGAAATGACTACAGTACTAGAAAAGAGAGGTATAAATATACTTATATATTTATATATATTTACACTAAACAACATTTAACAAAAAAAGAACCGAATACCCAAACAACTGAATCTATTCAAGATGAATCACAACAGGGAAACATCATGCAAAAGCATCCAGGCCAGTGTGAGAAACACAACAGTCTTATACAAGGTACCCACGCAGCAAAGATCATGAATGCTCTTGTGGGAATGGGGACTCAGAAAAGACTTTGTGGAGAAAGTGACAAATGAGTAGAATTTGAAGGATAAAAGTACATGGTTTCTAGAGTCAGGGGAAATTCCCAGCAGAGGACAGGAAACAGAGTATCTACAAAAAGAACTACCAGGGCATCCCAAGAGAAATGCACCTGGGTAAACCCTTTGGGAGATGAACTGTGTGGTGCAGAGCAGATGATGGGGCAGAAAAGATGAGCAGGGGTCAGGAAAGTTCTTCCTGACTTGCTCAGGAGCTTTGTTTTGTAAGCCAGTGTAGCCAGATATGTTCAGTAAGAATCACTGGATGTACTTCTTAACATACGCTGCCCAACCCTCCACCTGAAATCATGAGTTAGCAGGCACAGACTGAGACCTGGGAACCTGGAATTTTAAACACGCACTCCATAGGATTCTGATTAGCAAGTGGCCAAGTTTTGAATAACAGCAGCAAAACAACCAAATCAAGGTCTTGACCTCAGGGTTGTGAGTTCGGGCCCCGTGTTAGGCCCTGCACTAGGCGTGAAGCCTGCTTAAAAAAAAATAAAATAGAGGCGCTTAGGTGCTTCGGTCAGTTAAGCGTCTAAACTCTTGATTTTGGTTCAGGTCATGATCTTGCAGTTTGTGGGTTTGAGCCTCGTGCTGGGCTCTGTGCTGACAGCACAGAGTCTGCTTGGGATTCTCTCTCTGCTCTTCCCCCGCTCGTGTGCACTCTCTAAATAAATACATAAATAAATAATAAAACTAAAGATCAAATAAAAAATGTGAAACAGGATTTGGTGGTGGTGAGAGAGAAACAAGAACTCATTAAAAAAAAACAAACAACAACCAAGGCATGTGGCTGGCTCAGTCAGAGGGGCATGTGACTCTTGATCTCAGGGTTGTATGTTTGAGCCCCACGTAGGGAGAAGAATTTACTTAAAAACAACAAAAAAAAACAAAAAACAAAAAAATCCACAACTTAAAATATATCCACTATTTGTTCATTCAGCAAATATTTTCGAAGCACCTATTCCATGCCAGGCATTGCTCTAGATCCTGGGGATACAATAATGAACAGAACAAAGCAATGACCACCTTTGGGTAATACATGTCAGAAGATCAACACTGGGGAAGCACCGTGGGGACTGGGGAACACAATGCTGGGGTCGCATTATCAATAGGGTTGTCAGGTCAACCTCTCTGAGAAGCTGACATCTGACAAAATTTTAAGAGATGAGGAAGTGAGCGTCCCATGCACACTGTGTCCAGCATGTCTGAGGAAAAGGAGGGTCAGTGTGGCTGGAGAGGAGAGCAAAGCAGGGGATATGGAAGATGACATCAGAGAAACAGGGTTGGGAGCACAAATCACGTCGAGCTTTATAGAGACCACTGTAAAGACTAAGCCACTGGAGGGTTCTGAGTAGCCTGGCCGCCATGTAGAGCAGGGACTGGCAAACTACAGCTAACTGCCTGTTCTTGTAAGTAAAGTTTTATTGGAACACTCATTCGTTTACATTTTGAATGGCTGTTTTCATGTTACAACAGCAGATCTGGGAGGCTATGCCAGAGACTGTGTGGTCCAGAAAGCCTAATATGTTCACCATCTGGCCGGCCCTTTACAGAAAATGCTTACTGACCCCTGATGTACAGAATGGATTGAAGGCTGGCAGAGTGAAAGGCCGAAGACTGGTTAAGAAGGCCACTGAGCTAAATCAGGTGAGGTATAATGACTATCTGGGCCACGGTGGTTAAGAAATGATTGGATGAGTCAAAAGGATTTCCAGAAAGACTGACATGTGGTATGAGAGGATGACTCTGGGTATGGGGGGATGTGGGAGATCAGGGGTTTCATTCCGAACATGTTCAGTTGGGGCATGCATAACGCACAGTTTTAGGAAGACAGTCCCTGGTCTTAAAGAACTTATATTCCAGTGGAACAGAAAGGAAAACTAATCATTTCAACACAACCAACGAAACGACCAGGCCAGGCACTATTAGTCCACTGAAGGGGAAGCTGGGGTCAGAGAAAGCTTCTTGAAAAATGGGTCTTGGAAGAAGAATACGAATTAGCCAGGCAAAAGAGATGTATGCATATACACAAAGTTACCAAATTACTACTACAGACTGGTTTTCATTCAGTACCATATGCCTTTATTTTGGGCCCATGCACAGCTTATTTTTAAGAATCTTCAAATACGGGGGGGATGCCTGGCTGGCTCAGTCTGAGGAGCATGCAACTCTTGATCTCAAGGTTGTGAGTTCGAGCCCTACATGAGGTGTAGAGATTAGATTTAAAACTATTTTAAGGAAAAAAAAGGTGGGGGGGACATCCAAGTAGGGGCACCTGGCTGGCTCAGTCAGTAGAGCATGCGACTCTTGATCTCAGGGTTGTGAGCTCAAGCCCCACGTTGGGCTTGGAGCCTACTTTAAAAAAAAAAAAAAAGAATGTTCAAGTATACCTAGTGAATGGTTTAGAAAAAGAATCTAAATAAAACACAAGATTTCTACAACAAGTATTAAGAAGTTAAGTTCTGTAAGCCTTTATACCTAGAGACTTTCAGGCATATTGCCAGTAACTAGCAACCTCAGGATTTCTCTCCAACCCTTGTTCCCACTGCCCACCAGACAAGCATCTATGCCACTCTGCTGCTTCTCCCCTGTTCTTCAGAGCCACCTGCTTCTCTGATTCACAGTTTTCTGCTGGCCCAGGCTGTCTTTATGTCACAATGTTTACTGAATCCTATTAATAACTGATCTACCCTGCTCATCCGATCAACATGACACATCAATCGACTGTAGGCAAATTCTTATTCAATATTATGTGTAAACGTGCTGTTGGTAAAAGAGGAAGTTTTATTTTGGTTCCAGATGGGGCCCAGTGGCTCTAACCAAACTGACCTATGGGCCATAAGATAAAATCTGAGGACCATTGCTATAAGGATAGGAATTTGAAAAGGATGTTCCATGTTGCAAGAAGTCTTTTTTTTTTTTTTTTAATTTTTTTTTATTCAACGTTTTTTATTTATTTTTGGGACAGAGAGAGACAGAGCATGAACGGGGGAGGGTCAGAGAGAGAGGGAGACACAGAATCAGAAACAGGCTCCAGGCTCCGAGCCATCAGCCCAGAGCCCGACGCGGGGCTCGAACTCACGGACCGCGAGATCGTGACCTGGCTGAAGTCGGACGCTTAACCGACTGCGCCACCCAGGCGCCCCCTTTTTTTTTTTTTTTAATTTTCTTTTTCAACGTTTTTTATTTTCCATGTTGCAAGAAGTCTTAAGCCGAAGTATTAAAGGCTCCACTTGTGTGTGTAATTTGAGAGAATTTTCAGTAAATTAATTATGGAGAACCAACCAGATACATCTAAAAGAGTCTTGAAAAAAATCCTCACATATCTGGCTAGTATGCTGTGCTGCACAAACTAATAGCTCACTTCTCTATGAATCCACATCTCGGCCTTTGTCAGCCTGGAGGGGAGTCTGCTGCCATTAGCCTTTAACTAATCTACATTTTTATCAATGATTTTGAATCAAAGACACTGTGATTTATCAGTGTGACTTCTGTGAACAGGAAAAGTGTAGGTAAGCACACTCGACAGGAAAACCGCCAGCAACACTGCGGAATTACCACGTGCCAGTCACTGCACCAGGAACTTTACACTTTTTTACTGGATCCTCAGAGTCCCTGTGAGGCAGGTATCATGCTCCTCATATGGAGTGAACTACACAATGGGGATAAGACCGGTTGGCAGAATAGACACCTTAAACAAAACAAAACAAACCTAGTAGGGCTGGTTGACCATAAATTTCAAGTGTTGCTAAAAAGCTCTGCCTACCTTAAGCCACATTAAATAGTTAACTAGATTCTGTACGACTCAGGCCCTACTCATTTCTGGGGATACATTACAGGAAGGATACTGATAAGCTAGAGCATTTTTTTTTTAAGTTTATTTATTTTGAGGTGGGGGGGGGCGTGGGATGGACAGAGAGAGGGAGAGAGAATCCCAAGCAGGCTCCACGCTGTCAGCACAGAGCCCGATACGGGGCTCAAACATGTGACTGACAAGTGAGATTATGACCTGAGCCGAAATGGAGAGTCAGATGCTTAACCGACTGAGCCACCCAGGTGCCCCTGGTGTAAGTATTTTTTAAAAAAACAGCCAAAATGCTGAGGGCAACGTCCAGTAAGGAAAAGGGGCAGGAAGTGAAGAGGTTCAACCTAGAGAAGATGTTCCCAGTGGGATGCAATCTCTGGAATACAGGGCCCGAGTCAGATAAAAATAGCACCACATTTTACATGGTGCTTTCCACTTTGCAAAATGTCTTTTACCTTCCCAAAAGGCCACATGAAATAAAGGAAGCACACTGAGATTAACAAGACGGGGCTATGAAGCCAGACTGCCCGTTACTCACACTCCCAATTTTGCCCCTTCCCAGGTGGGTCACTCTGCACAAGTTATTTAACATTTCTGGGCCTGATTTCCCTTGTCTGTAAAATGAAAATAACAGTGGCGTATCTGCACGGCTGATACATTAGTACATAGAAAATTGCTTACAAACACTGCCCAGTGTGCAAGCAGCATTAACATTAGCTATGACCATTAGCTATGGGGCACTGGAGAAGTCCCAAGCCCCCAGAGCTGTGTCCTCACTTGAAAAATTAGGATTACCACTATTTACTCACAGGGCTAGGAATGAAACAAGACAACAGGTGTTCGGTAAATCTTAACTCCTTCCTTCTTTCATAAACACCTTTGTCATAATCTCTGAGAGAGCCTACTATGCGCCAGGCACTATGCTAAGCATAACCTTTATTATCTCATGTAATCCTTGCCACAACTTTATAAAAGGCCTGCTTCTAGTACCCTCGCTTACAGACAAGGAAACAGGCTTGGAATGGCTAGTTCACATGAGGCCGCAGAGCTAAGTCATCACGAAGATTGGGAACCCAGGTTTGTTGTCGCCCAGTTTTGAGCCTCCATTATATACGGCATTTCATACACGTTCCTTCATTTGTGTATCTCGGCAACTAATAACATGCCTAGTAAAATGCCTTAAATGGATAAGATGTTCAGTAAGTGTTTCCTTCATCAAATAAATGAATGCTAGCCGTCTTCAACTCAGTACAGCTGTAAGGAAAGCAAAGCTGTAGAAAAGCTTCTGTCTCTGCTCCCTGTGCCACTAAGTGGGGAGAGATCGTGGGTCACATAATCTGGGCCAGGTTTATTTCTAAGGCATGGAACCTGGACTGCACAATCTCCCAATCTCATCCGAAGACTATACGGTTCCATGTGGCAACACTTCTGACATAGCAGAGGTTTAAAACAAAAACTATGGAATTTCAAAACTGGAAGAGACCATACAGGACTGGCCCAAACTCTTTAAACATGGGAGTCCCAAAGGACAAAAGTCTGGGTTTCCCAATCGATTTCCAAACCCACATTGCTTCTTTTATAATGACACAGAGCAGACATTTCAAACAGGATTAAAAGAAATATTACTGGGATCACAAAGTCCAAAAAAACATGGGTGCCAAAAGTAAACAGTACTTAATAACTTCTATTTTCTAAAAACTCACTTTATTAGTCACTACAAAACACCAGGTTTTACTGCTTAAAATAAGCGTTTCAAATAAGGTAATATTATCTTTTAATTTTGTGAATACCCAATTCTCATAAATGAACAAGGTAACCTCAGAATAAATTTTTTTTTAATTTTTTTTTTTTAACGTTTATTTTTTTGAGACAGAGAGAGACAGAGCATGAACGGGGGAGGGTCAGAGAGAGAGGGAGACACAAAATCTGAAACAGGCTCCAGGCTCTGAGCTGTCAGCACAGAGCCCGACGCGGGGCTTGAACTCACAGACCGCGAGATCAAGACCTGAGCCGAAGTCGGACGCTCAACCGACTGAGCCACCCAGGCGCCCCAGAATAAATTTTTTATAATAACAGCCTTGCAGTAGCACTAGCTTTTTTATTTTTTAAAGCATTTATAGAAATCCTGGATAAGATTCTGGAACTATTGTTATAAAGGCTAAACAAACACAACAACAAAAAGTTGTCACAGTCTCTGGAGACATGTTAAATGCAAAACTTCAACTCGAATTTTATATATTCAAGGATGGTATACAGTCTTTAAAAAAAGAGTACTGGGGCTAAACATATAAAAAAAAAAACTTTGAGATGAAACCATAAAATATCACAAAATATTTCAAAGAGAAATAAATAAGATTCTTTAAAAAAAAGCAATTTCTACTCTAACACTTAAGGTAAATGTTAAGTCACACTATAAGTTATTTCTTAAGCATATTATATAGAACAAATGTCCTAGACCCATCTGATTCAGTATGCTTTCACCCACCATAAATCCTTAACTGTAATACACAAAAAGTGGCAATGGGAAACCTACAAAAAAATGTTACGGTGGCAGACAGAGGGTAAAGCAACATGCAGTAAAACGGTCTAGTAAGGTTCGGAGCCAGCAGCCTGGATTCAAATCTCAGCTCCACAACTACTACCTCCATGGGGGGGATTAACAACCACATACACCCCAAAGGGGTACTATGAGGACTGAAAACAGAATGCACATAAAGGACTGGCACGGCACCTGGTACTCAGTAAACATCTGATAAATGTGAGCTATTAGCAGCACTGCCGATATGCTCCTCAAACACGGACATAGGAGGATTTCATCCTTGCTCATGTGCTGACACCTGCTTTTGTTTTCCCAGTTCCCATTCCCCACCCCACCCCCACCCCACCCCCACCCCTGGCTTCCTTGGGCAACCCCGATCTGCTGTCCTCAATCCTATGTTTGGGTGAGGTTCACTCTCTACCCTCCAGGGTGAGCACGAGGCTTAAGCCTGGTCAGAGATTGGTTCAGAAATGGGCACATGGCCCAAGCCATTTGGAGCCAGTGGGACTAAACCCCAGGATTTTATTTGGAAACTTCTGGTAAAGAGAAGCTCTCTTCCTATGTATATCTCTAGGTTGTAAAGCTAAAACTTTTGGGGCCAACTTGATGTCACGTGAAGAAAGCTTACAGGAGAGTAACAGAAGAGCTGAGAGAGCAAGTTTTGATGTGTATAATTTGCGCCCTTGGTTCCAACTATGCCAGAATGTTGATCACTGGATCTATAGTTATGGGGACCAATAAATTTCTTTTTTGGTTTGCTCAAGCCCATTTAAGGGATATTTCATTTTGTTTTTGATATCTGCATCTGAGATCTGACACATGTGGTCCCAATCACTTTCCAGAAGCTGGTGACCCAGGGTGTAGTCGAGCTTTCCGGCGAAGGGCACAGATTTGAAATCAGCGACATCTGGTTTCGAATCCTGGTTGTAGCACTCAAGAGCCGCGTGAACCATGGGTAATTTGTTTAAGCCTACGTCTTCATCTATGAAGCAGTTTGATACCTGCCTCAAACGGCTGATAAGAAGGGCGCCTGGCTGGCTCAGTCAAAAGAGCATGCGACTCCTGATCTCAAGATCGTGCATTGGAGCTACACGTTGGGTGCAGGGATTACTTAAAAATAAGTAAATAAAGTGGCAAAAGAAAAAAAGGGCTGATGAGGGGACAAATATGACAATGCCTATAAACTACTCAGCCTTCCACCTACAGGCAGTAAATACTCAATTAGTAGAAGCTATTATTATATCATTGACCCTCAAATCCACCTTCATATCTGACCTGAGTCCCAGGTCTTTATTTCTAATGGGTTAGCCCCCTGGCCTCAAATTTAACATTGTCAAATCTCATCTTATCCTATCTCCACACTGCCCATCACTCCCTCTGCCCCTCCCAAACAACCCTCACTGGGGATCAATGCTTCACCGATTAATGTGTTCTAAGTGGTCTCTGATTCCAGAATCCTAGGAGTTATTCCAGACTCATCCTTCTCCTCGGTTACCCAATCAATCACGGAGTCCCGCCAAGTCTCTGTAGCCCTGACAGGAAAGAATGCTCTTCTTCCCGGTGGATGAGGACAGGGCAGGACCCCTCTGACTCCAGGAGGTGCAACCTTCTCATTGACTTTTCAAGGAAGCCTCTAATCCTCTTACCCCTCCTGTTCCTCATCTTTTCCTTGTGGCCTCATGCCTTTCTATATCCAGGATAGATTTCTTGCTATCCCTCTTTATTTTTTCCTTAACCTCACCTTGCAAATGGGAAAATTTAAATGACTCCAATCTTTGCAGCTCTTACGCCCACCGCAGGCTGTCTCTGCCATTATTTCAGCCCCAACTTTTTAATTCACTAGATGGAGATGTTTCCTCTTTACCTGAGGTAATTAAGGCAACCAGGTAGAAACTTCCTCAGCTTCTTACTTCCACATTTCTTAAGGCATCTGAATCAAAATCTAAAAGCCCACCACCTCATTTGCCTTAATCAGAATGGCTGGCACGTACAAGATACACGTATGGTGATGGGATAAGTAAAAGAGGTGCTCCTTCTCCTAATTGGGCTCGTCCTGCCTCCCAAGCTGCTTCTGAAATTTTCACATGCATACACATCACCTGGGGATCTTATTAAAATCCATATTCTGATCCAAGAGGTCTGAAGCTGGGGCCTGAGATTCTGCATTTCTCCAACAAAACAGTGCTGCTGGTTTGGAGCAACATTTAGAAAAGCACGGTGGGGGGGTGCCTGGGTGGCTCAGTCGGTTGAGTGTCCGACCAGCTCAGGTCACGATCTCGCGGTCCGTGAGTTCGAGCCCCACGTCGGGCTCTGGGTTGATGGCTCAGAGCCTGGAGCCTGCTTCCGATTCTGTGTCTCCCTCTCTCTCTGCCCCTCCCCCGTTCATGCTCTGTCTCTGTCTCAAAAATAAATAGACGTTAAAAAAAAATTAAAAAAAAAAAAACAAAAAAAAGAAAAGCACGGTGGGGTGCCTGGGTGGCTCAGTTAAGCATCCGACTTCAGCTCAGGACATGATCTCATGGCTCATGAATTCGAGCCCCGCATTGGGCTCTATGCTGACAGCTCAGAGCCTGGAGCCTGCTTCGGATTCTGAGTCTCCCTCTCTCTCTACCCCTCCCCCAGTCACGGTCTGTCTGTCTCTCTCAAAAAATAAATAAACGTTAAAAAGCAAGGTCTAGGGGTGCCTGGGTGGCTCAGTCAGTTAAGCGTCTGACATTGGTTCAGGTCATGATCTTGCAGTCTGTGAGTTCGAGCCTTGCATCGGGCTCTGTGCTGACAGCTCAGAGCCTGGAGCCTGCTTCTGATGATTCTGGGTCTCCCTCTCTCTCTGCCCCTCCCCCCCAACCCCTCTCTACAATCTCTCTCTCAAAAACAACATTAAAAAAATTTTAAAAAAAGAAAGAAAGAAAGAAAAAGCAATGTCTAGATCCATCGTATTTCATCTCCTCAGAGACCTTTTACTCCAAGTACTTGTTTACTCCCTGTATCTTCACATCTGCTTCTCTATCAACTACTCCTTTCCCCAGCATTTAACGTATCTGTCTCCTCGACTTCAAAACAAACCTTCCTTTGCTCTTCCATTAGCTACCATCCAATGTTTTTAACTGCTTGGCTCCACAGCTAAGTTTCTATGAAGAACATAGAAACATTCAATGGTTCTCAAACTATCTTGGTTCACAGAGTAATTAATGTCTCAGTAATTTTTTCACGGCACGTCTAAGCCAAAAGAAATATCTATTCTCTTCGTTAAGTAGTATGGGCCAAACCACCTGGCAAGCATTTAAGTCCTAACAATTTTGCACCTTTGGGGCGCTGCACAACTTTCCCAACCTTGGAATCAGATTGGACAGACAGCTTCATTTCCTGTTTCACATTTATTTTTAGGTGGGACTTACTTTTTTATCAGAGCAAGCACCGAACATCCACCTTCCAAAGGTATGACATCAACAAAAGGAATATAGTGATTTCACACTGTAGCATCTAAGAGACATTGCTGTATTTCTCTTGAGACTTAAAAACATTCCATGGCACGCCGCAGTCTGCCCTGGGGTGCCTTGGTGTGCAATTAGTGGTCCTTGGGATAGCAGCATTCTCCTTGCTTGGGAGGGAACCTGGAGATTTACCCTAGGCTCACTGATTCAGACTACTTTAACAAGATCTCCAAGTGACTGAGACACCACTAAAGTGTGAGAAGGCTGATCTAGAGTGCTTGGCTACATCTTCCTTTTTTGTTTTTTGGGGGGTTTTTTTGTTTGTTTTTTAAGAGAGAGAGAGAATACCTATGGGGGGGAGGGGCAGGGAGGGAATCTGAGCAGGGGTGCAAGCAGGGGAGGGGGAGAGGGAGAGAGAAAATCTTAAGGAGGCTCCATACTCAGTGGGGAACCCGAAGTGCAACTTGATTTCACCACCCCGGGGGATCACGACCTGAGCCCAACTGAGCCAGTGTCAAGAGTTAGAAGCCCAACCAACTGAGCCACCCAGGTGCCCCTTGCCTCCTCTCCTCTGATCATTCCTGCTCAGCTCACCGCTTTCTGACTTGTCTCAACTCCAGTGAAAGTGCCGTGGGCAAAGTCCCAGATTACACCCACCCCCTTTTTAATTTATTTATTTTGAGAGAGAGACAGAGAGAACATGAGCAGGGGAGGTGCTGAGAGCGAGGGAGAATCCCAAGCAGGCTCCGTGTGGTTAGTGCACAGAACCTGAGGGGGGGCTCAAACCCACAAAACTGCGAGATCATGACCTGAGCCTTGTAAGTCAGATGCTTAACTGAGCTACCCAGGAGCCCCGGCCCTCCTCCTTTTTTAATAAAAGCAATACACATCTTCCAGTTCCAATCCTAATGAAGCCTCTCTGCTGTGTTTGATACTATTGATCGTCTTGCACCTCTATTCTTTCTTGTTTCTAAAATAGTCTTCTGGTTTTCTTTTTCTTCCAACAGTACCCCCCCCCCCCCCCCCAAAGAAGAGTTTTGTTTTCCCTAAGGCTTCTGTAATTAGCATTACTCTTGCTATGTAAAACTCTTCCCTCAGGGGACTGCACTCAATTTTGTGGTTTCAGCTACTGTCTATATGCCAACCACCACAGTCCAGAAGGCTCTCTGGAGTCTTAGGCCTCTAAAACCAATTTCTCCGAGCATAGGAGCATTTCCACAGGCACAGGAGGCTCCACAAAGCCTAAACACTTCACTTGCCTATCTTCCCTGGCCTTCAAGTGGCTCTTCTTCAATACCCTTTCCTTTACCAAATGGCACCCTTGTTCAACCAATTTCCCTAGAAAATCTGAGAAATCATCCTTGACTCATCCTTTTCCCTGTTCCTTCTCCTACACAATCAATCCAACCAAACATCCTTGCTTTGTCTCCAATCTGTCTGAATCTCTCCATCTTCATTAGCTCTATCTTAAAAGGGGTCCTTGTCTTTTGCTTGGATTCCTGTAACATCCCCCTAAACTCGTCTCCCTGCCTCCAGGATGGCCACATCCTGCTCCAAACCCTTCTCCATGCCCCACCCAAGTTAGCTTTCCAAAATTAAAATCTGGGTGTCACTGCTTTCCTCTAAATCCTTCGATGGCTCCAATGCTCAGCAGCACTTTTCAAACTTTTCCAACAAATTGCAGAAAAGTTTGAGATCCAGATCTAAGAAGCGCATTATAAACAAGACACTCCTTGCAAGACTCAGTTTCACCTTAAACAGTCATTTCAATTTTACATTCTAGTCCATGAATAGCTACTTGTTATTAAAAGAATCTTTTAGGGGTGCCTGGTTGGCTCAGTCGATTTACTGTCTGAGTCTTGATCTCAGCTCAGGTCTTGATCTCAGGGTCATGATTAAAGCCCCACGCTAGGTGGGTGTGAGGCCTACTTAAAAAAAAAAGAATCTTTTAAATTACTTACCAATTAAACTACTTAAATTTTTCCACGTGATAACTAAGTAAAAGTGACACTCAAGGAAGATACACTGGTTACCTGTAGTTTCAAATATCCTTTGGCACAACGCCACTATGCCTGACAGGCTGGCAAACTACAGTCTACAAGCCAAATCTGGCCCATCGCATGTTTTGCAAGTAAAATTTTACTGGAACACAGCCAAGTTCTATCATTTATGTATTGCTTATAGCTCTTTTCAAATTACAACAGCAGAGTTGAGGGGTGCAAAAGAGATCACGTAGCCCACAAAGCCTGAAACATTTACCATCTGGCCCTTTGGGAAAGCCTACTGACCCCTGCATTCGACCACGAGGACTGTTAAGGCTAGGCCCATTTTACATGTCTTTGTGTCCCAGCACAGGTCTAGAGAAAGTACTAAAAAATATCTAACTTAAGAAATTAGAATACTGCCAGGAAGATTTCCAAGGGCTCATAAGGGATGTGCCCACAAAGTTGATACAGAATGCCCCCAAGCCCTAAGGAAGAGATGTTCCTTCATCATCCAGTGTAATCTGAAAGGATGAGATGTGAGGTAGGGAAAATAGAAGACTACTACACAGGTTGAAACAGGTTCTGAAGAAACAGGCCCATCAAACCTAAAGCTGCCTTCCCAAAGAACCTCCATCCATACAGCGCTGTATCACTAACCTGTGTCTGGCAGCATCTAAGAAAGAGTTAGAAACTATCATTCAGGGCAAATGCTGTAAGAGCCAGTAGTTCTGGAACTTTGGCAACCGCATCGAATTTTTCTTCTCCAAATGATGAGCAGCAAAACTATACTTAAAGCCAAAATATTTTAGTTAAGAGTAAGAAAGCAGGGCACCAGGAAGACTGTCCTACATTGCAATCAGTATTAAAAAAGAGAATCATTTGAAGAAATACTGTACGGAGTGGTAATTAGGGAGGTAGGGAAGAAAAGTAGAGTGCTTACTCTAGGACCTTAACCAACAAAAGAGCCATGAGATACCGGACTGAAGCACGGCACGTCCTAGGAACAGGAGGTAGTTCCAGTGGATGAGGAATGCGTGATGCGGAGAAGAGGAAAATAAAGCGAAGAGGAAAATAAAGTGAAACGGAGGCCCCATAATAGCAGATCTTACATACTGTGCTGAGGAATTCAGACACCATTTTTCAAGCTACTGAATGCCTGAAGTCATGTAAACAAGCACAGATAACAATCTGAGCTATACTCTGGCCTGTGGGTCAACTCTAGCCTACCACCTGTTTTCTAAAATAAAGTTTTACTGGAATATAGCCACATTCATTCATTTACACATTGTCTAAGGCTGCTTTCCCAACACGACAGCAGAGTGGAGTAGTTGCAACAGAGACTGTATGGACCACGAAGCCTAAAATATCTGCTATTTATTTAGCCCTTTGGGGAAAATCTGCCGATTTCCCACTTTGAGACGATGATTCTGATAAAGGAAAATGAATGTAAAAAACAGATTAGGAAGGACAAGGAATAATGGAGGTGGGATGATGACATTCATGGCTACTGAGAAAAAACTCACAAACAAGGTAACGAGTGTCTAAACTATAGTAGTGAGAACTACAAGCCAAATACGGGTTGAGTCTCAGTGTGGGTAAGAATGGAGCCTGCACAGTGAGGAGCCAGAGACAGACTGAACAGGAGCACAAATCAATTCAAGGCTAAGTAGTACCGTGACTAGGAGGACGTCAAGAACATGAATTTTATTTTTTTTAATGGGGTTTTATCTAAAAAAATTTTTTTTAAGTTTATTTATTTTGAGAGAGACAGCACAAGAGGGAGAAGGGCAGAGAGAAAAGGAGGGAGAGAGAATCCCAAGCAGGCTCCATGCTGTCAGTGCAGAGCCCGATGTGGGGCTCGAACCCACGAAGCCACGAGATCATGACCTAAGCCGAAACCAAGAATCAGACGCTTAACTAACTGAGCCAGCCAGACGCCCCAGAACGTGAATTTTAAAACAGAACACAGAGGCGCCTGGGTGGCTCAGTCGGTTGGGCGTCCGACTTCAGCTCAGGTCACGATCTCGCGATCTCGCGGTCCATGAGTTCGAGCCCCGCATCGGGCTCTGGGCTGATGGCTCAGAGCCTGGAGCCTGCTTCCGATTCTGTCTCCCTCTCTCTCTGCTCCTCCCCCGTTCATGCTCTGTCTCTCTCTCTGTCTCAAAAATAAATAAACGTTAAAAAAAAAAAAAATTAAAAATAAAATAAAACAGAACACAGGACAACGTTTCAGAGGGAAGATGAAAGTTTCTAAGGGATTAGTTGATCTTAGATATGAAAACTGCAGGATATCAAAAGACATACAGAAAGCACACCTTTGCAGTGTATAAAGGAAATCCAACTAGAGAAACAGCATTAAGGAGCCTCAGTTCAGCGATGATACCTGAAGATACAAAACCGAGTGAGACTGAGTGGATGAGACATGCTAGAAATGACAGCAGGAGGAGCAGAGCCTATGGACTCAGCAGCTGCATGTGTCAGACCCTATACTGGGCACTGGGTTCTCTCATCCTCTCAGCCGTCTTGCAATACAGAGATCACCCCGGTTTTACAGATCAGAAACCTGAGCTTGGAAAGGATTCAGGTTAAATTCTGAGGTCACACAGCTAGTATGTGACAGGGGAAGAATTGAAACCCAGGTCTACTTGATACCAAAGCCAGTGGCCAGTCTCCCTATTACAGGTGAAGAGAAAAATGTTGACACCAAATCAGAGGGAAATACCCACATTCAGTGAGAAGAAAGGAAGCCAGCAGAAGACTGCTTCAAGAGATTACAGAAAGCCAGGGCAGCGCAGCATGTCAGCCAAAGGGGGAGAAAAGGAAAAGGAAGAGGGTGCCTAACAGTCGGGAATTCTGATAGCTTATGACGCGTCAGGTACAATGCACTACATACATCAGCTCATTTAATGCTCTCCACGATCATGGCGTAAGTACCATTGTTTCCCATAAACAAATGTGAAAAATAGGCAGATAACTTGTTAGCATCACACAACTAGCCAATGGCAGAGCGAGGCTGTGAATCCAGCCATTCTGATTCTGAATCCTACACTCCCCAACCAATACACCACATAATACTGGGGTCAAGCGCTACAGGGTAGCTAAGGAGAGAAAAGGTGGGAAAGAGAAAAGGTGGGAGACAGAAAAGGACAGGTCCTCTTGTAAGAGAGGAATAACAACTTTCAGAAGATGAATTTCAGTACAGTGCCTGAAGGCACATGTCACATTATGAGAGAGGTTAAGAATAAGTAAGTGACGAACAAGTAAAGGCAGACAGTATCATCTACTTGTAGAAGACATGGGCGGGGGGAGGTGAGAAAATAGCAATTTATGGGATTAATGCAATCAAGAATATGTAAACCCATTATTTGAGTTAATGAAAAGATCTTTTTTCTTTGCAAATCGTTGGGTTAAGAAGTGTTCAGGATAGTTAATAAACATCCTTTGGGTATCTCATATATCGGACATTACATTTTTAAGATCCCTTACTGATTAACAGTATGTCCTATACTATTTTCCTCAGACCCAAGTGTGAATCAATTTCTGTGAAGTTCTATGAAGTTGTCTGGCCTTCACTCTGGATTCAAAATCTCTGATTCAGGAGATGTACAGCAGGCCCCTGACATTAACGTGATTCTGGTGCAAAACTCACACGCCAAAAGGACTACAACACCCTCTGCACACACTGCCTATTTGAAAACCTTATCTTGGGGCACCTGGGTGGCTCAGTGGGTTGAGTGTCCCACTCTTGATTTTGGCTCAGGTCATTATCCCTGGGTCTTGGGATCGAGCCCCACATCAGGCTCCGTACTGAGTGTGGAGCCTGCTTGGCATTCTCTCTCTTTCTCTCCCTCTGTCCCTCTCCCCTGCTCATGTGCGTGCACGCTCTCTCAAATAAAACAAAAAAAACCCAAAAAAACAGTATCTTGATAAGTGTTTGAGGTTAACATGGATTTACTATCTGATACCTTTATACAATCTGCATGAAAAAACCAGCTCAAAGAATTGCATAGTATATTTGTATACTCTCAAAAGAATGTTCCTTTAAGTGAATGGTTGGTATTTTCCTTGAGTATGAGCTTGTCTATGTTGAAATTAAACAACATTCCAATGGTACATTTCTGAAATTACTTCAGTAAGGAAAGAGAAAGACTCATTTGATAAACACTTGGCTTATCCTCAACTTCCTAAAATTAAGAAATTTCTGTAATGCACAGAGCAAGATCAAGTAGGGGACCTGAAAACAAATACAATACCCTCAAAACATGCATAAATAGCTCTGTAAGCACACTATCCTGATTTGTGCCCCGGCTCTCTAACTTCCTAGTTGTGTGATTTGAAACAAGTTTTTAAAAAAAAAATCTTTCTGTGCCTTAGTTTCCTCTAGTGAGAAATGAGGGAAATAATAGTACCTCTACTTTCTATGGTTGTTATGAGAACTGAACAAGATAATCTGGGTGGAAAGAGTACTTACAAACATGCTTGGTACATAAGCATTCAGTAATGCTAGCCATATGAACATATAAAAACCTTCTCTAACCCAGCAATTCTACTTCTGGAAATTTTTCTTACAAAAACTGTGGGTATCTTCAAGGGTATCTAAGGCCATAGCAAAAAATCAGAACACAAACTTCCATTACAAGTAGCAAAATAGCTGATAGTACGATCTCTCCCTTGGCACGATGTTTCTGAGATTTATCCAAGTTGTTGCCCAAGAGTACAGTTCGTTTCATTCTATGGCTGAACAGGATCCCACTGCATCACGCACTACATCTTATTTATCCAGTCACCAGATGATGGCCCCTCGGGTTGCTTCCTGTTTTTGACTATGATGAATAATAATACTCAAGTCTTTGTGTGGACATGTTTTTATTTCTCTAGGTGGGTACTTAGGAGCAAATACTTAGATACGTAGGGCCATAAGAAGAGTCTATATTTAGACTCTTTAGAAAAATGGCCGACCTGTTTTCCAAAGTGGCATTCCCTTTTGCATTCTCACAAGTAATAAATCTATCAGTGTAGAAGGATTCCAGTTGTATTTGCTACATCCTTACCAAAATTTGGTACTCTCAGGGTTTTAAGTTCTAGCCATATTAGTGTATGTACAACGGTATCTCGTTGCACTTTTAATTTTCATATCCCTAACAACCAATGATATACTGAGAATCTTTTCACATATTTGGTCATTTATATATCTTCTCTTGTGAAATACCTGCTCAAATACTTTGCCTATTTTCTCCTAAGTTGTTTCACTTATTACCGAGTTATAAGAAATATTTAAACCTCTCACCCTCTCTCACTTGCCCACTCTGAGGGAAGCAGCTGCCACACTGTGAAACTGTCCATATTTCCTACTCTACAAAAGATCAAGGGAAGGAGAAAGTCCTCCAGCCAACAGCCAGTGAGAAACTAAGGCTTTCAGTCGAACAGTCTGCAATGAACTGGATCCTACCTACAACCAAGGAGAAAAAAGAGAGACATTTACGGGAGAATGGAAAACACGACAGGATTTTTCTCTACCAGCTCTCTGTTGTTACCTAAGCGAGCAGACTCATCTATCTCCATGACTCCAATATCTAATGAATCACCTTGACTGCTGTTTGCCTTAAAAAAATTTTTTTAATGTTTACTCATTTTTTGAGAGAGCGAGTGAGCATGAGTGGGGGAGGGGCAGAGAGAGAGGGAGACACAGAATCCAAAGCAGGCTCCAGGTTCTGAGCTGTCAGCAAAGCCCGACACAGGGCTTGAACCCATGAACCGTGACATCATAACCTGAGCCAAAGTCAGAGGCTCAACTGACTGAGCCAACCAGACAACCCCCATTTAAAGAAATTTTTCATAAAAGAACACAAAAACTAAGTAACAAAAGCTTAAGAGCAAATTATGAAGAAGAACAAGTTAGCCATAATAGCAAAACCCAGAGAGAGAAAAAGTAAATATTAAGACATTAACAGTGGTTATTTCTTTCCTGTTTTATGTCTGTATATGTAGATTACAATATATGCTTATATTTTTTAAAAAGCATATATTCCAGATTTATTAGATATTATGTTTTATAAACATTTTCTCTCAAAAGAGAGAAAATATCATCTTTTTTTTTTAAGCGGTATTTTTCTATAAGCAAAAGGCTTTCATGTTTAGAGTCTAATTTGTCAGTTTTTTTCTTTTATGGTTCATCTTTTTGTTTTGTCCTGAAAAATCTCCGCCTATCTCAAGGTCACAAAGATTTTCTGTTTTCAACAGATGTCAATTAGGTCAAGTTGGTTGATAGTGATGAAGTCTTCTCACCCTTATTGATTTTCCTCTATTTTATACATAACTGTTATAGCTATAACAATGACTAGAACTAAGCACTGAAATCTTCACCTTTAATTTTTAATTTGTCTATTGCTTTTTTCTATTCCATCAGTTTCTGCTTCATGTATTTTGAAGCACTGTATTATTTTTCATCAGAAACACATAAAGCTGGGGCACTTGGGTGGCTCAGTCATTTAAGCGTCCAACTTCGGCTCATGTCCTGATCTCACGGTTCCTGAATTTGAACCCCATGTCAGGCTCTGCCATGACAGCACAGAGCCTGCTTCAGATCCTGTCTCCCCCCTCTCTCTCAAAAAAATAAATGAACATTAAAAAAGTCTTAAAATTACCACGTATTTAAGCTATATTAAATTATTAAATTATCCAAAGTATTTGTGAAATTCAAAGCCATTACTCTTCTATAATATCTGGATAGATATATTGCTATAAGAAAAATTCAGTTATGGACACGTGCCGTTTAACTTCACTTGCCCTTCCATTCCTTATTTTCAAGTAAGTTTTATTTCCTTTGTAAACAACTAAAATAATCTTAACCAGAGTCAAAACATTAGTAAAGCTGCTTCCTATAATATGCAAAGTTTCAATGGTTTCAATGGTTTCATGTTTCAACTGTCAAGAACGATCAATTTTAGAAAAAAAAAAGTGTGGAATCTACAAGCAATTTCTTAATGTTTATTTATTTGTTTATTTAGAGAGAGAGAGGGCGATTGAGAGAGAATCCCAAACAGGCTGCACGCTCGGCACACAGCCCAACACGGGGCTCCAATCTCACGACGGTGGATCACAACCTGAGGTGCTGATCAAGAGTCAACTGACTGAGCCACCCAGGCATCCCCAAGCAATTTCTTAAATCAAGGGCAACACAGGCTTCTTAAAATGCATCTTTCACTATGAGCACAAATATCATGAGTTAAATTCAACAGAGCAGACACCAAAGTAACTCTAGGAATTGATGACAGCCACAAGATGATATGATACATTAAGGGTAAAAAGAAGCCATAAAGCATGGCTGAAAAATAACTAGTTAACGCCAAACACTTTCCATCATTTTAGGGAATTAAGAATTAACTTTTAGGATTTTGTTTTAAAAGCTTTTTGTTGGGGTGCCTAGGTGGCTCAGTTGGTTGAGCGGCAGACTTCCGCTCAGGTCATGATCTCTCATCCTGCATGAGTTTGAGCCCCACGTCAGGTTCTGTGCTGACAGCTGATAACCTGGAGCCTGCTTCGGATTCTGTGTCCTGGTCTCTCTGCCCCTCCCCTGCTCATGTGCGGGCACTCTCTCCCTCTCTCAAGAGCAAATGAACATAAAAAAATAATGAAATAAAAGCTTATTAAGCCATAGACACTATGGTAAATAAAATAAATACTAATACCAACAGATTACAAAACAACCGGATCTATGTGTACATCACCAATAAAAACTATAAAATAAGTATAAACTCACTTGTGCGAGATCTGATCCAATCATTTTATAGGCACTAGCTAATTTGTATGCATGACTAGCTTCTAAAATTAACACCTAAAAGATTCAATTTTTTAGATGCACCTTAAGTAATTAAATTAATAATAAATAAAATATTCACTGCCATCTGACTTCATTCTGCTAAGAGGACATAGAGTGGCAGAGTGAAGACAGTGGGGGGAAAAGAGGGCCAAGAGAGAGAGAAATGCTTTGATCAAAGTGTCCCTGTCTGTTATTTCATTATCCATGATGTAACACAACTACGTGAAATTCAGTGCAAGATGCCCTTATCAATGGACCATTTCTTTTTTTACAGTGTCAAGGCTATGTGCCAACTGCCTAATCAACATTAAATACATTTTAATTAAAAATAAGATTCTGCAAATGGTGTTGGGAAACCTGGTCAGCTACATGCAGAAGAATGAAACTGGACCACTTTCTCAAACCATGTATAAAAATAAATTCAAAATGGATTAAGAACCAAAATGGATTAAATGTGAGACCTGAAACCATAAAAATCCTAGAAGAGAACACAGGCAGTAATTTCTCTGATATTGGCCGTAGCAACATTTTCTTACATAAGTCTCCGGAGGCGAGGGAAAAAAACAACCAAAATAAACTCTTGGCACTACATCAAAATAAAAAGGTTCTGCACAGCAAAGGAAACAATCAACAAAACTAAAAGACAACCTACTGAAGAGGAGAAGGTATCTGCAAATGACATATATGATACAGGGTTAGTATCCCCAAAATATAATCCAACACCAAAAAACCCAAATAATCCAATTAAAAACTTGGCCAAAGATATTAACGGACATTTCTCCAAAGAAGACATACAGATGCATGAAAAGATGTTCAACATCACTAATCATCAGGGAATTAGAAATCAAAACTACAATGAGGCATCACTTCATATCTGCCAGAATGGCTAAAATCAAAAACACGAGAAACAAGTGTTGGTGAGAATGTAGAGAAAATGGAATCCTTGTGCACTGCTGCAAGGAATGCAAACTGGTGCAGCCACTTGTGGAAAACAGTATGGAGGTTCCTCAAAAAATTAAAAATAGAATTACGCTAAGATCCTGTAATTCCACTACTGGGTATTTTCCCAAAGAATACAACAATACTAATTCGGAAAGATATATGCGCCCCTATGTTTATTGCAGCATTATTTACAATAGCCAAAATAAGGAAGCAGCCCAAGTATCCATTCAGCTGATACATGAATGGACAAAGATGTGGGGGGTGTGTGTGTGTGTGTGTGTGTGTGTGTGTGTGTATACACGTATATATATAATGGAATATCACTCAGCCATAAAAAGAATGAAATCTTGCCATTTGCAACGACATGGATGGAGCTAGAGAGTATAATATAATACTAAGCAATGTAAGTCAGTCAGAGAAAGACAAATACCATATGATTTCACTCCTATTTGGAATTGACGAAACAAAACAAATGAACAAAGAAAAAAAAGAGACAAACCAAAAAACTGTAACTATAGAAAACAAGCTCATGGCCACCAGAGGGGAGGTGGGTGGCGGGGACTGATGAACTAGGTGAAGGGGTTAAGAATATACTTACCATGATGAGCTCTGAATAATGTATACGATTGTTGAATCACTATATCATACACCTTAAGCTGATGTAACAATGTATGTTAACTAACTGGGAATAAAATAAAACAAACAAAAAAGAACCCCAAAATAAAAATACGGTTCTGGTATCCCATTAAAGACAAGTCAAGAATTCAGAATCTACAACTGAACTTTAACTTGTGATGCTAATGTTAATCAACATGAGGCAGGAGAACAATGGTCTAGAGTCAAGGCCAAGTCCTAACAATTTGAAAAGGTGCTGCAGAAAGCTAAAAATATAATCACTTTTTTAAAGGTTTCTTACGGGGGGTTCCTGGTTGGCTCAGTTGGTGAGAGCGTGCGACTCTTGATCTCGGTCTTGTGGGTTCAAGCCCCTACACTGGGTGTGGAGATTACTTAATAAAATCTTAAAAAAATAATAATAATTTAAAAAAATTTAAAAAACTTCTTACAATAATCAATTATTCAACGTATCTCCTTTAACTAGGTCAATATGATTCCCACTGCATCGATAAAGTAACTGGGAGAGATGCTGAGTGATTTGCTCAGCACTGAGAGACAGAGGACAAGAACCCAGAGCAGGGTGGCCAGTCTATTCCCATTCCTGGCTCCTGTCAACAATCACCTCTTTTCCCTACTGTCCTCCCTTTCTCGAGACAATTCTAAGACAAAGAAACACCTGCAGGAACCTTTACAGTAAGTATACACTAGAGAAATACCTCACTGTTGTCATGCAACATCAAAACACAGTTCCTGGAAACTAACAATATGAACAAATTGTTCTTACATATTTTAAAGATACTTTCTACCAAAACTATCAAGAGATGCTTTAGATCTTAACAATTCTAGGAACTATTTTTAATATAAATAAAACCAACCAATAAATTCTAGTTTCATTTTTATTAGTAAGAGAGTACCCCTACTCCTGGGCCCCTGGTGCACTGTTACTGAGGTTTTTATTTTTTAAAAATTCAAATTAATCTTACTGAAATGCTAGTTACAAGTAAGAAACCAAAATAAAAGCAAAAGACACATGAACGCACGCAATGGGAGCTGGGAATAAGACAGTATAAAGGGAAGAGAAAAGAGAGAAAGAAACACAATGCAGTGTTAATCATTTCTGGTAAAGGTTCTCAGTCTTATGGAACTGTACATCTAGAATACTAAAGCAAGGCTTAACCCAGCACCTGCTTAGAGAAGTACTAAGGTTAATGGTTTCCACCTTGGTACATGCCAGTTAACTTTGTTTTATTATATTCAGATTGTATGAGGCAAACATCTTTCAGAAGTCCATACATATACACCACTAGTTTTAAATTATAATGTATATCCCATTATCTGGGTCTCTACAACTTGAGTACTACCATGGGGGGGGAAATCCAAGGCACAGTTCTACAGACACAGGGGAGGAACAGCAACTGAATAAATAAAGAAACCTGGGGGCGCCTGAGTGGCTCAGCTGGTTAAGCGTCTGACTTCAGCTCAGGTCATGACCTCATGGTTCCTGAGTTCAAGCCCCGTGTCGGACTCTGTGCTGACAGCTGGGAGCCTGAAGCCTGCTTTGGAGTCTGTGTCTCCCTCTCTCTCTGCCTCTCCCCTGCTTGCACTGTCTCTCTTTCTCTCTCAAAAATAAACATTAAAGGGGCGCCTGGGTGGCGCAGTCGGTTAAGCGTCCGACTTCAGCCAGGTCACAATCTCTCGGTCCGTGAGTTCGAGCCCCACGTCAGGCTCTGGGCTGATGGCTCGGAGCCTGGAGCCTGTTTCCGATTCTGTGTCTCCCTCTCTCTCTGCCCCTCCCCCGTTCATGCTCTGTCTCTCTGTCCCAAAAATAAATAAAAAACGTTGAAAAAAAAAAAATTAAAAAAAAAAAAAAATAAACATTAAAAAAAATTCTAAATAAAAGAAAAAAGAAATTCACTCTACCATAAACATTTAATTTTTAAATGCTTAAAAATGTTTGTTTTACTCTTTTAGAACTCTTCTTGTAACAAGTGTTCTTAATGTTGGGTCTATGATACGTGTTATAATAAGCAAAACTTTACATGCATGTTCTTCATTAGGGTAAAAAACTGCACAGCTTCCATTAGATTCCCCAAGGGGTCCAGAAGCAATACAAAGTTATAAACCACTAACATGCATAATTACTTTGAAAAAAAAAAACTCCTAAGCTATTGGGGAAGGATGCTATTTTATTATTATACATGATTTTTAGTCTAAGTTTTCTTTATTCAAAAAATACACAATACTCCAGGCTGTATGCACCAAAACTACAACCATTCTTTCACACATGAATTATCTGCAGTAAATATGAAATCTCAGGTTCCCTTCCTTACCAACCCCAAGACTGTACTCAGAGAAGAAAAACACATTTTAAGTACCAAAATTCAGCAAAATTAGGAAATGCAACTCTTTTTAAGCATATGAATGTCCGAATACGTTTCAAGGCCAAATTCAAATGACCATGACACTGACGGGTTTCCATCATCGGCACTACTGGTGCCCTCTTGGAACAGTTAAGTCAACAGTTTCCCCAAACTGATTGAATGCTTGAATGTGGCTAAAGTCACAGGTTTTCTGATCATAAAGAAGTATGTCTCACCTTGTTTAACCCATGTCCTCTGGTGTTAAATATCACTCTTAAACCATCTTTAATGTTATTTGAAATTCTGAACATAGTTCTAAAACCAAATCAAAAGTGGGATAATTTTAGAAGTCTCAAAGTTTGCTCTTGAAAATTTTTACTTTGGATATTAATCACGTGGTATCAATGTCAACTTGAACTTCGTGTCAGCTTGCTAGCCATAAGCTTCTCTCTTCCAGGTCTTGCAGAAGAATACACAAGGGGTCACTTTCAACATCATGTTTATTATGTTGCTTTGTTTTGAAGTGACGCATGTTCCCTGGGGATTCTCATGCCACTGGTGGGGGAGAGGGAGGGAAGATACGCACGCAGGCCCGTCCCCCTTGAGATTCACGGACGGGCGGGATTCTAGAGCCACCTGTAACCCGATCAACTGACTGTGGGCCTAGGCAATGGCATGAAACTTCATTTTATCTTCACAGCACCCAGACTTAGGAGTTAAAAATAGTTTAGGCCATATTGGCCTGGGTTATTTTTATCTGGAAAAATAGGGACTAGAAGCAGCACAGTAAGCACAAAAAGGAAAGCTGACCACGATAGGACAGAAACCCTCATGGACTTTCTAAACCCCTTACTGTAGATTTAGAAATGAGACGGAAATAAGGGGGAGCAGGGTGAGGTGTGCTGTGGTGCAGGGCAGCTGGGTACAACTAAGTGTTCATATGTGAATAATAAAAACCATGAACAACAACAAAAGGTGCTTTGCGTAAGTCAGAACGCTATATAAACAGCCCCTCTGCCCTTCTTTCTGGAGAAGATCCGTCAGGAATAAATGGTGTACAAAGTTTTTGAGAAGAGAGAGCGGTGGAGGCACAGTGTTCAAGGAGATATTTGGGAATGGGATTTAAGTGAGGTCTTAAAGAACGCAAAAGATTTAAATTGCTGGAGCAGGGTGTGCGAATCATAAACCAGTCAAAGAATTCACAGATGTGCTGGGCGGAGTGAGAAGGGCAACAGGAAGAAAACAGGCTGGCAGAAGTAGCGCGTTTGTCAAAGAGGAGAAGCAAAGACCAACGGACAGGTGGTGTGGTTGTAGGCCATCCGTGAGCATTATGTGCATAAGAATCAAACTGTCTCCTTTAAATAAAACTCAGGAGATGGGGCGCCTGGGTGGCTCAGTCGTAGCATCCAACTTCAGCTCGGGTCACGATCTCACAGTTCATGAGTTCAAGCCCCGCGTCGGGCTCTGTGCTGACAGCTCGGAGCCTGGAGCCTGCTTCGGATTCTGTGTCTCCCTCTCTCTCTGCCCCGCCCTCGCTTGTACTCTGTCTCTCTCTCTCAAAAATAAATAAAAATATTAAAAAAAATTTTTTTTTAAATGAAACTCAGGAGATTTCTGAGTAAGCTTTTGACAAATGTTGAATTTATAAAAGATGGATACAAGTAATACATGGAAAAGAGTGAATTAAGAAACAAATAATAATACTGTGTAACAATCCAGGTGCAAAGTAATCAAAACCTCAATCAAAATAGGGCAGTGGAAATTTAAATATGATACTTACTGGACGCCTCACCTGATGAGCATTGTGCAGCACGGATAAGACAGGGGTCCCATCCTCAAGTGGCTCACGTTTAGGACAGGAGTCCCACCACTGTAGAAAGCACGCTATCCTTGATAAGAAGTGTCACAGCAACACACAGGATAGAACTGTAACTCTGCTTAGCGGAACTGGGGCAAGACTCCACTCACAGAAACCCCCCTACCACCTTTCCACATAGAAAGAGCCAGGGAAATGGACAGAGGCAGAAAGCAAATGCAGGTTCAAGGAACCTGCCAGAAGGCTCCGGTGGCAGGAGTAGAAAGTATATGATGAGAAATGATGTTTTTTTAAAAAAAATTTGTATGGCATATCAAGACTCTGGAGGAAACAAATATTTTCAAGCAGGACAACAACATGATCTGTGTTTTCGGAACGTAACACCAAGAGAGAATGGACAGGAAAGGAAACACACGAAAAGAGAAAAAAAAAATAGACTTCTGTAATCATCTAGACAGAAAAGAAGATGGGTCTCAGTAGGGCAGTGTAAATGGAAACAGGGACAAGACACAGGTAGGAAATAATTTTTAAATAGGTAAAATTCCCATAGTCATAAAAAAAGGTATGTTCTTCTGAAACATCATGCTCTTTTCAGACCTGGAGACTTTCAATGGACTTCCTCCACTGAAATTGACTGAACTGCTGGAAGCATCAGTCTAAAGAACTGCTTCTTCCGGGAGACCTTCTCTGGCGTGCAGGCTATTAGGGCCCCTCGAACAAGCTCCCATAGGACCTTGTACATCTGATCAACATCCACCACACATGGCATTGCTGGCTCAAGGTTGTCTCCCCTCGGACAATAAAACTCCAGAATGGCAGAGAGAATGACCTTGACTTGCCTAGCACTGACCCTGGCATATACTGGGCACTCTGTAAATAGTTGTTGAAAACGTAAATGCAGTTCAAAGACAGGACCAATTTTAAACCTGCTCCCCCACTCTCCCCACCACATAGCCCCACCAACCCTCATCCCCTCCAAGAGGAAACTTGGGAGGGCACTTCAGTCTTAACCATGCTGAGTTTGCAGTACTTCCAGAACATTCAGGTGAAGGTATCCATTAGTCCTCTGCAGATGCCAGGGTAAGGCCAGATCAAGGACTCTGACAAATCCTGCTAGCTGAAGTCATGGTTGTTCCTCTCCTCGTCCTCCTCCTTCCATTATTATTACAGTTACAACTAATATTAAATGAGCACTAACTGATCACCTGCTCAGCATTTCTTGTGCATTATCTCATCTATCTTCAAACAAACATTATTGAATTAGGCGCTATTAACTCCTATTATACCAATGAGGAAGCTGATGCTTTAATTGTTAGAAAATGTGCCTAAAATCAGAGCACAATTAAGTAGCTAAACCAGGCTTTGAACACAGGCAAACTACCCTAAGAACCTGTGAGCTTCCCAAGCACAAAGTGATAATCAGCCAGGGAGAAAAATGTGTTGACTAGAGCAAAGAGAGAAGACAAACCACAGACCATGAAGAACAGTAACATTTAAGGGGCACACGTGGCAAAGGAAGAGACAACTTAAGAAATGGCATTCACACCCTGTGTAATTCCTTCCCCTTGAGTGTGGAATCAATCTCGTGACTTGCTGCTAACAAAAGAATCCTGTACAGGTGATGGATGTCTCCGTGGTTAGGCTGCAAAAGCCTGCAACTTCAGTCTTGCTGGGGCATTCTTGGCTTGCACGCTTTGATGAAGCGAGTTCCTGTGTTGGAGAGACCCACATGGCAAGGAACTGAGGCCCTCAGTCCAAAAACCCATGAGAAAATGAATGCCCCCAACATCCAGAGAGCGAGCTTGAAAGCAGACACACCCCACTCAAGCCTTGGTAGGAGAGTGCAGACCCTTGCCGACATCTTGAGGAACAGTGAAGGCAAGGATGAAGCTAGGCTGTGCCCAGATTCCTGATTTACAGGAATTGTGAGATAATAAATCCGTACTGTTTTAAGTCACTACGTTTTGGGGTAGTTTGTTATGTAGCAATAGGCAAAAGAAAAGTATAGAAACAGAGATGTTTCAAGTTCTCCCTACCTGTGTCTTCTGACAGCGAGGAGGAGAAAATTAAGAACTGAACTTCAAGAAAAAACTATAGTTAGCGCTGCCTGGGTGGCTCAGTCAGTTAAGTGTCGGACTTCGGCTCAGGTCATGATCTCACGGTTCCTGAGTCCGAGCCCTACGTCAGGTTCTGTGCTGACAGCTGGGAGCCTAGAGCCTGCTTCAGATTCTGTGTCTCCCTCTCTCTCTGCTCCTTCACTCGCACTCTGTCTCTCTTTCTCAAAAATAAATAAACATTAAAAAAAAAAAGTAACTTTTAAGACACCTATTTCAGAGGAATAGTGCTAAGAAGTCAGAGGAAGGCACAACAGAAGGTAAAAACTTTCTAGAGCTAGAATGAAGGATAATTTTAAGACAAAACTATAGACTCTGAACTTCTAGTTACCATTTATAGATGAGAACTGAGTACCTATACTGAGAAAAAATTCAGATGCATGGTCAATCTCTGATTACTCCAAAATCCTTATTAGACCTTTCCAATTAATTGGCTAGATCTGCTATTTCCTACCTAGGTTTTATTATTTAGTCCTAAACTGAAGTTGTTTGAATTAAATTGAGAGTACAGATTCCTGGATTCTATAAGCTCATGTTCGACTCTTCAGGTTTAAAAATTTTAAAACCATTTCATACACAATAACCTAATGTTCAACCATACTTCTGGGCCCTCCCCTCACCCTGGAGTCAAAACCAAGGCTTCTTATCCTTCAAAGTCCTGGATACAATATTCTAATGGGAACTTATCAATAAGGGTATGAGAACTATTTCTCTGGCCTCTTTTCAGACCACTGAATATGGTCCCCAAGCGATCATAAATTTATCCCCTCCTTCCTTACTACAGGAAGCTATCACATCATCCTGTGTTATCTCTATATGTCAATGGGATTACTTTTGATATTTTATATCCCTTCTAGCTCTTCTCAATTTTCTATTGTCGTTTGAGTTTCCACAGCATATTTACATGAAGGTGTTTTATTTCTGACTTTATCTGGACATTTAATCTACATCTTTGCTTGTCTCTCACATTGAACCATTCAATTTTCCCCAGTGTTTCCCTAGACTTTCCCAATCCGTGTAATTCTTTTTACATGATTTGTATCTGTAAGCCATCTTAAGTGAGCATTTCACGCAAGAAGGCACAGCCAGGCTTGCGGACAGCACCAGAAATGCGGCAAGGTTTCCCGCAGCAATCCCTGCAGGCAGCCCCCGAGGTAGGGCTGACGGGAGTGCACACTGTGCAAGGAAGCCATAAAGCCTCTGGAGAAGAAAAGATGGGCTGTAAGGTCAACAACGGTAGCAGCAAGCACAGCCAACTTGAAGGAATGTGCAAAAGAAGAGCGCAGAACTTTTTTCTGTAGCTCTGGCTGCAAAATAAGTGTCAACAAGCTGCTATAAATAGAAACTGAAAAAGTGGGGCAAGAAAAGAAAGGCAGAGAGTTAGGGCAAAACAAAATAATAATTATTTCCTCCCAATGCTCAAGCCAAAACCCTTGGAGTCACTCTGACGCCTTCCTTTCTTTCACACCTCACGTCAAATCCATCAGCGAATCTCACTGACTCTACTTTGAAAATATACCCAGAACCCAACCCGTTTTCACCATGTCTGCAGTCGCTACTCCGATTTAAGCCACCGTCTTCTAGAGCCTAGACGACTACAAGGATTCCCTCACTGGTGTTCTTGCTCCCCTCCAGTCTACTCCAACCCAGCAGCCACAGAGAGCTTTTAAAACAAACTCCCCAATGGCCTCCCCGTCACCTAGGATAAAACCCACCGTTCCTGCCTACGAGGCAAAATCCTACATGAACTGCTCTTCCTTCTTCTCCCACTGCTTCACTGATTGCATCCTTGCCACACCCCCTCCCTCGCTCTGCTTTAACCACAGTATTCCCAACACACCGGGCACTGTTGTATCTGCTCTGTAGTATCTTTACTTGCAATGTTCTTCTTGCATGTATGCGCATAAGCCAGGTCCTCGTTTTGTTCAAGCGTCTCCTTAAATATCATCTTACTACTTTATGGATCCTAAGAGAGTACCCCCTGTTTACTTTTTGCCTTAATGTTGGCCTTGTTTACCTTCTGCCTTAATATTTGCCACCTAACATGTTGTATATTTACTTACACACTTGTTTATTGACAGTCTCTCCCCACCTTTCACCCACCTCAAGTAGAATTTAAGCCCCGTGAGAACGAGGGCTTTTTTGTTGTTGTTAAGGTAATCCTAACTCCTAGAACCGCAAAGTACTCACTTCATATTTGGTGAATGAACGAAGGACGGAAGAGATTATCAAAACAGGACTCAGAGGACAGGAATAAGGGGGAACCAAGAATACATACATTTCACTCTTGTAAAGAAATGGGATTTGGGACACTGAGTAAGGAAAATGAGGACTCCAAACACATGAAAAGGTTCTAGCGGTGTTAATGAGCAAATAGAGACTACAGATACTATTTAAGCTCTTTGGAAACAGAAATGTGAGGTGGTTCTGGGAAAATGTGATAACAAAGTAGAAGACATTCCCATAAAGGTGGCAGAACAGTTCAGAGTTTGGACCAGGAAATACAAGTGCAAAAAAAAAAAAAAAATAGTTTAAGGGAAGACTCTTTTGTTTGTTTTTGTTTTGTTTTGTTTTTCAGAACGGGAGGCTTTCAGCTGGAATAAGAGTCCAAGAAAAGCTAGGAATATGGTTCAATAAATGACAGGAATGCCATCCCATAGTTACAGGGTTTCAAGTACAGAAACAAGGGCACAGTGGAAAAGGAGACAGCACACAAGCATGGTAGCAAAATGCAAGCACAGCAGTAAACTGCATCTATGAAAACCCTCTAAGCACGGATTCAAATGAAAGGGACTGAAACATTTGGTTTCACTTTAAAGTCTAAAGCAAAAAAAATGAAACAGGAGCAAAGCAAAACATTAAATAGGAGCACCCGGGTGGCTCAGTCAGTTGCGCATCCAACTCTTGATTTCCGCTGAGGTCATGATCCCAGGGTTGTGGGATCAAGCCTACGTCAGGCTCTGTGCTGAAAACAAGGAGCCTGCTTGGGATTCTCTCTCCCTCCCTCCCTCTCTGCCCTTCACCTGCTCACATGCTCTCTCTCTCTCTCACACACACAAAACAATAAACATTAAAAAAAAAAAGATTCTCTGTCTCTCTGCCCCTCTCCCTTATGTTTTCTCTCAAAAAAAAAAAAAAAAAAAAAAAGACTAAGCTGATAACACTATCCAAAAGGCATACCAGCAAGGCACAGGCTTCAGAAAACATTGGAGAAGATGAACAAACATAGATTTGCAGTCTGATAGTGAAAAAAGGAAGGGGGAGGAAAACAGAGAATGAAAGTGTAAATCAGAAATGCAGAGTATGGAAAGACAGTTCCTACTAAGGAAACATGAGAGGGTAGGCCTTCTTCAGGAAAATGGATTGAATGTTGGAGGAGAGAAAAGAAGGTGAATAAAGAACATCTGGGGGAAATTAGGGAGGAATTAACCAAAGGAGGAAAATTTTAAATAGGTCAGATAAGCCAAAGTGTACAATGAGAGGAATAAGAGGGAGAAGAAAAGGGAAGTTATAAATGTTCAAGCAATTCTCAAAAATGGTATAAAATACACCAAAATTAGTTAAGTAGGAATATGTCCATTTTTCCAAGAGATGCAGCAAAAAGTTGCAGGTGTAAGAAAGAAGTGAATCAAACGTCAGTCTGATTTGTCAGTAAGGAGCTCTATGACCTTGAACAAGTCACTTAACCTCTCTGGGACTTATTTCCTCTGTTTAAAAAAGAAACGAATGTGTTGGTGGGGGGTAGTGGTAGTGGTCATGTCAAACATGGGTGATCATTCTCGGTCTCTTCCCCTCCGGGTTATAAGTGGGGAAAACACAGGAAAAGCATAGAACTCTTCCAGAAAGAATCAGAAAAACTGAAAACTTTTATGATGAGAAGACTAATAGTTAACAAAGGTGTCACAACCTTGCTTTAAATTTTAAAAAGTGCCTTTATATGTATAATTATGTGTACTCCTCACAGCAAGCCCGCAAGGCAGAAAAGGCAGGTATGGATTTAACGCCACTGTGCAAATGGAGTCATTCACCGAAGCTCAGAAATATTAAGCAAGGGGCTCAAGGACACAGAAACAGTGGCTGATCCAGGAGCCCAGCCAGACTGAACAGCAGCACAAAGTCCAGCCTCCTTCCACGTTCAGATGCTGTCCTCTTGTGTGACTAAGGTCTCATGGGATATTTTTGCAGCTTACTAGGTAATAGATGAGTGAAGAATTATCAACGTGCAAACAAAAAGCCCCTTTTGATTTAAAGTTTTTTTTTTGTTCAATTTCTAATTTTGAGAGAGAGAGTACGCATGCGAGTGGGGGAGAAAGGGAGAGGGAGGAGAGGTTGGGGGGGGAGAGAGAGAGAGAGAGAGAGAGAGAGACAGAGAGAGACAGAGAGAGACAGAGAATCCTAAGCAGGCTCCATGCTGTCAGTGCAGAGCCCAACACGGGGCTCGATCCCATGAACCATGAGATCACGACCTGAGCCGAAATCAAGAGTCAGACGCTTGACTGATTGAGCCATCCAGGTGCCCCCAAACTCCTTTTGATTTAAAATAAAATTCCTTAGGGCGCAGGGGTGGCTTAGTTGGTTAAGCGTCCAACTTCAGCTCAGGTCATGATCTCACGGTTCCTGAGTTCAAGCCCCGCATTGGGCTCTGTGCTGATGGCTTAGAACCTGGAGCCCGCTTTGGTTTCTGTGTCTCCCTTTCTCTCTGCCTCTCTCTCTCTCTCTCTCTCTCTCTCTCTCAAAAATGAATAAACATTAAAAAAGATTTTTAATGAAATTCCTTTACAGTTAAAGGAGTTACGTTATATGTAAACTACATGCAAACTAACTCATTATACATTTTCCTACAAAGTTGACCTTGATTCCGTAACAACCTATGAAGACCACTCTTTCAGTCCAAATGAATCTCTTTTAACTGTAAAGCACTACAGTGAAACTGTTATTACTTCAGCTGCCATGTTTTCAACCTTTTTGCATACAGAATAACGGACTTTGATCTTTAAGACTGATTTAGCTATTAAAACATTGAACAGGCTGTTCCCCTTTATACATGGTGGATGTCAAGAGTACAGAGGAAAGTGGCAGAAGTGGACTGAGAAGGAAGTTTGGTTTGGTTTGTAACATCTAGGACTGTCACATGTCTACAGAAGTGATGATAATCCTCATCCTATTCTTTGCTCTAAAAGCCATAATCAGCCACAGCAGACCAACTACGACACTAACAAAAAATCTTAGATATATATGGCCTTCTTTGTAGCCTCAACCTATTTTATCACTCCCTTAAGGTTCGGCATTTCCCCGTGATCCCTGCAATCCCTGCTGGTCTGTGCTTCTTGTCTATCTCCACCCAAGTCAAGGCCCTTATTCTTAAGTCCACAAATCAGCAGACCATGATTTCTCCCGCCCGAACACCACTGCCAGCTAAAGAAAGGGTATGAGAAAGGAAAAAGGATCAAAGGTCAGTCTAAGGGCATAAGAGGGGAAAATCCCAATAAAAGGACCAGAGAAAGTGGAAACTTGACGCGGGTTACATCAGTGTCCTTGTGTATTACTTCATCCTTCCCTTGCAATTCCTCTTTTAAAGCAGTTGGACAAACAGTGAGCCAGATAAGCATGCCTGAAGTAGAAACTTGGGGGAAATCAGAGTCTAACGCTCAATGAGCCACAACCAATTATACCTCATCTGATTATCAGGCCCTCAGACACACAAAAACCACACAGTAGATAATAAAAATAAAAAAGGACATCAGAATCTTGGTCAGAAAACTTCAGTTTAAGTCCTGGTATGCTGCATGATTTCCAACAAGTGCACGATTCCCTGAGACTCACTTTTCTAACCTACACACAGGAATAACATATCAACAATCTATTTCACAGAGTTGCTGTGAAGAGCTAAGTGAGAAAAACACTACACGTTTGACGCAAGTAACTTTTTAAATCACTCTAGTGTTGTAAAGGACAACAGAATTCTTCATTGAAGACCCTCTCTCTAATCCCACTGTGTACCCATATTCTGCCCCTCTTACAAGTTATCCCGAAATGACCAACACTGAAATAGCTAGTTTTAAAATGGCTTTGCAGACACTGAAATAAACATTTGAAATAAGCATTGTGTAGTCACCTAATAAAAAGTTTATAGAGCCCAACCATAAAGTACAGTTATTCACATACAAGACTACCACTGTCAATAAAATCTACCAAATTTTAGTTCCAGTATGCTAGGTAATCTACATCTTATCTATATCCTACCTGCATGCACAGTAGTAGAAAAGCCTGGGGCTTGATATCTGAAGGACCTAAATTTGAATCCCAGTGAGGTTATCATTAAGTGGTAGGCCTTAGGCGAGTCAGACCTGAAACCTTCTCAAATGGAAATTAGGAATACTACTACCTACTTCATAGGATGAAGATTATTGTGATCATGTCTCTCCTGGGCTTAATCTGGTGCCTAGTCCACTGTGCTAGCTCAATGCACAGTGGCTAATAATCTGATTGCCTTCCCATTCCCTCACAGCAAGATATTTGTTTTTGGTGTTTTTTTAAGCAATACTAAAATTACATGATTAAACACGCTTAACAAAAACTCTCTCAACCAAATACAATGAAGGGGATTCCCAACAATAACTCACAGATTTTCAAACTGTGCCCTGAAAATTAATGTAAGGAAAGATCAATCCAAAGAGTTTAACAGTCTGACCGTCCTGCAGCAAGTCCTTTATCATATGACAGTATGTGCAGTCAAGTGATTTAAAACCTCAACTACTGCTCCCTTCAGCCACTGGGACACCTGAGGAAGGAGCTCCCCATGACAAGCAACTTCTCTAACAGCTGGGCTGACTAACAGCTCTAACACCTGTCCCTTCCCTGAGGACAGGTGAAAACAGGGAGAATAGGAGAGGGCTTAGCTTAACTTGGAAAGCTAAATTAACTAAGGAAAGCAGATCAAGGAAGATTTAGGACATTAACTTCTTCAGGACTTCACCTTAAGCTTATGCCTCAACTAACTACTCTGGTCAGTCCGCACAGAGCTATATTAATATCCCTTCAAGCTAGTTCCTGTCCTGCTCTAGAGTCCGTGACTATATTCAGATCTGATCTATGACAAAGTTTTTTGTTTTTTTTAAATATAAATGAAATTCTCATTGAAGACCAAGACTGAGGTCTAATCAGACCCCTTTTTCTCTTCCAGCTTAATATTAAGAAACTGCTCAGTTTTTTTTCAAACTACATGACCTTCAGACTTGTGCCTTCATCCACTAATAAAGCGGCAATATATAAATCAGACTTGGCGTTGTATTTTCCCCCACAAGATTTTCATGTTTAGAACTTTCCTCATTGCCTTATGCTCAGCCTTTCAGGCAGCCTGAGAGTCACCCACAACGACAGCTAAAAAAGACGCCCTGACAACACACAAAAGAACCAGAGGCAAGAGTCAGCATGCGTGCACAAACACACACATGTGACGATCTCCTAAGACAACCTCTCAAAACTCAAAAAATCAGACAGAGATTGATGGTGGAGGAGGGTGGAGCAGGGTGGCCTGGGGAGGAGCCGGATACAAAGAAAAGATTAAGACCTGGAAAGTAAAATGAAAAAGAACTGGGAGAGAGTATTAAGGAGGGAAGAGTCTCCCATTTACCATCTAGAGGAGAGAAGAAGGATTAGAGTAGGTACGAACTAAAGAATCTGTTGGGGAAAAACAAGAGAAAACAAAGAGATTCCACCAAATTGAGACTTCAGAACCAGCCCTCTCTCCTGCTCCAATTCCGTGGTGTTGTTTTTTTTTTCTTCCAGGAAGCTACAACACAGCTTTTTCAACAGGAGGATTACACTAACAAAGCAAATAAAGGAAACCTCTGCTAAAAATGTAACCTACCTACACTGAAAGGTCTAAAGACGGAAATACTTCTTTCCCCGTTTTTTGTAGTGGGTTTCAAAACAGAAGGGACAGGAAGGGGGGAAAGAGCAATAGTGAGAGGGGAGCAGCCAAGCTCCTGAATATGAGGAGTCTTTGGACTACGTGCCTATTTCAAGTTTATCTTTTCGTGGGCAAGTTGGCAGATTCTTAAACTAAACACAGCATTCCACTCTGTAAACCACAATCTGACCCCTGGCTCCAACACCACAGAGAATTGAGGGGCATATGCAGACACAAGGCATATCCAGAACCAGCTCTTGCTTTGGGTCCTACCCTAATATCTCCAAACCGGGAGGCTGAAACTCCAGTCAGGTTTGAATGGACTAACAGTGCAAGGGAAAAGGAGGGGGGAAAAAAAAAGCCAAGTGAAAGGGAGGGCCTAAGTTTAGCCACAAAACCATGCACTTAGAGAGGCCTGTCAACGGGCAGTTAAGTGGAAAATAGTGGACACAGAGAAAGCAGCTACCTAGATAAGCACCTACTGCACGGATTATATCCCTTTTTCTTATGGGGGTGCTACACAAGAAGGAAATTACTTTTATACAGAGAAGCCATGCTCCTCTGCCCTGAGCGGTCCCGTCGCCGGGCAGGGGGGCTGCCCGCCCAGTAAGAGATGTCCAGCGCCACCCTCTAGCACTCACTTACTTTCGTCCGGCCATTGATTTTGTAGTTGCCCAGCTTCCCGTTACAGTGGCGGATCAGGTCGTCCATGCTGCTCATGAGCCGCCCGATGGTTTCGCAGCCGGGCTCCTTGCCCTCGATCCAGGTGATCTTATCGCCTCGGATGTCCTTGGACGAGTCACTCTTCTGGCTGACCAGCTGCCCGTCCGTGAACTTGCCGGTGTCGTGCAGGGCGCGCACCTCGTCGCCGATCTGCTGCCCGGTCTCCATGCCCAGGAAGTCGTCCACCACACAGATGCCGTGCTTGTTCATGCACGGCACGATGTACTCCAGCGCCAGCTTCAGCGCCGGCAGGGGCTTCGTCTGCCCGTTGGGCCGCAGGCCGCCGCCGTGGCTCAGCCCCTCGCCCGGCGTGTTGCTCGGCGGGTACAGGTTCGCCTTCTCCTGGTACTGCGACGCGCGGGCCAGCACCTCCTCCTTCGCGGGCTCCACCTCGGCCGCCGCCGCCGCCTGGCCCTGGCCGCCTGCAGCCGCGCGAAGCGGGGGAGCGGCCGCCGCGGGGTCGGCCGCGGGCTTGGCCTTTGCCTTGGCCGCGTCCCCGGCGGCCCGCGCGCCCGCATTCTCGACGGCGGCGGCGCTGTCCCGGCGCGGCACTGCCTTCCTGGCCTCCCTGGCCCCGGCCCCGCCGGCCCTGGGCGGCGGCGCGGAGGCGGGCGGCGCGGAGCCGGGGTGACGGTGCTGGCCCGCTCCGGGGCCCGGGGCGCCCTCGCCGCCCTGGCACACTAGCTTGTGCTTCTTCCAGTCCTGGCGCTGGTGCTCCTTGCTGCAGTAGAAGGAGCTGCGGCAGCGGCTGCAGCGCAGCAGGTTCTCCATCTTCCCGCACAGCTCGCAGTACTGCCGGTCTCGCTCGCTCGGGCTCGGCCCGCCGGGCCCGCCGCTGTCATTAGCCATGGCGGCGGCGTTGGCGGCGGCGGCGTTGGCGACGGCGGCCGAGCAGGACGGGTGGCGGCCGGAGGGCCTCGCCCGGGGCCGGGGAACGGGCGGAGCGGCAGAGGCCGTCACTGCGCCACGCACCCGCCACTCCTCGCCTGAGGGAGGCCGGCGCCCCGCGCTCTCGGCCCGGCCGCTGCCTCGTCCTCGGGTCCTGCCGCGCAGCGCCGGCGGCCGCCTCAGGGCCTCATCGCTGCCGCGAGCTGAGGGACTGCGGCCTGCGCGGCGGACGGCGACCTCCGCTCGGGCACGCGGGCCCGGACGCGCGAGATCGGCCGCCCCGGCCGCCGCCGCCGCCGCCTCACCGTCCGGGGCTGCCCGGCCCGGCCTGTGGAAGAGCGCAGGGCGTGCGGGCGCCACTCGCTCTGCGCGCTCTGCACGTACACCACGGCCCCGCCGCGACCCGGGCGGGCGGCGCGCGAGGGCGGAGGGGGCCGAGGGGAGGGCCGAGGGGAGGGCCGAGGGGGCGGCGGCCGAGCACACAGGCTCGGGCGCGGGCGGCGCCGGGGCCGCCTCCGCTCCCCCGCACGCGGCTCGGCGGGGCTGGGCCTCGGAGTCGGTCCCGGCGCCCTGCCCCCGCCCCTCTGCGGGCTCCGCCCGGGGCGGGCTCGGGACGCGGAGGCCGGCGCGGGGACGCCGAGGGGCAGGCCCGGGAGGGCGGAAGGGCGGGGCCGCTCGGCCGCCGCCGGGCCCTACGCCGCGGACGGTGCCTACACCTGCTGGGGGTTGCGGCGCCGAGCGGGGGACCAGAAGATGGCTGCTATTTGTTTAGGGCCCACTCGGTGTGCGCTAGGCGCGCTCCAGCCTACGCTGCAAGGTGGCTCTCGCCTGGTTTTTTGCCTAGGAGGAAACGGAAATTCAGAGAAGTAAAGTAACTCGCCCAAGGTCACGCAGGACTGGACGGAATCCAGGAATTAGACTCTGTCAGATTCCAAGGCTGCTTTTCTCATCACACCAACACGGCCCCCATTTCGAGGCCTGAAATGGTTAAAAGTACTAATTATTGCTGCGGTGTTCATCCAAGCCCCTATGCCCCGTTCGAGCTACATTTAAAGGTGCTGAAGTTTTGTTTAAATTTTTAAAAAACCATTTCTAAGCCCTGTGAAATCTTGGCGAGTGTCAAACCTTGTGAAGAAATTTTTGGCTACCAAGTTCGATGAGTTAATGCGCATTCCGGTATCCACATTCAGGCACTTAAATTCAAACGGATGAAACTACTGAGAATTGGACTTTGGTGGTCAATGAACATTGCTACGTTAACGTCTTAAAAGAAAAAAAAATCTCGTATTGACAGTCGCTGGTACGCAGATGAATACAGTTCTTTGTTTTATATAACGTGAAAACCTTATCAGAAATAAGCCAAAGATTTCTTTCCGCACGCCATTTAAGAATAAAAAGAGCTGCGATTTTGATTGTCAGACTTGTTATTGAACACCTGCTAATGTGGAAATTCTGTGCTAGGCTTTCATATCGTCTGAATAAATTGCAAGTAACGTCAGTCCTTGAGGTGATGGTCTTTCAGACAACATAAAAGTTGAAAGGTGTAGGTCAAAGGCAGAAGAATATAAAGAATAATTATAAACCACTTTGTAGAATATTTTTTAAGAAATTAGCCTGAATCCAAAACATCAAAGCTCTTCACCAACTATACAGAACTTAAAAGTGTAATTAAGTTCCTCTATATAAATGAACAGTTTCCTGGGAATCCAGCCTGGTGAAAGAGGACAGTAATTTCCAATTAGTTTGGACTTTGGGAGACCGAGGTAAATGTTATACTCACAGCTTCAAATTCTAAACCAAACTAAAAACCCAACTTTCTGTAAAGAATCAAGATCTGAATCAGTCTCACTTGTGTATCCCAGAGCTTTATTAAATAGAGTAAAATATTGTTTCAGATACTACTAATTAGGCTTTTCAACAAATGTATTAGGAGCGTGCTACATGCCACAAGTCCTTGGCATACAAATGAACTAGTTACACTAGTTATACTCAGGAGGTATATATGTAGTCCAGTGCAGGGAGTAGACTTGTAAACGAAAAAGGACAACCTAGAAATTGGACCAAGTGTCCACAAAGAGTGGGATGGATAGGATGGAAAGGGAACAAAGAAAAAGGAACTGCTGGGTCCGCCCTTTGCACTAATCCAGATTCCAAGCAAATTAGTTTAGAAATTCTTTAAAATGTAAAGAAACTATTTAATGGCTTAAGAAAGCAAACTTTTCATTTTTGATATACATAAATTATATAAAGTATAATTTCAATACAGTAAAACCAAATACTTCTTAGGCCTCCTTTTGCTATGGTAATTATAAATGATTCTTTTTTTCTTGCAATTTTTTTAATGCTTATTATTTATTTTTGAGAGAGACAGTGTGAGCAGGGGAGGGGCAGAAAGAGAGGGAGACACAGAATCTGAAGTGTGCTCCAGGCTCTGAGCTGTCAGCACAGAGCCTGACGTGGGGCTTGAACCCACGAACCATGAGATCATGGCCTGAACCGAAGTCAGATGCTCAACTGACTGAGCCACCCAGGTACCCTAATTATAAATGATTCTTAACAATTCTCAAGGGCAGGAACTTTACTGGAGAACACTCATTCCACAAACACTTGATTCTTCTAAACTTAGTTATTTGTAGGTACTAAAAGTAGTCCAACAATTTTGTTAAGAATTACTATTTGTAATTTGTTAGAATTACTATTTGCTAAGAATTACTATTTGCTCTTCTGGCAATGTTTACATAAGAATTACCTAAATAGTGCAAACAAGTGTATTTACATCTCCATATGCTCTTTTCATTATATTTTCGTTGATATCTAGTTAAAAGAATAGACGTCCATGTCAAAACCTTCATTAGCTTTCATTTTGTTCCAATTAAGTGTACTAAATCACAAACTGAACATGTACACCTTGAAAATACCTAATCAGTCAAATACGACACTTCCAAAATCTTCACAGGCAGAAGTCAAATATGAAGTATTGTTTCAAATATTTCCAAAGATCCACAAGTTATGAATTTTCATTCATTCAGGCTCAATAGTCTGTGAACTAATTCCAAGTTAGGGAGGGTTTCACCAAACCATCTGCTGGCAACACAACAGCCAATGACAAGTTCACCGACAAGATTCTGGAACTCTACCAGCATTGTAGCAGTCGCCGCGTATTCAGATGTTATACAGAAGAATTACATTGTCATGTGGGAATTTATCTTATAAACACGTACGGTGCTTAATACTATGTCAGTCTCTGTTCTAATCATTTTGCAAATATTCATTTAATCCTTATAAAAACACTGTCATGTGGGTACTATTGTTATGCCCATTTACAGAGGGTGAAACAAGAGTAAGGCAATGAGTGTCCCTCCCAATTCTCAGGATTATATGATTAGTAGCATTAGGTGTGTTACTGAATACTCTGGGGAGAACAAAGGCTTGTGCCTCCCAAAGCCAGGAATTATTACAAGTTTTTTCCTGCCCCGAACCTAATCAAGATCTCGAAACCAGAGGATGAATTAAGTAAAAGTTCTGTCATCTCCATATCACACTGGATTGGGTCAAAGGTAACTGACCACCTATCTGGCTTCCCTTTGCTCTTCTGGCAATGTTTACATAAACTGTAAAGCAGTATCCACTACAAGCTGACAAGAGACTTACTGAAAGATCAAGGTGAAGCTGAGAGTAAATACACAGGACAGAGCTAAGTGAGGAAATGAATTTAGAAATGGCTGTGTTGACTCGAGGCAAGCCCAAGGAACAACTTAACCTTCAAGGGACTACCCCCATTTCTCCTTTAAAAACATGTTTAAAATTCACAAGAGAGTATCTTCGCCGCTCAGGAAATAAAAATCAAATATCGGATTGTTAACTAACGACCTCTTGTTTCCCCATCGGTGACAATCTTGTTTTAAAATGTTACAGAGAACAGAAAAATCACAAGTTATCACACAGGCATCCCACCAAGATAAACAGGAAGACGATCTTTGAGTTCTGGGAAAGCAACTTAAAAATCTGAGCTGTTTTCTAACTATAGTTTTGGGATGTGCACAAGTAGGTGTCGTTGGGAAATAGCACCTGCTCTTCTCTGTACTGGGGGTTCTGCCAGATGCACACATAAGCTGTGTGCTTCCCCACGTACGTGGGGCCAGCTTTCCCGTCTACTAAGGTTTCCTCCGAAAATAAGATATTTAAAAAGGTTTTTTTTTATATACTCAGGAAAATTTATCTATCACCTGACTTTATCAGTTTATGACTGTAAACTTATTCACCAATCCAGTTAAAAATTGATCATCTCATCTCAAGAAACATAAAACTTTAAACCATTTCTCACTATAGTGAATTTTTGTGTTACTAACGAACATGGGATACTGTGTTGTGTGTTAATATCATTACACAATGAGGGCTTTTGTTCCCCCCCAACAAACATTACTTAATGTTGAACTGACTTTGAGTGTATTCCCAATAAGTAGCTTATACCAAGCTAGGCAGGAGACAGCTAAATAATTTTTTCTGTAGAATTTTTTTGTGTGCAAAAAATGTAAACATACACAAAAATATTGGTCATCGTATAATCAACCTCGACCCTGATTAGCTCAACAATTATCCACATTTTTACAACCTGGTTCCACCCCCATTTTGCCTTTTTAAAAATTTATTTTTATTGCGATATAATTGATGTAGAATATTGTATTAGTTTTAGGTATACAACATAATAATTTAACACATGTACATATTGTGAAATGATTACCACAATGTGTTGGGTTAACATCAATCACCTCACATAGTTAATTTTTGTTCTTGTGATGTGAACATTTAAGCTCTACTCTCTTAGTAACTTTCACATATACAGCACAGTATTGTTAACTATAATCACCACATGGTCCATTAGATCCCCAAGACTTATTTATCTTTTAACTGGAAGTTTGTACCTTCTGACCACCTTCACCCATTTTGCCCACCCCACCAACCCCCACCTCTGGAAACCACCAATCTGTTCTCTGTGTCTATGAGCTTAGTGTTGTTGTTGTTGTTGTTGTTGTTTTCATTTAGATCCCATATGTAAGTGATATAATACAGTATTTATCTTTCTGTCTGACTTATTTCACTTAGCATAATACCCTCAAGGTCCATCCATGTTGTCACAAATGGCAGGGTTTCCTTCTTTTTTGTGACTGAATAATATTCATATATATGAATATTATATACCTTCTCACAACTTCTCTATCCATTCATCCAGCGACAGACACTTATGCTTCCATATCATGGCCTTTGTAAATAATGCTGCAGCGAACATGGAATGAATGTATCTTTTTGAGTTAGTGTTTTTATTTTCTTTGGATAAATATCCGGGAGTCAAATTGCTGGATCATACGGTAATTCTATTTTTAATTATTTGAGGAAACTCCATACTGTTTTCTATAGTGGTTATACCAATTGACATTTCTACCAACAGTGTATGAGGATTCCCTTTTCTCCACATCCCTACCAACACCTGTTACTTCTTGTCTTTTCTAAATTAGCCATTCTAACAAGAGTGAGGTGGTATCTCATTGTGGTTTTGATTTGCATTTCCCTGAATTAGTGATGTTGAACACCTTTGGATGTACCTGTTGGCCATCTGTATGCCGCCTTTGGGGCAATGCCTATTCAGATCTTCTGCCAATTTTTAAATCAGATTCTTTTTTGCTCTTATGCTGTGTAAGTTCTTTATAATTTTGGATATTAATCCCTCATCAGATATGTGATTTTAAAATATTTTCTGCCATCCAGTAGGTTGCCTTTTCATTTTGTTGATGATTTCCTTTGCCCTGCAGAAGATTTTTTATTTTGACATAGTTCCACTTAGTTTTGTTTTTGTCACCTTTGCTTCTTGTGTCAAATATAAAAAGTCATCCATGAAGACCAATGTCAAGTTGCTGACTGCCTATGTTTTCTTCTAAGTATTTTATGGTTTCAGGTCTTATATTTAAGTCTTTAATCCATTTTAAGTTAATTTTTGTGTGTAGTGTAACAGTTTTTTCCTTTGCATGTGGCTGTCCAATTTTCCCAACACCATTTATTGAAGAGGCTGTCCTTTACCCACTGGATATTCTTGGCTTCTTTATTGTAAATTAATTGGCTCTGTATGTGCGGGTTTATTTCTGTGCTCTTGATTCTGTTCTATTGATTTTTTGTAATGTTTACTTATCTTTGAGAGAGAGGGAGAGACAGAGTGAAAGCGGGGGAGGAGCAGAGAGACAAGGAGACACAGAATCTGAAGCAGGCTCCAGGCTCTGAGCTGTCAGCACAGAGCCCAACGTGGGGCTCCATCTCATGAACTATGAGATCATGATCTGAGCCAAAATCGGATGCTTTAACCAACAGAGCCACCTAGTCACCCCTATTGATCCTTTTTTTTTTTTTTAAGGCTAATACCATACTATTTTGATTACTATAGCTTTGTGATATACTACTTTGAAATCAGGGAGCAGAAATTTCTACTTCATGATTCAGTCTTGGTAAGTGGTATGTTACTAGAAATTTATTCATTTCTTCTAGATTATCCAATTTGTTGGCATATAATTCATAGTAGTCTCTAAATTTGTCCTTTTTTTCTTTTGGCTGAAGTATCATGAAGCGAATCCCAACTTCAATATGCAGGTCTAATAAGGAGGGTTTTTTTTTCTTTATTTAAATTCTAGTTAGTTAACAGTGTGATTTTGGTTTCAGGAGTAGGATTCAGTGATTCGTCACTTATATACAACACTCAGTGGTCATCACAAGTGCCCTCCTTAATACCCGTCACCCATCTAGCCCATGTCTGATAAGGACTTTAAATAAGACCATATTCGCAATGCCATTATCACACTTACAAAATTAAGAAAAACTCGATACTATCCGTCACCCAGCAAGTATTAAAATTTTTCTGATTGTCTCAAAGATTCTCTTTACAGTTGCTTTATTCTATTCAAGATCTAAACAAGGTTAATGGATTGCACTTTGTTAAGTCCCTTTTACTCAGTGTTACTAGCACCTTACCCTTTTTTTCATACCATTGATTTACTGGAGAAGTGATATATTCCATATTCTGGATTTAGCCGATTCTTTCCTTATTATATTCCTTCCTTAAGACAGTCCTCTTATTTTTGTAGATAGGTAATTAGAGCGAAAATTTTTGTTAAATTCCGTTCCATATTTTAGATGAGAATATTCCATAGTACTTGCTATATGCTTCCTAACGCATCACATCTTGAGGCATATAATGTCATAGTATCGTTTTTTTATGGTGAGATATTGATCATAGGTTCAAGTGGTATCAGCTTGATTCCTGTATTCAAAAGCTTTTCATCAACCCTTCACTTAATTGTTTTTGCATCAATTGATGATTGTGATTCAATATTTTATTAGAGGTTGTACAATAATGAGTTTGTTATTCTGTCATTCCTTGTGAATTTACCAGGTACCATAAAGAACTTTGTATCATCAGCTGTTGTTACCTTGATATACAATTTGTAGATGAGGGATAGGATCAATGCTTGGTTCTTTTTATTTATCTATTTTTAAAATAATGAATTGGTGCCCTTGCATCTTTGGTTGTGACAATAAGGCCTTTTCAAAAATTGTGATGAATGGATTTTCATATATTTGAATTATTTTAGTTACTCTTTTTAATGCTTAAATATTTTGGCCAATAGAAATTATTCAAGTTGGTTCCTGTGTATTTTAGATGTGATCACATTAATCCTTGAACATTTTCTTGCCTTCTGGCATAAGATGGCCAGACTCATCCTGTACATTTCCTGCTCCTGACCTCGAATCAGTCATTTCTCCAAAAAGTACTGGTTCCTTTTGGTAGGAAATGGTAGTTAGAAACCACCAGCAGTAGTACTCATTGCCACTGAGTTATTATTGTTCTAGATCTTTCCAATGAATAGAGCTAAGAATTATCTAATTATTTCAAGAGAAAAAAATGTTGAATTCATAACAATATTCCAGTTCAAATGTAACATAGGGTTTTATCTTAATGTATTTGATTTTACATTTGTGTTTCATTTTCCCATATGAAACCTTTTTTTCCTAATGACATTTACGAAACCACTTATCTATTTTAAACTACTTAACAGTTTATTGCATTCCTTTTGTCTGTTGTAATAAGTGTGTTTTAAAGTCATCTGATCTGGGGTGCCTGAGTGGCTCAGTTGGTTGGATGTCCAACTCTTGGTTTCGGCTCAGGTCATGACCTCATGGTTCCTGAGTTCCAGCCCCACATCGGGCTCTGCACAGACAGTTTGAAGCCTGCTTGGGATTCTCTGTCTTCCCCTACCCCGTGCTCGCTCACTCTCTCTCTCTCTCTCTCTCTCTCTCAAAATATATAAATAAACTTAAAAAATGTTTTTAAGCCACCTGGTCTAATTATTTTCTCTATATGGCTGTGCCATCAACTTGAGATGTAGTTAACTTAGTTTCAATTCTGTTTTCAATTTTTAGGGCCTTGTTTTGTTTCCTTTTTAGAAGAATCGCCTTTTAATTATATAGTGTATGGCATATAGCTAGACATTGTTCTAAATTCTTTTCCTGCATCATCTAATTTATCCCTCAGGGTAAACCTGTGCTGTGGGTATTACCAACTCTGCTTTACATTTAGGGAGAGTGAGGTACTAAAAAGTTCCATAGTTCCCAAGATCACAAGGGGCAAGATAAGGATTTCAACTGAAAGATCTGGGGGTGCTTGGGTGGTTGAGTGGGTTAAGCAACCAAGTCTTGATTTTGGCTCAGGTCATGATCTCACCGTTCGTGTGTTCGAGCCCCATGTCCGGTGCTGCACTAACAACGGAGAGCCTGCTTAGGATTCTCTCTCTCCCGCTCTCTCTGCCCCTCCCTCTTTCTCTCTTTCAAAATAAATACATAAACTTAAAAAAAAAATTAAAGGATCTGATTTATAATCCCCTGGCAAAATATAAGTTCCATGAGAGAGAAAAATGCAAATCAATATGGGGAAATCAGAGAAGAGAAAATTGCATTTTTAAAAAAAGTTTACTTATTTATTTTGAGAGAAAGAAAGTACAAGTGGAGGAGATGCAGAAGGAGAGGGGATAGAGCGAGAATCCCAAGCAAGCTCGGCACTACCAGCATGGAGCCCGATAAGGGACTGGAACAGTAAACCATACATGACCTGAGCCAAAGTCGGACACTTAACCCACTGAGCCACCCATTGTTTTAATTACAGCCATCCTAACAGGTGTGAAGTGATATCTCATCGTGGTTTTGGTTTGCAGTTCCCTGAAGTTTAAGGATGTTGAGCATCTTTTCACATACCTGTTGGTCATTTATATATCCTCTTTGGAGACATTTTTATTCAAGCCCTTTGTCCATTTTTAAATTGGATTATTTGGTTTTTTTGCTATTGAGTTGTAGGAGTTCTTTGTATATTATGGATGGATATTAACACCTTATCAGATACCTAGTTTGCAAATATTTTCTTCCACCCATAGGTTGCCTTTTCACTCTGTTGATTGTTTCTTTTGCTGTGCAGGAGCTTTTTAGTTTAATGCAGTCCCCCCTACCCCTGTCTATTTTTGCATTTGATGCCTGTGCTTAACATGTGATATCCAGGAAATCACTACCTAGATCAATGCCAAGGATCTTTTTCCTTACATTTTTTTCTAGGAACTTTTTAAAAAAAAATTTTTAATGTTTATTCATTTTTGAGAGAGACAGAGATAGAATGTGAGTGGGTTAGGGGCAGAGAGAGAGGGAGACACAGAATCCAAAGCAGGCTCCAGGCTCTGAGCTGTCAGCACAGAGCCCAACACGGGACTCGAACTCACTAGCTGTGAGATCATGACCTGAGCCAAAGTCGGATACTCAACCGACTGAGCCACCCAGGCACCCCGTCTAGGAGCTTTATGATTTCAGGTCTTACATTGATCCATTTGAGTTAATTTTTGTGAGTGGATTTAAGATAGGGGTCCAGTTTCATTCTTTAGCATTTGGCTGTCTGGTTTTCCCAACATCATTTATTGAAGAGACTGTCGTTTCCCCATTGTGTGTTGTTGGCCCCCTGTCAGAAATCAATTGGCCATACATGTAAGGATTTATTTCTGGATTCTCTATTCTGTTCCACTGATCAGTGTGTCTTATGTTATGCCAGTAGCATGCTGTTTTGATTGCTATAGCTCTGTAATATAGTTTGAAATCAGGTATTGTGCTGCCCCCAGTTTTATTTTTCTTTCTCAGGATTGCTTTGGCTATTTGGAGTCTTTTGTGGTTACATACACATTTTAGGGTTGTTTGTTCTATTTCTATGAAAAAAAAAATGCCACTGGAATTTTGATTGAATCTGTAGATTGCTTTGGGTAATGTGAACATTTTCACCATATGAATTCTTCCAATTCAAGAACATGGGACACCTTTCCATTTATTTGTGTTTTCTTCAATATCTCTCATCAAGGTGTTACAATTTTCAGTGTACAGGTCTTTCACTTCTTTGGTTAAATGTATTCCCAAGTATTGTTTCTCATGCTATTTTAAATGGAATTGTTTTCTTAATTTTTTTACTTCATATAGTTTTGTTATTACTGTATAGAAATGCAGCTGAGGGGTGCCTGGGTGGCTCAGTCGGTAAAGCGTCCAACTTCAGCTCAGGTCATAATCTTGTTGTCTGTGGGTTTGAGCCCCACATCGGGCTCTGTGCTGACAGAGCTCAGAGCCTAGAGCCTGCTTCCAATTCTGTGTATCCCTCTCTCTCTCTCTCTCTGCCCCTCTCCCACTGGCACTCTGTCTGTCTGTCTGTCTGTCTCTCTCTCTCTCTGAAATAAATAAACATTAAAAAAATTTAAAAAAAAAATTTAAAAAAAGAAATGGAGCTGATTTCTGTATGTTGGTTTTGTATTCGGCAACTTTACTGAATTCATGTATTAGTTCTAACAGTTTTTTTGTATTTCTTATTTTTTTTTTTAAGTAAACTCTAAGCCCAACATCAGGCTCAAACTCATGACATAGAGATCAAGAGTCGCCTGCTCCACCGACTGAGCCAGCCAGAAGCCCCAGTTCTAACAGTTTATAGTGAGGTATTTAGGGTTTCTATATATAAGAGCATATCAGCTGTGAACAGAGATAACTAATTCTTCCTTGCTGATATGGATGGCTTTTATTTCTTTTTCTTGCCTAATTGCTCTGGCTTGTACTTCCAAAACAATGTTGAGTAAAAGTGCCAAAAGTGGGCATCCCTGTCTTGTTCTTCATCTTACAGAAAGATTTTAACTTTCACCATTGAGTATGATGTTAGCTGTGGGCCTGTTATATATGGCCTTTATTATGCCGAGGGACATTTCTTCTATACCCAATATGTTGAGTGTTTTTATCATGAAAAAATGTTGTACTTTGTCAAACGCTTTTTCCGCGTTTGTTGACAGGATCATGTGATTTTTGTCATTTGTTTCGTTAATGGTGTCTCAATCACATTGATTGATTTGCAGATGTGGAAACATGCTTGCATCCCAGGAATAAATCCTACATTCTCATGGTGAATGATCCTTTCAATGTGCTGTTGAATTTGGTTTGCTAATATTTGGTTGAGAATTTTCACGTTTACATTTGTCAGGTCTGTAATTTTCTTTTCTTGCAGGGTCTTTATTTGGCTTTGGTATCAGGGTAATGCTATCCTCAGAAAATGAGTTTGGGAGTGTTCCTCTTCAGCTTTTTTGGATGAGTTTGGTAGAGTTTGCCAGGAAAGCTATCTGGTCCTAGGCTTTTTTGTGTTGGGAGTTGTTTTGATCGCAGATTCAATCCTCGCCCCTGTTTGTCAGTTTAGATTTTCTATTTCTTATGATTCATCCTTGGTAGACTGTGTGTTTCTAGGAATTTATCCATTTTTGTTCTCATTTACCCAGTTTGTTGGCATATAATTGTTTGTTGTAGTCTCTCATAATCCTTTGTATTTTTGTGGTATCAGTTGTAATTTCTCCTGTATTTCTTTTTATAAAAAAATCTATAAATATAATAATAATAAATTTATAAATTTCTTTGTAAGCAGATTTACATATGTTTTTTAAATTTTGTCTTATAAAAGGTAACATACTTTATGTACTGATTTGCATTTTACTTATTGTACTTAACATATTCTAGAAACCACTACACATTTCTTCCCCAGGGATCTTCCTTAATTTTTACTATAACTGTACGGGTTTCCAACATGTGAATATACTGTAGTGTATTCAACCACCCTCCTGTGTTCAAATCTTTAGGTAGTCCCCTTATATTGGTATTTTATTTTCTCTCTTTTTTTCCTGATTGATCTAGCTGATGTTTTTAAGCATTTGTTGATCTTACGAAAACAATTTTGGTTTCATTGATTTTTAAATTAAGTTAAATTTATTTTTATTTTTTGAGAAAGAGAGAGCATGCACAAGTGGGGGAGGGCCATAGAGAGAGGAAGGAAGAGAATCTCAAGCAGGCTCCAAAGCCAGCATGGAGCCTGTCACGGGGGTGGATCTCATGACTGTGAGATCATGACCTGAGCTGAAGTCAAGAGTCGGATGCTTAACGAACGTACTGAGCCACCCAGGCGCCTCTCATTGATTTTCTTTACTGTTTATTTTCTATTCACTGATTTTTTCTGTTCTCTGAATAATTTCCTTTTACAATTCACTCTAGATTTAACTGTCCTTTTCTGGTTTTGTTAAGGTGGAAACAAAATGTTTCCACCTTTAAACGAACATTGGGAAGGTGTTTAAAGTTTCTTCTTTTCCAATATGAACACTTAAAGGTATAATAAATTCCTCAGGGTGCCTGAGTAGCTTAGTCGGTTAAGTATCCAACCTCGGCTCAGGTCATGATCTCACGGTCTGTGAGTTTGAGCCCCACATCGGGCTTTCAGCTGTCAGCGCGGAGCCTGCTTGGGATTCTTTCTCCCCTTCTTTCTCTGGAGAATGGTCCCTGTGTGCTTGAAAAGAAAGTATCTTCTACTGTTGCTGAGTGTTCTGTAGAAGTCAGTTGGGTCAGTTGGTTAATAGGGTTCAAGTTTTCTCTATTCTTACTTATTTTCTGTATGTTATCAGTTGGTGAGAAAGGAGTGTTGAAATCTCCAGCTATACTTATGGGTTTTTCTTGTTCTGTCTGTTCTGAGAGTTTTTGCTTTTGTATTTTGATGCTCTGTTATTAGATACACAATTGAAATTGTTATTTCTTAGTGCAGTGATCCTTTTTTCTTTAGGAAATACCTCTCTTTATTCATGTTAATTTTACCTATCCCAATGTTTACTTTGATATTAATATAGCCACTTTAACCAACTTATTGATGTTTGCCTAAAACAAACAAAATTGATGTTTGCCTAAAATTGATATCATTTTCATCCTTTTACTTATGTCCCTGTGTTTTAAGTGTGTCTCTTGGGGATAATATATAGTTGGATTTTGCTTTTATATCCAGTCTGATAATCTCTATCCTTTAATTGAGATATATAATCTAGGGTTTAGCAAACATTTTCTGGAGAGCCAGATAGTAAAGTGGTCTCTGCTCTGCTGTTGTGGTGTCAAACTGTCTATAGGAAATATGTAAAAATATTCACATGTTCCATTTATTTACAAAAACAGGAGGCTCTCTCTGCTTACGAAGCTCATTCTGCTTCTCTTCCTCATCCTTCTCTTTCTCCTCTACCTCCTCTTTTCTTCTATTCCTTTCCCTTTTCCTTTGCCGCCTCACTTCCTCTTTGTTCTTCTTCTTTGATAGAGTGATGTTTTCTTGGTGTAATTTTCCTTAAGCCCAATAAACTTCCATAAATATTTCCTTAGTACAATCTGGCTGGCAAAAAAAAAAAAAAAAAAAAAAATGTGTGTGTGAGAGAGAAATTCTCTCAGTGTTTGTCTGAGAAGTCTTTATTTTGAAAAATATATTTTAATGTTTATTTTATTGGATTTTGGGGGAGAAGGGGCAGAGGGAGGGGGAGAGAGAATCACAAGCAGGCTCCATGCTCAACACAGAGCCCTATGTGGGTTTCTATCTTACAGCTGTGAGATCATGACCTGAGTTGAAATCCATATTTGGACACTTAATCGGCTGAGCCACCCAGGCTCCCCTTGAAAACTATTTTTGCTGGATATAGGATTGTAGGTTGAGAGTTTTTCTTCTGGCAAAATAAAGGTGTCATTTCACTGTGTTCTGACTCCACTGTCTCTGAAAATAGTCTTTGATGTTTCTTGCCTTTGGTCTACTACAAATGTGTTTTGTTTTAAATGTTTTTTAAAGTTTCTCTTTTTCCACTAGTTTTTGGCAATTTGATGAAAACATGATGGTGTTGTTTTAAGTCTGATTAAGTCTCATTGAGCTTCTTGAATATATTGGTTTATAGTTATCATCAAATTAGAGAATATTTGGCTATTCTTTAAATATTTTTCTGCCCCCATTGTTTGGAGATTCACAATATACATATATTAGATAACTTAATATTGTCCCACAGATCCCTGAAGTGAAGTTCTTTTCTCCCCCTAGCCTTTTCCCCCCTCTCTGCTTCCATTTGAAAACATTTCTATTGCTGTATCTTTAGTAGATGATCTTTTCTATTGCAGTGTCTAATCTTCTGATAATCCCATCCAGTGAATTTATTCATTTCAAATATGTCATCTTTTTCAGCTCTGGAATTTCCATTTGGCTTTTTCTTCCAGTATCTTCCATTTCTCACTTCATTATGGTATTTTTCTTTATGTCCTTGAGCATGCTTATACAGATGTTTTATTTATTTTTTTAACGTTTATTTATTTTTGAGACAGAGAGAGACAGAGCATGAATGGGGGAGGGGCAGAGAGAGAGGGAGACACAGAATCGGAAGCAGGCTCCAGGCTCTGAGCTGTCAGCACAGAGCCCGAAGCGGGGCTCAAACTCATGAACAGTGAGATCATGACCTGAGTGGGAGTCGGATGCTTAACTGACTGAGTCACCCAGGTGCCCCGACTTTGCATATATTTTTGAAGCTTTTAAAGTTCTGTATGTTGCTCTTGAGAAGTCTGGTGCCAGCCTAATTTTCTTACCTTTATAAGTAATTTTATCTTTGTGCCTGGAGGCTTTGAGGTGTTACCTTTGTCTTTAAAATTTAGTGATTTTTTCTAAGATATGTCTCAGAGTTCATCATAACAGGTCATTTTCCCCACGCATGTGGTCAGCCCTATCAGTATTTATATTTAAATACTGGAATATATTTAGGGACACCTGGGTGGCTCAGTTGGTTGAGCATCTGACTCTTAATCTCAGCTCAGGTCTTGATCTCAGCGTTGTGAGTTCAAGCCCTGTGTGGGGCTCCAAGCTGGGCATGGAGCCTTCTTAAAAACAAACAAACAAACAAACAAACATTAGAATATATTTAAATTCACTTCTGGACACTTTAAAATTTTTTTGAACACTAGTTTTTTTTGTTTTGTTTTGTTTGTTTTTTTTTTAATTTTTTTTTCCAACGTTTTTTATTTATTTTTGGGACAGAGAGAGACAGAGCATGAACGGGGGAGGGGCAGAGAGAGAGGGAGACACAGAATCGGAAACAGGCTCCAGGCTCCGAGCCATCAGCCCAGAGCCTGACGCGGAGCTCGAACTCACGGACCGCGAGATCGTGACCTGGCTGAAGTCGGACACTTAACCGACTGCGCCACCCAGGCGCCCCTAAACACTAGTTTTATTCTATTATTTCATTTCGCTTCTTCAGAAATTCCAATTATGTGTATTTTGATTTGTGTGTGTGTCTGTTTTCCATCCCCACAACATGCTCTTGATCTCTTTTTAAATATCTTTACCTCAGTTTCATTCTCTTGTTATTTTAGTCACTTTCTTCAATGTTTCTGTTTTTGTCTTTGTGATGAGAACCCTTAGGTTTACTCTTAACAAATTTCCTTTATACTATACAAGCAGAGTTAGCTATAGTCATCCTGCTGTACATCAGCCCCAGGACTTATTTGTTTTATAACTGGAAGTTTGTACCTTTTGACCACCTTCCTAGTTCCCCTTCCTCTGCCCTCCACCTCTGTCAGCCACAAGTTTGATCTCTTTTTTATGAGTTTGGTTGTTTTGTGTGTGTGTGTGTGTGTGTGTGTGTTTTAGATCTCACATGTAAGTAAGATTATACAGTATTTGTCTTTCTCTATCTGACTTATTTCATTTAGCATAATGCCTTCAAGGTCCATCCATGGTATTGCAAATGGTAGAATTTTCTCGATTTTTTTATGGTGGATAATCCATTCTTCCATCAATGGATTCTTTTAAATTTTTATTTGAATTCCTTCTTTTTGGGCATGTTGTAGTTTATCCTTCATTTTTTAGACACGTATGCCTTTTTTTCCCATTACTTTCCTGAGTTTAATCAATTCTTGTTGCCTTTCATTCTGGGTTCATTTGTTTGTTTATATCTCTTCTTAGTGTTGGAATTTATGATTCTAAGTGCTTTTAAAAAAATTGTCTTTACATGCTTGTTTGAGACTATATAATTCAGTGTAGAGTTTTGTGTTACAGTATACTACTTTGTGGTTGGTTTTGGGGGGAGGGGAGAATTTTCATCAGCTAAAAGTATTTTTTTTTGTTTGTATTTGTGTTTTTATAGTTGCTTTGTATAGAGTTGGTTTAATATTTTGCTATTCCTGGAAGATGGAGTTCAGCCAAGATGGAAGTACAGGTTTTTGGGGTTTTGGGTTTTTTTTCATGAATTTGTGGTAGTGTGGAGGGCAGAAGTGTTTGTACAGCCTATTTTTCAAGATCCTTAATTTAACTTTCTCTCTTCCTTTCATTGTGGTATCTCCAAGGCTTTTGCAGTCATCCAGACAAGATATTGTGGTGGCCTGGACAATGGTGGCAGCAGTAAGATTGGTGAGAAGTGGTCTCATTATTTTGCAGGTAGGACTGACAGGATTTACTAACTTATCAGCTGCAGAGTAGGAGAGAGAGGGAGATGAGTACAAGTCAAATGACATCAACATTTTTATTTTTTATTTTTTATTTTTTACCAAGCAACAGTAGAATAGAGTAGCCATTCACTGAGATGGAGAGAACTGATGGAGATGCTGTTGGAAAGGGAAGCTATGAAGAAATGAGTTTTAGGGGTGCCTGGCTGACTCAGTCAGTAGAGCATGTGACTCTTGATCTCAGGGTCATGAGTTTGAGCCCCTCATTGGGAGAAGAGATTACTTTAAGAAAAAAGGAAAGAAAGAACTCAGTTTTGGACTTGTAAAATTTGAAATGGATGTTACTGATCTAAATGGAGATTCAATCAGACAGTTGGATAGACAGGTATGGAATTTGAGGGAGAGGCCCAGGCTGGACATATAAAGTTGGGAGTCACCTGCATATAGATGATATATAAAATCATGAGACTCAACAAAGGTCACCAAGTGAATGAGTATAGATAGGAAAGAGAAGAGGACCAAGGGCTGTGGTAGAGGAACTAACATTTATAGATTACAGAGAAATGAGGAGGAATATGAGAAAAGAAAAAAAAAAAAAGACTGAGGAAGAGCAGGCAGAAAAATGGGAAGAGGACCAGGAGAGAGCAGTGTCCTGAAAGCTAAGAAATGTAAGTGATTCAAAGAGGAGAAAGTAACTGACTATGACAAATGCTGCTAATAGGGTGAGTAAGATGAGCCCTGGGAAGTGACCAGTGGCTCTGAAAAAGTGGAGACTATGGGTGACTTGAGATGAGCAGTTTAAGAGTGGATTGGGTGCACACTTGATTGTAATAGGTTTGGGAGAGAACAGAAGGAGAGAATTGCTGATAATGAGGATAGGACCTTTATTCTAGAAAGGACAAATAGAACAGTAATTGAAAAGGGTAGTGGAATGGAGCAAGGGATTTTTTTTTTTTTTAAAGATGGGAGGGGAAGTATTTTCTGATAGGAATAGTCTAAGGAATCCTTATAAAAAGAATGTCTAACAGTGACCGGTGAATTTCCTTGAAATTGTAGGATGACAGTAGAGGCAGGGGAGAGCGTTTAAGTGCAAGTCAGCTCCTGAGGGTAGCTGCATGTGTACCGCAAAGAAGCTGGGGTTGTGGTTGTGGCTGGTGATTAAGATTTCCCTCACAATTAATCATGGCCTCTTTGCTAAAGAGCCTTATACACTGTGTAACGCTTATTGCGGTATATAAGACAAAGTGAGGACGTTTGCGTTTCATCTACATTGGAGGTCATTATACATTGCTATACTGCATGCCTGTGCATGTATATATCCTATATGTATTGTGCATATGGCAGTGTACAAAGCAGACAGCTATCTGTACACATACATCTCTGTGTGTCTATATATACATAGACACACATTATATATATGTATATATATAGACGTGTGTGTGTATATATATGTATATATATCCCAGTATAGCAATGTATAATAATTTTTAATTATAATGTGTGTATGCATATGTATGAAATATCTAAAAATGGGATTCCCATAACCATACATACACACACACACACACACACACACACACGCAATGGATCCTATATTGCTGTGGTGGGTGCTAAATAATATACATTTCTATATGTCTGATACAAATAGTTGAGAATTCAAAATTTCTTTCCAGTTCTTTTTTTTTTCCTTTCCAGTTCTAGTAGTTTTTGAGCTTATCACACCACATAAAACATGTAGGTTACTTATTTAATAGCCTGTATTAAAGTGATAAATGGGGGCACCTGGGTGGCTCAGTCAGTTGAATGTCTGACTCTTGATTTTGGCTCAGATCATGGTTCTGGGGTCATGGGATCAAGCCCCATGTTGGGCTCCGAGCTGAGTGTGGAGCCTGCTTAAGATTCTTTTTCTCTCAAGAGGGACCCTTTTGCACTGCTCGTAGGAATGCAAACTGGTGCAGTCACTCTGGAAAACAGTATGGAGGCTCCTCCAAAAATCAAAAATAGAACTACCCTACGACCCAGCAATTGCACTACTAGGTATTTATCCAAAAGATACAGGAATACTGATTCAAAGGGACACATGCACCCCAATGTTTATGGCAGCACTATTGACAATAGCCAAAGTATGGAAAGAGCCCAAATGTCCATCGACTGATGAATGGATAAAGAAGATGTGGTGTGTATATATATACAATGGAGTATTACTCAGTGATCAAAAAGAATGAAATCTTGCCATTTGCAACAAAGTGGATGGAACTAGAAATAAGTCAGTCAGAGGAAGACATATCATATGATTTCACCCATATGTGGAATTTAAGATACAAAACAGATGAACATAAGGGAAGGGAAGCAAAAATAACAAAAACAGAAAGGGAGACGAACCATAAGAATCTCTTAAATACAGAGAAAAACTAAGGGTTGCTGGTGGGATGTTGGGTGGAGGGATGGGCTAAAGGGGTGAGGGGCATTAAGGAGGACTCTTGCTGGGATGAGCCCTGGGTGTTATATGTAAGTGATGAATCACTAAATTCTATTGCTGAAAAAATAAAAATAAAAAATTTCATTTATCCTATAAAAAATAAATATCAAGAGTAGAAATTTAAAATGTGAAGGACGTGGCTTTATTTAAAAACCAATATTGCATGCACACACGTGCACACACACACACACACACACACAGGAGCTGAATGTTCATAGCCTAGAAGTCCTCTTATTTAAATACTGGTACAGAAAATCAAACATTGTTTCAGTGCACAGTGAGTCAGTAGATTCATAGAAGTGTCAAACTAAGATTATGTACTCCAAATGTTTATTTTTGTTACAACTGAATGACTCTAAAAAACCCAGTGAAGCTTATCACATCAACAATGACATTCTGAAACATCAGAGTCTTCCAGATTGTCAGTGGAAATAATTGATAAACAATTACATTAAGTAGCAAAATATCAATCAATATAATATTTTTCAAAAAAGTATTGTTTTATGTTATTTCATTATTAACCCAATCTGTTTTTGAAATTGCAATAATGTCAGACTTCTATTTTTTTATTACTAGAATAATGGAGTTGCATTATATCCACAGAGGTTAGAGAGAAATTATTCTCTTAGTTTGTAACTTGACTGAACAGTTACAGATTTTTTCTAAAATAAATAAGGACATTTCTAAAACAGCAAAAACCTATTTACACTCCAACTATCATTTATTCTTTTCTCAATTTATTCTTAGTATTTCTCAGAAACACTATAATGAAAATAATGATGCATATAGTCTGCTATAGTTTTTTTTTTTCTGCTATACATTTAACATGGCTTTACATATGTGAAAAAAAAGGATAATAAAATCATAAAGTCATCTAGGGGCACCTGGGTAGTTTAGTCGGTTAAGCATCGGATTTCGATGCCAGGTCATGATCTGGCAGTTTGTGGGTTCAAGCCCTGCATCAGGTTCTGTGCTGACAGCTCAGAGCCTGCTTCTGATTCTGTGTCTCCCTCTCTCTCTGCCCCTCCCCGACTCATGCTCTCTCTCTCAAAAATAAATATTTACAAAATAATAAATAAAATCATAAAGTCATCTAAAAAAAAAGATTCTCTGTCTCCCTCTGCCCCTTTCACCCACCCCCCCTAAAAATAAAATAAAATAAAATAAAATAAAATAAAATAAAATAAAAAAGTTATTTGTGATGCAAAGCATACAATTAAAGCAATCTTCAACTACTCAGGTCTACTTACAACTCCTTTGAAGCAAGCAGGGCAGGCATTATTTGTCAGCATTTTTAGGGACAGATGATGATAAGGCAGTCTGTAACTTAGGGGTGGGGGTACAAACTGGTTGGCCAAAGAAGGCCAAAGGAGATACCAAGAGCTAGAGTATGAAGCTAAAAGGTTGAAATGCTGAAGAACCCATAACAGAAAAACAGAGGGCACAGCACCTTCTGTCAGTGTTTTAGACAGGAAGCTTCTGGCTAGGCTTTTACATACTGTCTGACATGACATTTGGGTATTTGGCTCCAGATAGAGGGTTCCAAGTGGAGAAGACAATATCAGTACTTCCAGCAGGCATGTCAAACTCCAAAAGGTTAAGAAGGCTCATTTTGGGGGTGCCTGGCTAGCTCAGTCACAGAGTGTAACAGCTCTTAATCTCAGGGTTGTGGGTTCAAGCCCTGTGCTGGGTATAGAGATTACTTAAAATCTTGAGGTGTCTGGCTGGCTCAGTTGGTAGAGCATGCCATTCTTGATCTTGGGGTTGTGAGTTTGAGCCCCACATTGGGTATAGATATTACTTTAAAAAAATATTTAAAAAATAAAATCTTTTTTAAAAAGGCTCATTTCCCCCTGCCCCCAACAGCCTCCTCTTTCAAGTCTTTGCTAATCATGCAGTTGTCTGAGAAGGACATGTTAGAGCCACCATTGGCTTCTTCTGGTTTATCTCTACATCTGTTTCAGTGTCAAGTAAGCCCTACCAATCATATTAATGAAAGGGCTCTCAAGTCAGTCTTCCTGTGTCTCCATCACCACTTCTTTACCTGGTACAGTGTAGGGGCTGCACAGACAGAAATTGGGAAGACATTTGTAGTCAGCTCTGGTTAATCCACAAGGGGAGCATGCATGTAACCATGGCTCATGAACCAGAATGTAGGAGAGTAGCAACAGCTGGTAACAGGGGTCAGGACAGTCAGAAAGATCTATTTCTGTCAGGAGAGTGTCTTGAAGAACAGTCAGGCCCTAGTCAGGCTACCAAGAATTGGGTCTACATCCAGTTCTTTCCAGGGACTTTTTCCACCCACTCATTGCCACTCTAGGTTGGGCCTCTCACATGTGGATCACTGGAGCATTCCCCTTCAGTGTTTCAAAGATGCTGCTTGGGCTGGAACACAACTGACCTTCCCCAGTTCTCCCTAAATTATTGTCACTATCTCCTGACTGTCTCTCTCCTTCCAATACCTATCTCCCACACCATCAATCCACCTTCCGAAACAACTGGTTCAGAATTATCTTTCTCAACATGGAAATTACATACTGGTCCTGTGTAAAAACAAGGAAACAAACTTAGATGTTGTCCATTCAGCAACATAAGTCACACTCCTTAAAGTTGGACCATATTGGACACTCCCCACATTTGCTGCACGCTGATTCTCCAACCTCAGCTCCTGTCGCCTCTCCTATTATCCTCATGGGAGTACTTCTACAAATAAGTGCAGTTTCTTCATGCCTGTGTCTGGTTACATGCTTTCTTCTGCCTGGGATTCCCTTCACTTTTTTCCCTGCCTGGAAGAGAAGGAGAAGGAGACAGAGAGGGAGAGGGAATAAGGGAGGGAGACAGAGAGAGAGAGAGAGAGAGAGAGAGAATGGATTTATTAAGTATATAGGAATTTTGCTAGAGTAAAAAATAACTCCATGGAAATAAAAATTTTCAGCCTTACTAAGAAGCCTAACATAGAATTCTGCTAAGTATGTCACGAGGACTTGGAGAAATTCATAGAGAGAGAAAAATCAATCAACTCAAAGGAACTTAAATATAACCTGATTATCTGCCTCTATAGCATAAAGAAAAAGTAATCCCATGAAATCATTGCTTATAATAAAGACATCCTGGGGCGCCTGGGTGGCTCAGTCGGTTAGGCGTCCGACTTCAACTCAGGTCACGATCTCACGGTCTGTGAGTTCGAGCCCCGCGTTGGGCTCTGGGCTGTTGGCTCAGAGCCTGGAGCCTGCTTCCGATTCTGTGTCTCCCTCTCTCTCTGCCCCTCCCCCGTTCATGCTCTGTCTCTCTCTGTCTCAAAAATAAATAAACGTTAAAAAAAATTTTTTAAATAAAAAAAAAAAATAAAGACATCCTATGTTGACAAATGGACTATATGATAGTTCAAGAAGTATGTTTTCTCAACATTTCTCCTAATTAAAGTCATGTACATACCATTAAGCCAAAGTTAACTTTGGTCTAGGAGGAATGTCTACCCAATAATGTGGGAAATAACTTGGACAAGAACTTCAGTTCTTTAAAGAAATTCATACTGGATGTGGTGAAGAAAATTTGAAACTCCAGAATATTGAAAAGTCAAGATCTGGGGTTTGATTAAAATTCTGGAGGGCAAACAATTTTTTTTAAAAAGATGGAATATTATGAGTAAATATTTAAAGAAACCAATAAACAAAAATACAGATATCTATGATGGAGGGGCTGGGATTAAAGATATAATCCATGAGCTTGAAGAAGATGGCCAAAACATGTTGAAATATATGCTTGTCATCTTGAAACCAAGAAAGAATATTGTGTAAAGAAATGGGATAAAATATTGAAAAGACAGAAATCCATATAGATGTTACAAGGAATTACACAAACTTTTCAAAAATATAAAAATATCCCTAATGAAGACATTAAAGGGAATGTGAAGTTTAAAGTCCTCCTATGGAAGAAGAAAATGCAAGATTGAAAAGGAGCATATAGGAGGAAGTAGCAGCCTGAAATGCAGAACTTACTGAGAGGACAAACTTAATGAATTCAGAAGTCTCAGACACAGAAGAACTCTTGTTCACAAGCAAAATGAAACCGAACATTTTAATCATTGCATTGCGCACTTGAAACAGCCAGGTCTTCATCCTGAATGAGGCAGCAAACACGATATAATGAAAGAGAAAATGAAAGATGGAAATTCATTGACAACTGGTAAATCATTGGAATGCGGTGCTAAAAGATGAGAAAAAAAAAAGATGATGTATGTCCTGCGTGCGGAAACTATACGAATATTAGTTGAAAATGATAGATTCAAATCACAATTGAAATCATAACCCAAAAGGAGTCATAGGAAAAAAAAAAAAAGGAGTAATAGGGTGTGAGCAGGGAGAACAACAACAAAGAGTTGTGACTTGACTTTTGATCTCTGCAGTTAACCAAAGCACAACTGGAAAATAAGTACAAAGCCCTCTAGCTGAAAATAGAATCTCTTAAGGAACTCCCTGAGCAGATATACATTCTTTAAAAGAAACGGACTCAGGAAGACTATAAGGACTAAATAGAAACGGCCAATGTAGAGGAGACAAAAATTTACGGGCAGAAGAATTCAAGACATGGAGGGTGATTTCCAAAAGCAAAGAGTCCATGAATAGCAATTTGCTATCATTAAGAGAGAGCCCATGACAACTGACTCCCTGTTGATGCTATGGAAGGAGCCCTTTCTGGAGAGAAGAAAAAAGTAATTGGCCTAAGATAGGAAGAAAACCAAAAAAATCACTGAGCTTCTAAAAGCAATGATCAGGAAGACCTGATCCTCTAATCCCTTCATAGAGAAGTCTTCTGAGTCGATTCTTTTGACTCACTCCTGTGTCAGCCTACACCATCCTCATCAAAGCCTGTTTCACGGACTCTCATCCACACTTAGTTAAACAGAGTATAAGAAGTGATTTGGAGACTGTGAATGGGACTCCACCTACTCTGAGATCTTCTTAAGAAAGGTCTATATAAACATCTGCCTCTGATTCATGGTCTGTTTAGCTTCATCAGTGAAGTTGGTGACCAAGATGTCAACCGTCCTCCCACCTCTTAGTGGTAGGGAATCCCATCTGCCCCTCCCCACCTGCACCTTAATCAAAGGGATGAGACTGAAAGAGACTGGGAAAATCTTTGTGATCCTGAGATCCTGAGGCAGGGAAAGGACATCCACCACCTGCTCCTGTGATGACAAATGAGTAATCTGCCTCAGAGGTCAGCAAACTTTTTCTGTAAAGAGCCATAGAGAATATACTATAGGCTCCGAGAACCCTATGGTCTCTATTGCAACTACTCAACTCTACTATTGTAGGCAACAATGTGAGTGGGTGTGACTGTGTTCCAATGAAACTTTATTTACAAAAACGTATGGTGGTCTGGATTTGGCCCTCAAGTAATAGTTTGCCAAGCTCTGATCTTTCTGACAAAAACTTTGCCTCATAAACTTCATTTAGGAAGACTGATCACGATATCCCCTTTAGCCCACCCTCCAGGAATGTCAGAGAATCCTATCCTCTACTGATCCTGGAGATAACTGTGACCATATGGCCTACTTGTAATTGAAGAGAGGTGGCTAGTAATGGCTTAGAACTTGAGAACTAAGTCACCATCTCATAAAATGGGGCCTAAGGAAGATTTATGTCTTTTCCAACAACAACAACAACAACAACAACAACAACAACAACAACAAAAGACTTACATGCTCTTCCAGATACTTCATCTCACCCAATTAATTGGTGGAAAGTCTTTTATCCTTGAATGTGGTGATTCTTTGTGATGACCTCAGAAATAAGCCTCCAAAGTTAAGTCATAAAAGACCAACAACTCCAATCTGGCTCTTTCTGTTTAGGAAGTGTACCCTCAAATCTCAGTGCCACAAGTAAGGAACCCCAAGCCACACAAAGAGGCCACATGTAAGTGTTCCAACTAATAGCCCAGGTGCTGGCCAGATGACAGCCAACATCAACCACCAGAAAGGTGAATGAGGAAGTCTTTGAGATGCTATCAGCCCCTGTCTGACTATACGAGAGATCTTAAGCAAGAACCCCTGAGGTCATTCAACATGTCCCCAACCATTAGAAATGATAATACAATAATTGTTTTTTCAGGCCATTAAGAATATATGTTAACTAACTTGGATTTAAATTAAAAAATAAAATATTAATAAATTAAAAAAAAAAAGAATGGGGTGTTCATTATGCAGGATATGTAACTGGGGCAGATTTTGCTAACTGAAAATGGGGTGCTGCTATAACAAAACACGTAGTGGCTTTGGGAGCAGGCAGTGGGATGAAGATAGTAGGGCCTCGAAGATACCGGTCGCTGAATCCTGATGGCCCTCCAGGTGAAGGATTAAAGGAAAGTGAAGAAAATATTGTTGGAAGCTGGATGAAAAGAGACTTTTGTTATGTAGTGGTGGAAAGTTTAGCAGTTGTTGCTACCTGTAGTAACGTGGAAATTAGATGGAGTACCTAATGAACCGATAGATCCAGCTAAGCAGATTTCTGGTCAGATGTCAAAAGCGTTACCTAGTTTCTTTAAGCTGCTTATCACAAGGTATGGACAGAGATAAGCAAAAGAAGGAATTGTGAGGGGTGCCTGGATGCCTCAGCTGGTTGAGTGTCTGACTCTTGATTTCGGCTCAGGTTATGATCCCAGGGTTGTGGGATCGGGCTCTGCGCGTGGAGTCTGCTTAAGATTCTCTCTCTCTCTCCCCCTCTGCCCCTCTCCCCAACTCGTGCTCTCTCTCTCTCTCTCTCTCTAAAAAAAAAAAGTCTATTAAAAAAAAAAGAATTGTGAAATATTAAGGATTGAGCAAAATTAAAAATAAAACTAACATATGATTTAGCAACCCCATTTCTGGGTATATATCCTAAAGAACTGAAAATAGGATCTTGAAGAGATATTTGTACCCCCCATGTCCACTGTAGCATGATTCACGGTAGCCAAAAGGTGGAAGCAATCTAAATGCCCATTGATGGATGAATGGATATAGAAAATACGGTATTTATACACAACGGACAATTATTGCCTTAAAAAGAAAGGAAATTTTGTCATGTGCTACAAAATGGAGGAACTTTGTTTGTCGTGTGCTACAAAATGGAGGAACTTTGAGAACATTACACTAAGTGAAAAAGGTCAGTCATGAAAGGACAGATACTGCATGATTCCATTTATATGAGCTAAAGTAGTCAAACTCATTGGAACAGAAAATAGGATGGTCGTTGCCAGGAGCCGGGGGGAGAGGGAAGTAGGGAGTTGCTCTTTAATGAGTGTACAGAGGTTTAGTCACGCAACATGAGCTGGGGGTTCTTGGGATGTGTTGCACAACAACGTGCATGGGGTTCACAGTATTGTACTGTATACTCAGAAATTTGGGGGAGAGTGAATTTTATGATGCTTTACCACAGTAAGAAAATATTAAGGATCCAGGACTTTATGGGTTAAAACATTACAACGTTTCTTATTTTCAGACTCTCCAAGTGAAAAACATGTTGAAGAAATGAGTTTCAAGGCAGAGATCAAGTCAAGTGCACTGCCATGTTTTCATGGTGTAGACATGAAACCAAGAGTGTGACTGTAAAACTTTTTGTAAAGGTCTCAGAAAGATTTGGGGTGCCTGGTTGCAGAGCATGTGACTCTTGGTCTCTGGGTCATGAGTTTGAACCCCACATTGGGTGTGGCACCTACTTTTTTTTTTAACCATTTCTTCCTTTTATTCAATAACATCTATAGCTGCTAATAGCTACTGACAGAATAGTTAGCCCTTTTCTCCTTCTGTAACATATTATTACCTTAAATAATTACTACTTATTATAAACAAAAATTAAGACAAAAAATAGACAAATTAAATGTAAATGTAATAACCACCCTAATATCTCAGGTTAGAGCCTTCCAGAAATTTCCTATGTAAATATATCCATATTGTTATATTTTCAAATAGGAAACATTCTTTACATGTTGTTTTTCAAATTACTTTGATAGCTAAAAACTTAAAACAAACTTTTTATCTCAATAATTGTAAATTTGCATCAACATTTAGGTACTATGTAATATTTCTTTTCAGAGCATTCCATTATAATTTGAAATCAATCCTAACAGTTGAAACTTTGTGATTTCTTTTTTTTTTTTTTCATTTAAATTGAAGTTAGTTAACATATAGTGTAGTGTTGGTTTCAGGAGTAGATTTCAGTGATTCATCACTTCCATATAACACCCAGTGCTCATCCCAACAAGTGCCCTCCTTAATGCCCATCACCCATTTAGCCCATCTCCCCACTCACATCCCCTCCAGCAATGCCCCCATTCTCTGTATTTAAGAGTCTCTTATGGTTTGCCTCCCTCTCTGTTTTTATCTTATTTTATTTTCCGTCCCTTCCCCTATGTTCATTTGTTTTGTTTCTTAAATTCCACGTATGAGTGAAGTCATGATATTTGTCTTTCTCTGACTGACTTACTTTGCTTAGCGTTATACACTCTGGTTCCATCCACATTGCTGCAAATGGCAAAATTCCATTCTTTTTGATCGCCAAGTAACATTCCATTGTATATATACCACATCTTCATCTGTTGATGGACATTTAGGCTCTTTCCATAATTTGGCTGTTGTTGATAGTGCTGCTATAAACATTGGGGTGAGTGCAAGTGCCCTTTGAATCAGCATTTTTGTCCTTTGGATAAATACCTAGTAGTGCAATTGCTGGGTCATAGGGTAGTTCTATTTTTAATTTTTGAGGAACCTCCATACTGTTTTCCAGAGTGGCTGCACCAGTTTGCACTCCCACTAGCAGTGCAAAAGGGCTCCTCTTTCTCCGCATCCTCGCCAACATCTGTTGTTGCCTGAGTTGGTAATTTTACCTATTCTGACAGGCGTGAAGTGGTGTCTCATTGTGGTTTTGATTTGCATTTTCCTAATGATGAGTGATGTTGAGCTTCTTTTCATGTGTCTACTGGCCATCTGTATATCTTCTTTGGAAAAATGTCTATTCATGTGTTCTGCCCATTTCTTCACAGGATTATTTATTTTTTGGGTGTTGAGTCTGACAAATTCTTTATAGATTTTGGATATTAACACTGTATCCAATATGTCATTTACAAATATCTTCTCCTATTACATTGGGTGACTTTTAGTTTTGTTGATTGTTTTCTTTGCTGTACAGAAGTTTTTATCTTGATGAAGTCCCAATAGTTTATTTTTGCTTTTGTTTCCATTGCCTCTGGAGACATGTCTAGTAAGGAGTTGCTGTGGCCGAGGTCAAAGAGGTTGTTTCTTGTTTCCTTCTTTAGGATTTTGATGGTTTCCTGACTTATATTTAGGTCTTTCATCCATTTTGAATTTATTTTTGTGTTTCGCGTAAGAAAGTGGTCCAGGTTCATTCTTCTGCATGTCGCTGTCCAAGTTTTCCCAGCACCATTTGCTGAAGAGACTGTCCTTTTTCCATTGCCTATTCTTTCCTGCTTTGTTGAAGATTAGTTGGCCATACATTTTGGGGACGATTTCTGGGTTCTCTATTCTGTTTCATTGATCTATATGTCTGGTTTTTTGCCAGTACCATACTGTCTTGATGATTACAGCTTTGTAATACAGCTTAAAGTCCTGAATTGTGATGCCTCCAGCTTTGGTTTTCATTTTCAATATTACTTTGGCTATTTGGGGTCTTTTCTGGTTCCATACAAATTTTAGAACTGTTTGTTCTAGCTCTATGAAGAATGTATTATTTTGATAGGGATTGCATTTAATGCGTGGATTTCTTCTAACCCATGAGCATGGAATGTTTTTCCATTTTTTTTGTGTCTTCTCCAATTTCTTTCATAAATATTCTATAGTTTTCAGCATACAGATCTTTTACTTCTTGGTTAGGTTTATTCCTAGGTATCTTAGGATTTTTTTGGTGCAATTGTAAATGGGATTGATATCTTGATTTCTCTTTTTGATGCTTCATTATTGGTATGTAGAAATGAAACTGATTTCTGTATGTTGATTTTATATCCTGTGACTTTGCTGAATCCATGTATCATTTCTAGCAGTTTTTTGGTGGAGATGTTGTCTACAAAGAGTGAAAGTTTGACTTTTTCCTTGCCAATTTGTATGCCTTTTATTACTTTTTGTTGTCTGATTGCTGAGGCTAGGACTTCCAGGAGTATGTTGAACAGCGGACATCCCTGTCATGTTCCTGGCCTTAGGGGGCAAAGGTCTCAGTTTTTCCCCATTGAAGATGATATTAACTGTGGGTCTTTCATACATGGGCTTTATGATATTGAGGTATGTTCCTTCTATCCCTATTTTCTTGAGGGTTTTTATCAAGAAATAATGCTGTATTTTTTCAAATGCTTTTTCTGTATCTATTGAAAGGATCATGTGGTTCTTAGGGCATTGAGCCTACTTTAAAAATCATCATCATCATTGGAGCACCTGGGTGACTCAGCCAGTTCAGCATCTGACTCTTGGTTTTGGCTCGGATCATGATTTCACCTGTAAGTTCAAGCCCTGCATTGGGCTCCATACTAACAGTGGGGAGCCTGCTTGGGATTCTCTCTCTCTCTCTCTCTCTCTCTCTCTCTCCGCCCCTCCCCTCATCATGCTCTCTCTCTCTCTTAAAATAAATAAATAAACTTAAAAATTTTTAAAAATAAAAATCATCATCATCATAATCTTCATCATCATCATCTCAGAAAGATTTAAGTGGTGCATCAAAGACCCTTTCAAACAGAAAAAAGTCTCTCTGAAATCTTAAACACATGCTTTTGGGATTCTCTGTACTAAACAATAAGGCTTCTAAGAATCTTAAAGTTGTAGTTCCACAGCAATCTTACAAGGAACCAAGGTAAAAAGAACTTATCTTTGTGATATTTGTGGGTGTGGTTGTTGTTGAATGTAATAAACTCCAATAAGATTCTTAAGAAGTCCACTAAGTTTTTAAGAGAATTGCATTGGTGGAAATATCACCAGCTTGGTTTAAGAGGGACAGAGACATTACAAAATAAAAGAAGGCCTTTGGATCTCTGAACTACCATGAGCAGGAAGCAATGTATAAAACAAAAACTCCAAGCCAGGAAAAAACCCACTCAGCTGAAAACACTAGTTCTTTCTTTCTTTCTTTCTTTCTCTTCCTTCCTTCCTTCCTTCCTTCCTTCCTTCCTTCCTTTCCTTTTTAAAGTAAGTTCAATGCCCAATGTGAGGCTTGAACTCATGACCCTGAGATCAAGAGTCCCATATTCTACTGGCTGACTCAAGAAAGGATGACTCACATAGAACTTGCAGAAATAGTACAGAGAATTCCCATGTATCCTTCACCTAGCTCTCCCCAGTAGTAACATATTACATAAAAAGAAGCACAATTATGAAAACCAGGAAATTGATATTGGTACAATACTATTAACTAAACAACAGATCTTATTTAGATTTCACCAGTTTTTACATTTTGTATGGCATATCTTTTCAATATTTCTATGACTTTACATTAAAACATATTTCTTGTAAACACGTAAAGTCTTGCTTTTTGTCTATTGGTTAATCAATGCCTTTGAATAAAGCATTTATTCCATTTACATTTAATCTAATTATTGATATGGTTGGGCTTAAGTATCCTATCTTGTTATTTGGGTTTTATTTTCCCATTTGTTCTTTGGTTTTCCATTCTTCTTGTATTGTATTCTTTTGTGTAAATAGTATTATTTTGTATTTTATTTTTATTTTATTTCATTTTATTTTTTTAAGGTTTATTTATTTTTAAGAGAGAGAGAGAGAGACAGAGCGCAAGCTGGGGAGGGGGAGAGACAGACGGAGACACAGAATCTGAAACAGGCTGCAAGATCTAAGCTGTCAACACAGAGCCTGATGTCGGGCTCGAACTCAAAATTGGTGAGATCATGACCTGAGTTGAAGTGGGATGCTTAACCAACTGAGCCACCCAGGTGCCCCACTAGTATTATTATCATTATTATTATTATTATTATTATTTTAATGTTTATTTTTGAGACAGAGAGAGACAGAGCATGAAGGGGGAGGGTCAGAGAGAGAGGGAGACACAGAATCTGAAACAGGCTCCAGGCTCTGAGCTGTCAGCACAGAGCCTGATGCGGGGCTCGAACTCACAGACTGTGAGATTATGACCTGAGCTGAAATCGGACGCTTAACCAACTGAGCCACCCAGGCGCCCCCACTAGTATTATTTTTTAGCATTTTATTTTACCTTACCTATTCACTTTTCAGTGTTATATCTCATTTTGTGTAATTTTTAGAGGTTGCTCTAGAGATTGTAATAAGTATTTTCCAGTTACCACAGTCCATCTTCAAATAATATTAACTGTATTTATAGTATAAGAGCCTTATGATTGTTTTACTTTCATTTACCCACTTCCACCTGTGTTCTTAGTAACTTATGTTTTCCTTCTACATATATCATAAACCCTACAATCATAATTAATTTGTTTTAAAACATCAATAATTTCTAAAAGGAAAATTAAAATATATTTAAGAGATTGAAACAAATTTTGAATTTGTTTATTTTGAGAGAGAGAGAGAGTGGGGGAGGGGCAGAAAGAGAATCCCAAGCAGACTTTGCACTGCCAATGCAGAACCTGATGCAGGGCTTAAACCCACAAACCATGAGATCATGATCTGAGCCGAAATCAAGAGTCAGATGCTGAACCAACTGAGACACCTAGGCGTGTTGAAACAAAATTTTAAAAATAATTTTTTTAATGTTTATTTATTTTTGAGAGACAGAGAGAGACAGAGCACGAATGGGGGAAGAGCAGAGAGAGAGGGAGATGCAGAATCTGAAGCAGGCTCCAAGCTCTGAGCTGTCAGCAGAGAACCCGACGTGGGGCTTGAACCCACAAACCGTGAGATCATGACCTGAGCCAAAGTTGGACGCTTAACTGACTGAACCACACAGGCACCCCCCAAAACAAAAATTTTTTAAACCACATCTACCTTTTCTGTTCACTATTCTTTCCTGCCAGATGAGTTTCATCTGGCATCATTTTCCTTCATCCTGGAAAATTCATAATACAGGTCTGCTGGAGATAAATTGTCTCCACTGTGGTCTATTTGAAAATGCCTTTATTTCTCCCTGGTTTTTGAAGGATATTTTCACTGAACATAGAATCCTAGATTAAGTTTCTTCTTTTAGTATTTTATTGTCTATTTTCATCTATTCACCACTGTTTCTATGAAAAGTTAGCCATTGTTTCCTATATTTAATGTGCCATTTTTTTCTCTGCTTTTTATATTTGCTCTTTATCTTTGTTTTTCAACTCTTTGATCATGATGTACCTAGATTTTTTTTTTTTCCTTTGGGGTTTATTCAACTCTTAGGTTTGTTAGTTTATGCCTTTCACCAAGTTTTAGAATATTTTCAGTCTTATCTCATTATATATTGCTTTTGCATGCTTTCTCTCTCCTCTCCTTCTGAGGCCTCAATTACCCATATGTTAAAGCATTTGATGGGCACCTGGGTGGCTCAGTCGTTTAAGTGTCGAACTCTTGATGTTGGCTCAGGTCTTGATCTCACTGTTGAGTTCAAGCCCTACCTTGGCTCCTCCATGCCCAGTGTGGAGCCTATTAAATAAGCAAGTAAGTAAGTAAATAAATAAATAAATAAATAAAAAGACGAAAGCATTTGATATTGTTCCACATATATTGAGCAGGGGTTTTGAGGGGTTTTGTCACTGTGGTTTCCTCAGCTTGGCCACTTTCTATTGTCCTGTGTTCAAGTTCATTAATCCTTTTTTCTGCTATGTCTGGTTTACTGTTAATCCTATCTAATGAAATTTTCTTTTCTGATGCCATACCTTCTACTTCTCACTTTTCCATAAGGTTATCTTTGTATGTTTCTGCTAAATTTCTCTACTTTTGTATGCATAGGTCTGCCTTTTCTCCTAGATCCTTAAGCATTTTAACAAAGTTATTTTAAAGTTCTTGTCTGTTCATTCCAACTTCAGGTCCATCTCTGTATCTGTTTCTATTGACTTCTTTCTTTGCGTTCCATGGTTCACATTTTCTTGCTTCTTCATGCATCTTTAATTTCTCATTGCATACTGGGTGATATGTATAAAGAAATCACAAAGAGGGGCACCTGGCTGGCTCAGTCAGTAGAGCATGTGAGTCTTGATCTCGGGGTTGTGAATTCAAGCTCCATGTTGGATGTATAGGTTACTTTAAAAATAAAATATTTTTTTTAATCATAAAGAACAAAGCAAACAATATTTTCTTCTAGAAAAGTGCATGCCCCTTTTGTGTCAGGCCACTAGATTTGGCAGTTGAGTCAATTTGTTCAGTAGTTAGCCTGGGTCTGAGCTTTGTTGCATCGTTAGTTGGATTTAATTCACCATTGTTTCTAAATGTTTTGATGGTGGAATCAGGACTTTCCATTCTGCAGGGCATAAGATCTGAGCAATGGCAAGTTTCCAGAGATCTCTTTGTACTTTATAGCTTGGCTATTAGTTCTTTAAACCATGGGTGATCTCTTTCTGCTTTACAGCTTGGTTGCCAACTTTTGGGGTTATTGAAGAGTTCTTTGTTCCCTAGTACTTTGTTCTCCAGCTTTCTATACCTTGGGAAATCTCTGTCTGTCCTTCTGTAATGATACCAGCCTTTGGATGACAGTTGCTTTCCACTCTGTAGAAACCTGTATTTCTTAAGCAGAGTTTCTCTCAGTTCTTTTCTCCTCCCCTCAGCATTTGTAACTGAAAGTCATAGGTGTCTATTACCACACATATTTACAATCTTTTTTTCTTGTAATGGGAACTTCCAAGATCCACTCTCTTAGCAACTTTCAAATATGCCATATGGTGTTGTTAACTGTAGTCACCATGCTATAATTACCTTCCCATGATTAATTTATTTTATAACTGGACGTGTCTACCTTTTTACCACCACCAATTTTCTGCTATTGAGTTGTGTGAATTCCTTACATATTTTAGATATTAACTGCTGATCAGATACATGATTTGCAAATATTTTCTTCCATTCCATAGATTGCCTTCTCATTTTGTTGATGGGTTCCTTTGCCATGCAGAACATTTTTACTTTGATGTTGCCCCACTCAGTTATTTTTTACTTTTGTTGACTTTGTTTTTGGTGCCAAATCCAAAACATCATTGCTAAGACTAATGTCAATGAGTTTACTGCCTATGTTTTCTTCTAGGAATTCTATGGTTTCAGGTCTCACATTCAAGTCTTTACTCCATTTTCAGTTGATTTTTGTGTTTGGTGTAAGATATTGGTCCAGTTTCATTCTTTCTCCTGTGGCTGTCCAGGTCCCCAACACCATCTATTGAAGAGAATATCCTTTTCCCATTGTATATTCAAGTCTCCCTTTTTTGTGATTCAATTGCTCATATATGTGTGAGTTTATTTCTGGACTCCTGATACTGTTCCATTGATCCATGTGACTGTTTTTATGCCAATACCATACTATCTTGATTACTATGGCTTTGTAATATAATTTGAAACCAGGAAGTATGATGTCTCCACTTTGTTTTTTCTCAAGATGTTTTGGCTGTTCAGGGTCTTTTGTGGTCCCATACAAATTTAGAATTTTTTTTCTGTTTCTGTGAAACAAATTGGCTTTTTTTGTTTGTTTGTTTTTGAGCAATTGCATTGAATCTGTAGACTGTTTTGGGTAGTATGGACATTTTAACAATATTAATCCTTCCAATCCATGAGCATCCTTCCATTTATTTGTGTCTTCCTCAATTTCTTTCATCAGTGTCTTGTAGTTCTCAGTGTATAGGTCTCTCACCTCCTTGTTTAGATTTAATCCAAGGCATTTTATTCTTTTGGATGTAATTGTAAATGGTATTTTGGGGAGGGGGAAGAAGGAGCATGAGTGGTAGAGGGAGAGAGAGAGAATCTCAAGTAGATCCACACCCAGTGTGGAGCCAATTCAGGGCTCGATCCTACAACCCAAAGATCTTGACCTGAGCCAAAATCAAGATTTGGACGCTTAACCGACTGAGCCACTCAGGCACCCCTTCATTTGTATTTTAAAATTTAAATTTTTGGGGGCGCCTGGGTGGGTCAGTCGGTTGAGCGTCCGACTTCGGCTCAGGTCATGATCTCGCGGTCCGTGAGTTCAAGCCCCGTGTCAGGCTCTGTGCTGACAGCTCAGAGCCTGGAGCCTGTTTCAGATTCTGTGTCTCCCTCTCTCTCTGACCCTCCCCTGTTCATGCTCTGTCTCTCTCTGTCTCAAAAATAAATAAACGTTAAAAAAAATTTTTTTTTAAATAAAATTTAAATTTTTTAAGGTAATCTCTACACCTTCACTCGAATGTACAATTTTGAGATCAAGAGTCGCATGCTCTACCAACTGAGCCACGCAGGCACCCCCCCCCCTTTAATTTGTCTTTCAGAGAGTTCATTATTAGTATAGAAACAACAGATTTTTGTATATTGTATGTTGATCTTGTATATACAATATTTGTACATTGATATTGCATCCTGCAAATCTACTGAATTCATTTATTAGTTCCAACCATTTGTGTGTGTTGGGGGGTGGGTAGCCTTTAGGGTTTTCTATATATAAAATCATGTCATCTGCAAATACAGATAGTTTTACTTCTTCCTTTCTGATTTTGATGCCTTTTATTTCTTTGTCTTGCCTAATTGCTCTGGCTGGGATTTCCAATACTATGTTGAATAAAAGTGGCAAGAGTGGGCATCTTTGTCTTGTTCTTAATTTTAGAAAAAAATGCTTTTAGCTTTTCCACTCTTGAGCATGATGTTAGCTGTGGGCTTGTCATATATGACCTTTATTTTGTTGAGGTACATTCCTTGTACACCCACTTTGTTGAGAGTTTTTAGTCATAAATCTTTGGTAGAAGGGACACCTGGGTGGCTCAGTCAGTTGAGCGTCCGACTCTTGATTTCAGCTCAGGTCATGATCCAGGGTTGTGGGATCGAGCCCCACATCAGACTCTGCGCTGAGCATGGAGCCTGCTTAAGAGTCTCTCTCTCTCCCTTTGCCTCTCTCCCCCCTCATGTGTGCTGTCTCTCTTTCTCTCAAAAAAAAAAAAAAAAAAATTAAGAGGCACCTGGATGGCTCAGTTGGTTAAGCATCCAAGTCTTGGTTTCGGCTCAGATCGTAATCTCACAGTTCATGAGTTTGAGCCCCAGGTCAGGCTCTATGTTGACTGTGTGGAGCCTGCTTGGGATCCTCTGCCTCTCTCTCTGCCCCTCCCTTGCTCATGCTTTCTCTCTCTCTCTCTCTCAAAATCAATAAATAAACTTAAATAAATAAATAAATAAATAAATAAAGGTTTTTGATTACTGAATCAATCTCCTTACTGGTAATCTCTCTGTTCAGATGTTCTATTTTTTCGTGATTTCAGTTTGGGTAGGTTTTATCTTTCTAGGAATTTTTCCATTTCTTCTAGGTTGTCCAATTTGTTGGCATGTAATTGTTCTAGTTGTTTCTTAGTTCTTTGTATTTCTGTGGTATCAGTTGTAACATCTCCCGGTTCATTTCTATTTTATTTGTTTGAGTCCTCTTTTTTTCTTGGTGAATCTAACTAAAGGCTTGTTGGTTTTGTTATCTTTTCAGAAAACCAGCTCTTAGTTTCACTGATATTTTCTTTTTTCTTTTTTAGTCTCTATTTCATCTATTTCCATTCAAATCTTTGCTATTTGCTGACTTCAACTAACTTTAGGCTTAGTTTGTTCTTTTTTATAGTTCCTTGATGTATCAGCTTAGATTGTTGTTTATTTGAAATCTTTCTTATTTCTTAATGTAGGTGTTTATTGTTATGAACTCCCCTTTTAGAACTGCTTTATCTGTATCCCATAAGTTTTGGTATGTTGTTTCCAATTTCATTTGTCTTAAGATTTTTTTTTTAAGATTTTTTTAAAAAAGTAATTTCTACACCCAATGTGGGGCCCAGACTTACAACCCTGACATCAAGAGTCGCATGCTCCAGGGGCACCTGGGTGGCTCAGTTGGTTAAGTGTCTAACTTCGGCTCAGGTCATGATCTCACAGCTGGTGGGCTGGAGCCCTCCATCGGGCTCTGTGCTGACAGCTCAGAGTCTGGAGCCTGTTTCGGATTCTGTGTCTCCTCTTCTCTCTCTGCCCCTCCCCTGCTCACACTCTGTCTCTCTCTGTCTCAAAAATAAATAAACATTAAAAAAAAAAAAAAAAAGAGTCATATGCTCCATTGACTGAGCCAGCCAGGCACCCCTTAAGGTATTTTTTTTTCAAATTTTTTTTAACATTTATTTATTTTTGGGACAGAGAGAGACAGAGCATGAACAGGGGAGGGGCAGAGAGAGAGGGAGACACAGAATCGGAAGCAAGCTCCAGGCTCTGAGCCATCAGCCCAGAGCCCGACGCGGGGCTCGAACTCACGGACCGCAAGATCGTGACCTGAGCTGAAGTCGGACGCTTAACCGACTGAGCCACCCAGGCGCCCCCCTTAAGGTATTTTTTGATTTCACCTTTGATTCATTGGTTCTTCAGTAGCATGTTGTTTCATCCCCACACACTTGTAATTTTCCAGTTTTCTTCTTGTGATTGATTTCTAGTTTTTTAACATTGTAGTCAGAAAAAAATGCTTGCTATTTCTATCTTCTTAAATTTACGAAGACTTGTTTTATAATCTAACATATTGACCTGTCCTGGAAAACGGTCCATGTGCTCTTGAGAAGAATGTGTTCTCTTGTTGCTTTTGTTAATGTTAAGCTAGAATTTCTGATTGTTATCGTGACTGCATGTTCATGTGACCATCAGGTCAGTGGTCTTAGAAATAGCAGCCTGCCCCATAGTCATACTGTAAGTTTGGCATGTGGCTGTTACAGAGATGGTAAATAGTGGTAGGCTTATGCTGGCAGAGGCAAGGAATCTTTTAAAGTTTTTTTCTCTGAGAATCTATCTACTTTGATAAGAGCACTATTAGTTTATATTTTGCTAATTATGTACAGAACAGTTTGTAAAAATCTGGAGGAAGTGACATAACCGTTCTAATTTTTGAAATGGTTAGTAACTCTTTATTGATGGGGGACCTGGACAGCTGCCCTGCTGGTCTGTATCTTAATCAAATTCTGGTTTTACTTCAGGAAGTTCCCTCAAATAAATTCTTTCCTTCTTCTTCTTCTTTTTTTTTTTAAGTTCATTTATTTATTTTGAGAGAGAGGGAGAGAGAACAAGTGAGCAAGGGGTAGAGAGAGAGGGAGAGAGAGAGAGAATCCCAAGCAGTCACCACACCATCAGCACAGAGCCCTATGTGGGGCTGCATCTCACGAACCATGAGATCACGAAACCAAGAGTTGGATGCTCAACCAACTGAGCCACCCAGGTGCCCCTAAATTCTTTCCTTCTTTATTAGTCCTAGTGATCTCGTTTAAGTCCATAGTACTCTGATCTGGGTTATGATAATACTCCTCTCGTTAGCCCCTGTCACTTCCCATCCATCATGCATATCATCACAATAATCTTTCTAAAAGTATCAGTTTATAAATCAATCTTTCCCACCAGACTGTGAGTTGGTTTTTATTCATCCACTGTTTCCCTAGGACCTAACACTGATCTGACCATAAGACAGATGTTTAAACATGTTTGAATAAAGAATGGACAAATTAATGAACCAATATTTAATAGTTGATATTTAATTTTGAAATGTTCACAGACATCCACCCAACCCCTTTCCTCCACCACACAAACTAAATTTTCTTTGTGTAGGATTAAAACACAGTCTTGGCTTTCCCTAACTCTCAATAGTCCAAAATTGGAAACTATAGCCTAGACATGGGAGGACATGGCCAACTAACAGCATGGATGGGATGGGGAGAAAGTCAAAATAAGGAAAAGTGCCTCTGGGTTTACTCAGACCATTCCAGTGAAAATCTACTTGCAAGAAAGTGAGAATTAATTGCACTAAGAATTAATTTTACTGAATTCTATAGTTCCTTATCTTGCCTTTGTTTGTCTTTAGTTTTTAAAAAATAACTGATAGCCCTTATTTGGACTACTAAAAAGAACTGATCTAGACTAATACCATTGGGACTGTCAGAATTCATAGTTGTTGTTGTTTTTTTTAACGTTTATTTATTTTTGAGAGAGAGAGACATAGAGTGCAAGCAGGGGAGGGGCAGAAAGAGAGAGAGAGAGACACAGAATCTGAAGCAGGCTGTAGGCTCTGAGCAGTCAGCACAGAGCCCGACGCGGGGCTCGAACTCACAAACTGTGAGATCATGACCTAAGCTGAAGTCGGACGCTTAACCGACTGAACCACCCAGGTGCCCCCCCCCCCCGAATTCACAGTTTTATCTCTTAACTCTCTAGAGTGGTATTTATCCCAGGGACTCTGCAATATGCACTGATTAGCAGGTAGAATGTTTTCTGCGGTCCGAGTCTCCCACCCCTAACTAAGAGCTCTATCTAATTTTACAATTTTATATTTTACAATATTGTTTATAGATTTATACTAGCTTAACTTCAAAGTTAATATAATCGTTAATACGGATAATAGCATGTAATACATTATTGAGATTTTCTTCTCTTATATTTTGGCCTTCATGCCCCTTTCCTTAGCTGAAAATGGCAATATCCAGGAAATCAGGGACTGTCAGTTAGGACAGTGTCAGAAGAATGTAAAAAGAAAGTAAAGAGTTACTGTTTAGCTTGTGACATTTAAGATGAGATTTCACACAAAGGCAATAACGTTACAAAAGAGGTTTGTTAAAATAGAGAGTTTTTCAAATTCCTTCATTTCTCCCTTAGCATATCTGTTTTTTTTTTTTTTACACCCAACGTGGGGTTTGCACCCACAACCCCAAGATCAAGAGTTGCATGCACTTGATAAGATAATAAGATAGGATAATAAGATAAGATAATAAGACAGCCAGGTACCCACCCCCACCCCCCTTAGTATATCTAGATCCAGTCCTGAGGGAAAGACACCACAGAATTTTAGGAAGAGGAAAATGGAAGTGGGGGAAAGCTTGCCTTTGGTCTTGGAGCCTTGTGGGGAAAAGGAGAGAGACAGAAGTGGGGGTGCTGGTGACTCCTGATCTCTGTCCCTTTTTGCCAACAAACCTGGTCAACGCCATATCACATTAACATTGGTGGAGAAGTTTGGTGAGGCAGATGAAGGCAGCCCTTTAGCTTTCCTTAGCTCTCCTTCATTCCTGGATCATTTGAGAAGGACTTGGAGTCCCTACAAGCCCCCAGTAGAGCTTATGGCAGGTAGCTGCACTGGGGGTTATGGGAGCCTAATACGTGAAAAGCAGTCATAGCTGAGCGCTGGATTACCTGGGCCAAAACATAAAGGAAGACAAAGTAAAAATGCAGAAGGATCTTCATTATCAGTGAGGCCCAATTACACAGGGAGCTCCACCTGCATCACAAAGCTAAGAACCCCAACTATAAATTACACCGACTGCAGACCTCGCCCCAGGGTTCTGGGAAGACCAAATGTAACCAGGAGGATGCTGTTATCACTGCAGAGGCCAGAGAAAAGAGCACACTTCCAAGGAAGCTTTTCCCTCCTGGCCGCAAGGCCACAGCAAGCCACACCTTTTCCTTTCTTCGAGAGAATCCAGGGAAGGGCAGAGAGGAAATCTGAGACTGGTGATTTTTATCTTAAACACACGAAAATTTATGAAAAAGCCCTCTTCAAAGTACTGCGTCAGGCAACGATTACCATTTAAATAAAATTTAAATTTTATTTCATACTACTCAAACAACGCTAACTTGTCAACACCAAATCAGTTAGTTATAAAGAAAAATAAACATTTTTTCTGCTCATGCAAGTTACAGTGTGAATGAAATTTACAACCCTCCCCCCCCCCCCCGGAAGCATATATAATAATATTTTCTTTTTTTTTTTCAAGAACACCGTAACAAATGGTTATTGTAGAATTGTACTTGTATTACATTTCTTGCTAAAATCAACTCTTTGTATTACAAATATAGAAACCATTTAACTATGGGATTTAAAATACTGTACCTGTGCATTGAGCTATACATCGAAATAACATTATTTTCTCCAAACGTGTTCTCTTTCTTTACTTCCCAAATTTAATCCTAGCTTTTATTATTTGTTTAAATCCAAGTTAGTTAACATGCAGTGCGGTATTGGTTTCAGGAGTAGAAGCCAGTGATTCATCTCTTACATGTGACACCCAGTGCCCTTCCCAACAAGTGCCCTTCATAATGCCCATCCCCCATCTAGCCCAGCCCCCCACCCACCTCCCCTCCAGCAACTCTCAAATTGTTCTCTGTATTTGAGAGTTTCTTATGGTTTGCCTCCCTGTCTGTCTTTAACTTAGTTAGTAATATTTTCAAAGTTTCACAGTATGTTGTCTTCTAAGCGACTAAGTAAACTCTGAAAACTCATTTTTAACCTAACTTATAGAGTACAGGGCTCACCAGACAAGAGGCAACATATAATATTGGAACAAGTTGTGGTAGGTGCTAAAACCCTAAGCTTTAAGGACTTCAAACTGGCCATTGTGAGAACAAGTATGGATTTTCACCCTCCAGAATGTATTGTTCACTTTGAGAAAAGAACAGATATCAGTTATTTCCATAGACACTATAAATAATCTTCCTTGAAATGACAAAACGAGACAGAGATTTATCATAATATTCTTTAATTAGGGAGGTTTAAATCAGTTCATTAAATTTTAATGGGTTTATAGACATTCATTGGGTAGGGGCAAGATTAAATAGGACCAGAATTTCTATTTCACATCAAGTCAATAATTACTTAAGAATTTATTACACGTAAGGCATCTTTCCAGGTGTTATAGAGGATCCAATAAGAACTCAGTTTCTATTTTAAAATAAACAATAAAATAGATGCTATAGGCAGCAGATAGTTATTGTTAAAAGAAGGTGATATATGAAAAAAGATAATGAAAGTTCAGAGAGGGGAATGTGTCTCTAGCACTGAGTATAGCTCTTTGTACTCAGTGAAGACTGAATATGTATTGTCGAATGAATGAATGGGCCCCACCTATGAGGTTAACACAAGACCCTACAGATAAGGTGTAATTTGAACAGGATTTTGAAATGCAGAAAGGATTTGGATCTGAAAAATGAATGGGGAGGGCATTTGTAGGGGAAGAGGTATATTTCAAGGGAGTAGAAGAAGCACAGGATATGTTTAATAAGCAGCGATAAAATCAGTTTGGATGGAGTGGGATTTTATATACCACAGTCATAGGCAACACCAGAGAGCTTCAAAGCGGAATTGACCTGGACTAATCTGACTTCTATGGCTGGTCTGAGGAGTTTGGACTCTATGTTACCAATACAGGGGTACCACTGAGATAATTGGGTGGGTGATGTGATCAAAGGGGTATTTCAGGATGATGAAACTAATAGCACGTGCAGTATGGGTTGAAGTAGGAAGAGACCGAAGAAAAGAAGACCAAGGATAGAGCTTTTGCTATAGTAGGTTCACAGCTTTTTATGGACCCTACGCTCTTTGAGGAGAGAAACTCCACCTCTGTCTTTTTAACTCACTACATGCCTAAACACCATTGTTACTAAATATATGTTCATTTCTGCCTGATCTTGGTTAGTGTTGGGGGCAATGGAAAGAAAGGGATCCCTTAATTTTTTTAAATTAAACAACCAACAGTTAGGGGCAACTATATTCTTGGCACTATATTTAAGAGATATTATAGAAGATGGTCAACAAGACTTAAGAATATTGAAGATGAGGAGAAAGGACGTTCATGTTCTTATATATGTGGACATCAAATGTGGTAGATCTGGTGGAAAGATTGTCATTTATCACTTCTTTGAATTGTCATAACCCTTGGTTTTCTAAACCATCCACCCTGCAAGAATGAATAAGGGAGTAGGTAACAACTTCATTGGTAACAAAAATTATGCTTGATTCAGACTCCATAGTCATCAGGGTGACTAGTCTGGACACTGTAATTTGGCCCAAGGAACTTGTAAGTTCTAATTGGCTCCATTTGGGTTTTCTTGGTGTTTCACTCCCAGAAATGCTAGATCTGTTGCCATGTTCCATTTCAGACTTACCTTAATCTGGCCACTGTGGTCACCTGTGACTGCTTCCACAACTTCCATCGAGCTCTCTCTCTGCACCTGGATTGTAATGAGCATATTAGCCTCTGAGAAAGCATTACACATTCTTAAATTCCTCGTCATTTCTCTGGGGCATTTTAGGAAGGTGTCTGAGTGGCATGGTAAAGTCAAGTCCCCCCATATCCCTTGCCTCTGTAATCAATCTGTGCCCTAGGTATGTACATTCCATTCTTCTCAGAATAAAATGTCATCTCTCCATATGCTACATTGTTGGCTTCTTGCATTTTGAAGTCTTATACTTGATGCAAATTGGATGTGATGTGCCAGGCAAGTATATACATGAGGTTCCCCCCTTCTTGGACTCAGGCTTAATAAACTACTTTAATACAGTATTCCTGGAGACAGATGATAGTTTTGTTGTTTTACATCTGAGGAACAACTATAACAAGTATAATAAGAATAAATTATTTGCTTTATATGATTAAATTATTAAAGTTCATCAATTATAAGCTTGACTATGTAACACTGTCTCCCCCATCCCCCATAATTCTGAGCATAGTCCCTGGCAACAGTAGTGTGCTGATAAATGCTTAACAACCAGCTCTTGGTGAGAATCTGGGTGCAATCTGTAGCATTTCCCAGTTTTTGTGGTATAAATACTTCCAACATGGCTGACTTCAAGCTACCAAAGCGATGTCACTGAACTTGGAATTGGAGAGAGGTGTGCACAGTCAGCTCCTACAAGCTCCTGCGTACCTCTGCCAGCCTCTAGTGGGAATTTAGAATTTCCTTTTCCCTCCTTGAGCATTTGCCATCACAAATAGCCGGTCACAACACATTTCTTGCAGCATATCTGCTTTGGGCATCTTGTTTTTGATTCTAAAAGCCAACCTTGGGGAGGCACGTGCATTGCTAGTTGCTGGTTAATTCTTTTCCAGAGATAAACAGCATTAATTTAGGTACAGGCAGTGCAACTTTGCCCAGTTTTTCAAATAACTAGTAAGACAGTAGGTGGGAGAATATAAGACTGTCTTTAACAACTTTTAAATTCAAGCAAAAGAGGGGACAGACGTTCCCATCAGGTGGCCACGGGGGGGGGGCCTGTATGAGAGCCACCTCTCTGAAGTAGGGGTTCAGAGGCTTGGGGTCTAGTCTCAGTTCTGCTGCAAACTAACTGTGGGACCTTATGTACTAAAGCCTGCTGGATGTTAGTTTCTTCCCGTGAAAAATGAGAGAGTTGGGCTAGATCTATAAAGTCCCTTACAACTCTGTAATTCACATTACACAAAATAATATAGAATATAATAATGAGGTGAAGTTAAAAATTATACACATAGAAATAGTATGAAAATTATAATAATATACACAAGATAATTGAAAACAGGCACACAAAGAGATATTTGTGCACCTGTGTTCATAGCAGCATTATTCGTAATAGCCAAAAGGTGGAGGCAACACAGATGTCCACAGGCAGATGAATGGATACATAAAATGTGTTATACACATACAAGGAGGATTACTCAGCTTTAAAAAGGAAGGAAGTTCTGGGGGCAGCTGGGTAGCTCCGTCGGTTAAGCGGTCTGACTCTTGGTTTCAGCTCAGGTCATGATCTCACAGGTCATGGGTTTGAGCCCTGAGTTGGGCTCTGTGCTGGCAACGCAGAGCCTGCTTGGGATTCTCTCCATCTTTCTTTGCCCCTCCCCCACTCATGTCGGGCGCGCCTGTGTGTGTGTGTGTGTGTGTGTCTCCCTCTCTCTCTGCCCCTCCTGCTCTCTCTCGCTAAATAAATAAACATTTTTTTAAAAAGGAAGGAAATTCTGTTATATGCTACACATAGATGAACCTTAAAAACATCACGTTAAGTGAAGTAAACCAGTCACAAAAGGACAAAAACTGTATGATGTCACTTATACGGGGCACCTAGAGGAGTCAAACTCATAGAGACAGAAGGTGGAAACTAGCGCTTGCTAGTGGCTAGAGGGAGGGGAAAAGAGGGAGCTGTTGTTTAATGGGTATGACAGACTCTGGAGATTGGTTGCAAAGTAATGAACTGTAAACTTAAAAATGGTTAAAATGGTGACTTTTGTTATGCATATTTTGCCACAATTTAAAAATTATATAATCCAAAAAATCATGAGGACATTTTGCAAAAATTTTGTAGTGATCTTGGGGCTTTGCCAAATCTGGTTCCTGAAATAGCTCTTGGAAGGTGATGATGGAGTCATGAGTATAAATTAACATCCTGGGGATTTCCAGTGAAGTTGTTAGGAGACACTGTTTATATGTGATGACTAAACATTAACTTTCTGAATTTTAAACATTGTAGACATGCTGATGTGAGGATTAACTAAAATTTTAAATATCCATTTTCTCTGATTACACTAAAGAATGTACTCAAAGACAAGCCAAAGTAAAAGAAAGAAATCCAGTTGTAAATGATGGAACCAGTGGCTGCCCCCATCTGCTGCGATCTGTCTTTTTCTGAATGATCATTTAACCCTCCCTGGAGCTCACAAATTTCTAGAGGGCAGCCCAAGCATAGGACTGTGCCAGGCAGCCTGGCTTCCTGGAGGAGAGGCAGTGGGAGAGGAAGTTCTGAACATCTATCTGGCTTTGTTTCCCCAGTGGTGCATTCCTGAGTCACCTCTGCTGTAACAAAATGCTGAATTAAAAAAAAATTTTTTTTCTTGACATTTATTTATTATTGAGAGACAGAGAGAGACAGAACATGAGCATGGGAGGAGCAGAGAAAGGAGGAGACCCAGAATCTGAAGCAGGCTCCAGGCTCTGAGCTGTCAGCACAGAGCCGGCGCCGGGCTCGAACTCACGAACCGCGAGATCATGATCTGAGCCGAAATTGGACACTCAGACTGAGCCACCCAGGTGCCCCAAAATGCTGAATTTTTAAGTAATATAACATTGTCCTGCATTTTATTCTTCACTGTCTTGCAAACTGAGGCACATAGGTAAGGGGAAGTGGGAAATGTGGGTGACAATTCCCAACAGTTTGCTATTAACTTTCTTTTCCACCCAGAAAAGCAGTGGTTACACAACCATTTAAGGCGATGTAAGGTCAAGGCCCTTCCTTCGAATATAGACCTCACTGATGGGTGGTTCCTGTCACCTTTCTTGCACAAACTACATACTTTTTGTTTCCAGTTTTAGTTCTTGAAACTATAGCAAGAGACAAACAAACACTGTGAAGCATTTTGAACAGAATTTATCCAGATTTTCATTTTTTCCAAATCTCTTATAGTTATCCTACTTATACTTAGTTCTACAGAATTAAAATTTTTTATTAAAATATTTTTAGGGGCATCTGGCTGGCTCAGCCTGTAGAGCATGCAACTCTTGATCTCGGTGTTGTGAGTTTGAGCCCCATGTTAGGCATAAAGATTACTTAAAAAATTAAATCTTAATTTTTTTTTTGGCATTTGTCATTGTTGAAGATATCTAAAACTTTCAAAGAAACGGGTCTTACTTTAAATGAGTATTAATCAGTTTTTCTAATGTTCACTTGAATGTTAGAATTATGGAACTGACATAATAAATTTGGGAATAAATTCAGCTAAGTGATTTACAAGTCTTGGTATATTTACAAAACTCACAATATTTCCAAGAATATCTCTGCTCTGGTGGGAGGAGAAATTTGTGGCTATACCAAAGTTGCCTGCTAGCCCAGCAGCAAGTAGCCAGCCCACCCATTTCTTCTGTACCTGCACTCGTTGTCTAGATGACTTCTTCTCCTCTCATGGCTTTAAATGCCATCTACATACACTGATGCCTTCCAGAAATGTATCTTTAGCCTTGGTCTCTCCCTTGAACTTCAGTCTCCTGTAGCCAATGCTCCACTCTACATCTCTACTTAGAGACCCATTTAGTAGGCATTTCTTCTTGAATGTGTTCAAAGTGAAACTCTTCATTCCACATCCCTCAGACTTGCCCCTTTCCCCTTCTTTCCCATCTTATAAAAGGTTATTCCATTCTTCTAGTTACTTAGGCTAATAACCTGGCTGTCACACCATACCCTCAAACTGCAAATATATTCTGTCAATTTTACTTTGGAATTATATCTCAAAGCTAACACTTCTCTCCACTGCTGAGAGATTAGTGCAAAGCATCTTTACCTCTTGCTGAGACCATTGCAATAGCATCCTAATTGGTCTTCCTGCTTCTGCCCTCACCCCCTGTTGTGTATTCTCCCTAGAGCAGCCGGAAAGATCCATTCTAAAATGTTGTTAGATCTTGCTGCTCCTTTACTTGAAAGCTTTCCATGAACTCCTTGTCATTACAAAAAAAAAGAAAAAATCTAAACAACTTATTGTGGTCTCTAAGGCTCGCTGTGGTTTACCTCCCAACTCCCTTGTCTAGACTGCATTTCCTAATGCTTTACTCTCCTTAGTATCACTGGGCCACACAGACTTCTTGCTGGCCCTTGAATGCACTAAGCATATCCTCCCAACTCCAAACTGCACCCCACCCCCTTGGTCCCAGGACATTTTTACTTTAGGATCTTTCCAGAATGGTCTTCCCTAGATATCCCCATGGCTCCCTCCTTCATCTCCTTTAGGTCTTTGCTCAAACATCACCCTCTCATCAGCCTGTGGATTTGTCTGAGATGATAATGATAATGATATTAATATCCACATATGCTGATTCATTAGCTCCCTACTTCTAGAGGCTGAGTCCCCAGGTATGTCCGAGTGTGTTCAGAGGCAAGCCTAATTGTTCCCCTCCACTCCAGTTGCCTCTTGGAGGTTTAATTTCAGCAATGCCCTTGAGAATACTGCTCAGCCCTGCCACAAGTCTACTCTACTCTCAAGGTACCCGAGCCACACTCTCCCGTACCCTGTCTTGGCTTCGTGTTTCCACCTAGGAGCCTAAGCACAAAAAATACTTGCTACCTCCATCATTCCAAAAGGAAAAACCCATCTCTGGAGCACCTTTCAAAAACATCAGGCATGGAGGCTGGGGAGTGTGGCTGAACACTGCCCACAAATTATTTTCAATGTAAGAGAGCCACAGAATGATTGAATTTGGTGCTGGAAAAGAATGTAAGGACCATCTAAAAATAGACTAAAACCATCATTGTGAGTATTTTCAATGAAGTTGTATCAGATTGTCAATGAACTTACTCTAAAATATCAACTCACTTGCATGCACAATAAATGCCAATGTCTCCCTGTTGTATCTGGGACAGATGGAAAATCCTCAGCTAATCAGTAAAGCCATCCGTCAAGTGACTCTCTCTATGTGTGCCTGTACCAACCACTATCTCCTTCTCTCATCTTCTCTTTCTTTGCTCATCTTTCAGGTGTTTCTTCTGCATTCCACAGCCTTGGGTGAAGTTTAAGCTCATTCATTTTTGAAGAATGCCTTGCACATTGTCTTATTTTACTTAGCTAGCATGTTTTTAAGAGTGTAGACCATGCTTATTTCTTCTGTTGGCTCCCCTAACAGTTCTATGTTCACAGTAGATTGTTAATATATATATATATTTTTTAAGTATGCTTCATGCCCAGCATGGAGCCCAACACGGGGCTTGAACTCACAACCCCAAGATCAAGACCTGAGCGGAGATCGAGTTGGCTACTTCACCGACTGAGCCACCCAGGCACCCCTAAATAAATTTTTTACATGAATAAATTATCAAAAAGTTCACATCATATTTCACCATTAAACCCACCTATGAAGTGTGTTCCTTTGCAATAAATCATGCATTAGTTCATTTCATTCCTTCATCAGCAAATGTTTGCTGTTGTGGGAGATGGAATAAGGGAGTGAAAAGAAAACTTAAGAATACTCTCTTGGCTTCTGTGTGAGCAACTGTGTGGACTCTTGCACCATGTATTGAGAGGGGATGACTAGGAGAGGGAGAAGCTTGAGGGTGTTTAGGAATTCAGATTCCTTAGAGATAATTCAAGCATCCCAAGATGCTAAGTTGCCAGGTCTTCCTTTGGACCTTCATACATGTATGGTGCTCAGAGGGCAGGTTCAATCCAGACAATTTTGAGAAACAGCAGGAGATAGATGACCTCCAAGAAAATTCATGTGAGGGACGCAGTCTTTAGACTGTTGGTGTTAGGGAACAAAGATAAAAGAGGGATTTATAAGAGGGGAGGAAAAGAAAATGATTTTTTTTTTTAATGTACACAGTCTGAATACAGTGAAACTTGTTTGCACATTTTTTTTTTTTTTTGGTAAAATGATTATGTGACAGCTAGAAAAGAGTTGGTCTGAGCATTCTGTTGTAGAGCATCCTATGGAGTATCAGAGAAAACAATTTCAGTTGTTTATGGATTCTCTAGAATCCCCTGAGAGCTTTGCTATGGAGCAGAGCTGGCTTGCTGTCCCAGTAACATCCACAAATATCCTTCCATTTGCCCATCACATCCATACCATTTCCCTCTCAGGACTTCGCAGTGGAACTCAAAGCCGCGGAATGGATGCAGTCATCTAGGGAGGGAGTACATACAGAGAGGAACAGAAGCCCATGGTGGAGTCTAAATTTACCAGAAATGTTAGAGATTAAGTAGAGGAGGAAGACCAGCAAAGATAAAAATAACTGTCACTAAAGTAGAAGGAAAAGCAAAATACTGTCAGAGCTTGGAAATTGAGAGTGGAGCGTTTTTCCGGAAGAGTGATCGACTGTGACTAAAGTTGCTAAGATGTCTGGGATTTAATTAATTCTCTTGTGCAGTGTATTTAGTAGAACTGAGAGTTTCAACCCAAGGCCACAATACACAGAAGGAAGAAATAGGTTTATTTTCAAAGGTGTTTGGATTAATTAGATGCGGAGTTCATTGCGGTTAACATTCATGAACTGGTATGCATTACATATTATATACTATATATATCATATATTCCTTTATTTTTTAAATTGTGGTAAAATAACATTACCATCTTAACCATTTTTAAGTATACAATTCAGTGGTATTGGGTACATTCCCATTGTTGTGCAACCATTGTCACTATCCATCTCCAGAACTCTTTATATTTGGCCAAATTGGAACTCTGGCCCATTAACCAATAACTCTCTCATTTCCTCTCCCCTACTTCCAGCTTCACTCTAGGTACCTTTTTACAAGTGGAGCCATACAATATTTGTCATTTTGTGACTGGCATATTTCACTTCGCATGATGCCCTCAAGGTTCATTGACTTTCTTTTTTAAGGCTGAATAATTTTCCATTTTATGTGTAAAACATGTATTTTTGAATTTTTTTTAACGTTTGTTTATTTTTGAGACAGAGACAGAGCATGAACGGAGGAGGGTCAGAGAGAGAGGGAGACACAGAATCCGAAACAGGCTCCGGGCTCTGAGCCGTCAGCACAGAGCCCGACGCGGGGCTCGAACTCACGAACCGCGAGATCGTGACCTGAGCCGAAGTCGGACGCCCAACCGACTGAGCCACCCAGGCGCCCCAAAACATGTATTTTTGAATCCATTCATCAGTCAACAGAATTTGGGTTCCTTCCACCTTTTGTGAGTAATGGTGTCGTGGACATGAACGTACAAATATTTCTTTGAGATTTTGCTTTTATTTCTTTTGGGTATATGCCCAGGAGTGGATTGCTGGATCATATATTCTACTTTTTTATTTTTTTGAGCAACTGACATACTGTTCTCTACAGTGGCTGCCCAATTTTACATTTCTACCAACAGTACACAAAGTTTTAAATTTCCCCACATCCTTGCCAATACTTATTGTTTTCCACTTTTTTGCAAAAAAATTTTTAATGTTTATTTATTTTTGAGAAGGAGGCAGAGCATGAGTGGGGGAGGGGCAGAGAGAGAGGGAGACACAGAATCCAAAGCAGGCTCCAGGCTCTGAGCTGTCAGCACAGAGCCCTATGTGCAGCTCGAACCCATGAACTGTGACATCATGACCTGAGCCAAAGTCAGATGCTTAACCAACTGAGCCACCCAGGTTGGTGGCTCATTTTTTTTGATAGTAGCCATCCTAATGTCTATGAAGGATATCTCATTGTGGTTTTGATTTGCATATCCCCAATGATTAGTGATATTAAGCATCTTTTAATGTACTTATTGGTCATTTTTATATCTTATTTGGAGAAATGTCTATTCAAATCTTTTGCCTACTTTTTAATTGGCTGGTTGTTTTTTTATTGGTGAGTTATAGAAGTTTGTATATATTTTTGATATTAACCCCTTATTAGTTATAGGATTTGCAAATATTTCCTCCTATGTCACAGGTTGCCTTTTCACTCTGTTGATTATGTCATTTGATACACAGAAGTTTTTTGGGTTTTTTTAACCTGTATGAGGTGGAACTCTCCATTCCCCCCTAACCAGTTTTATTGAGAAATAATGTAGAAGTTTTTAAATTTTGATATAGAGAAGTCATATATTCTTATAATTGATCAATTCCATCTCAGTTCAGTGTGGCTTATGAATTATGAATCAAACAGCCAAAAAAAGAATATTGGTTTCTTTTCATGTTTTACTCAGAACAAATTTGACAATAACTTTGAACATATTGTTGACCACCCCGTGATTCTTTTCCTACCAGTAAAATTTATGGTGTTTCTATGGAAAATAAATCATACAACCTTTTCAGTACATTTTAGGAGAAAAGAACTTCAGAATAAAGTTTACCTTATTTTCCTCTGTTTTCTAAGCAGGTTGATTTCACACTTAGAAAAGTGGTCAGGTAGCAAAAAATCTAACGTTCTGAATGTATTTTCAAAACTGTCTTTTTAAAAAAATTTTTTTTCTAAGTTTATTTATTTTGAGAGAGAGAGAGAGAGAGAGAGCAAGCAGAGGAGAGGGAGAGGAGAGAGAGAGAGGATCTTAAGCAGGCTCTGCACAGTGCAGAGCCTGACACAGGGCTCGAACTCACAAACCTTGAGATCATAACCTGAGCTGAAACCAAGAGTTGGACGCTTAACTGACTGAGCCACCCAGATACCCCTAGTTTCAAAACTTTCTGAAGGTGGTAATGAGGACTGTGAATCACATGCTACCTTATCATATAAGAGATGGATTCACTTTGATAGCTGAAAGAGATATCAAAGTGTCAATACTGTACACTGTTTTGATAAGAAAATCTATTAACAACATCTCTCCCCCAAACCTGCAACCCCCTATGAGAGTTTACTGGCTTGCGGATGACTACAATGTCAGGTTTTCCATGAAAACTAGTCCTACACAGGACTTCTGGGGAAGATGGCAGAGTAGGAGGATTGTAAATTCACCTCGTCTCCCAGAGACACCTAGATTAACATCCACATAAGTGTAAATAACCAAGAAAATTACCCAACGACTGGCAGAACAGACTCTCCATAGCTAAACATTGATAAGAGGCCACACTGAAAATAGAAGGAGGCGTGGAGATATGGATAGAAACAAAACTGACCTACAAGACTGTCTGTGGGAGGGAGGGACACTACAAACAGGGAGAAGGGAGAGGAGCGGACCCCACACGGGGCACCTGAGGCACAGGAGACCCGCACTGGGAAGATAAATCCCCATAACACTTGGCTTTGAAAAGCAGAGGAGCTTAGCATCATGAGTTTTTGCAGATCAATGGGGTTTAACACCTGGAAATTTAAAAATCAGTGGCTGGGCTTTAGGATAGGTGGAGGGTGATGGAAATGGGGTCCCTGCCCTTAAAGAGACAGCACAACAAACAGCCCCGCTGAGATACAGCATAGAAGCAGCAGTTAGAAAAATGCCTGGGGTATACAGGAAGGAGATTTATCTACTAATCTCAGAACATGTGCTGGAGGGTTAGAGATTTTTAAGAGATTTCTTCAAGAACAAAGAGCTGGGGAGCGCCATTTCCCTCCACTTCCCCTGAGGCTAGATACAGACAAGCATCAACACTCTCCACTTAGCTTGCTAACACCGTGCACCCAGCCCCCTCCAGCCTTCCCTTAGCAGGAATCCACCCCAGGCTGGCACTGTGCAAGCAGCCCTGACAGGGGCAAGCACCATCCCAAAGTCACTCCTGCCCTGAGGAAGGAAGTTCCACTGTGGCCCAAGCAGTGGGCTGGGGGAAGACATCTGGTCTGACTGCAGGCCTTGTGCACCAACAAAGCTCCTCAGGGGACAACACAGGGATAGCACCCTGCATTTTGGTACTACCATAGCTCCAGCAAAACCTAGTCTGACTCAACTCAAGCCCAAGGCAGCCCCAGACTGGCCTACTAGCAACACAAGGACAAAACCCTGCCCACAACAGGCAAAGAGAGCCTCTGCAAACAACTGGACTGAAGGCACATGCAGCTCAGGCACTATGGTGGGACATGCAACACACATAGGAGATACCCTTGAAGTGCCAGGTTCTGTTGAACAGGGGACACTGCATTGCATGGTACCACAGGACCTCTATTCATAAAGCTTTTCTTTCTTTCTTTCTTTCTTTCTTTCTGGCCACTACTTTCGAGATCAGGAGATGTAGCTGACTTTCCTAACACATAGGAACAGACAGAGAGTTAGACAAAATGAGGAGACAGAGGAATATGTCACAAATGAAAGAACAGGATAAAATCACAGCAAGAGAGCTAAATGAAATGGAGATAACTAATGTCTGATAGAGAATTTATAGTAATGATCATATACAAAACAGATGAACATAAGGGAAGGGAAGCAAAAATAATATAAAAACAGGGAGGGGGACAAAAACATAAGAGACTCTTAAATATGGAGAACAAATAGAGGGTTACTGGAGGAGTTGTGGGAGAGGGGATGGGCTAAATGGGTAAGGGGCATGAAGGAATCTACCCCTGAAATCATTGTTGCACTATATGCTAACTAAGTTGGATGTAAATTAAAAAAATAAATTAAATTAAAAAAAATAAAGTAATGATCATAAAGTTACTTACTGGACTTGAGGAAAGAGTGGAAGATCTCAGTAAGTCCCTCAACAAAGAGAGAAAACCTAACAAAGAACCAATCAGAGATGAGGAACTCAATAACTGATATTAACAATACACTAGAGGGAATAAATAGTAAACTAGATAAAGCAGAAGAATGGATCAGTGACGATAGAAAGCAGTGGCTAATAGAAAGCAATGACGTGGAACAGAAGAAAGAAAAAAGATTAATAAAAAATGAGAATAGATTAAGGGAACTCAGTGACACCATCAAGCATAACAACATTCACATTATAGAGATCCCAGAAGAAGGGAGAGAAAACGGGGCAGAAAACTTACTTAAAGAAATAATAGCTGAAAATTTCCCTAATCTGAGGAAAGAAACAGAAATTGAGATCTACACCAAGTAGGTCCACACCAAGACACATCGTAATTAAAATGGCAGAAAGTAGTGATAAAGAGGGAATTTTAAAAGCAGCAAGAGAAAATAAAGGAGTTACATATAAGGGAAACCCCATAAGGTTATCAGCTAATCTTTCAGCAGAATCTTTGCAGGCCAGAAGGGAATGTCATGATATATTCAAAGTGCTGTAAGAACAAAAGCCTGCAGGCAAGAATATTCTATCCAGGAAGGCTATCATTCAGAATAGAAGGAGAGATAAAGAGTTTCCCACACAAACAAAAGTTACAGGAATTCATCACTGCTAAACCAGACTTACAAGAAATGTGAAAGGAGATTCTTTGAGTGGAAAGGAAAGAACATAAGCAGGAGTACAAAAAGTAGGAAGCACAAAAGCAGTAAAATTAAGTGTATCTATATAAATCAGTCAACGGAGTCACAAAATAAAAGGATGTAAAGTATGACAATATACCTAAAACATGATGGGGTTGCAGAGAAAAGTAAAAATCTAGTGTTTTTAGGATGGGTTCAAACTTAAGCAAACATCAATTTAATATAGACTGTTATATGCATAAGATATTATAGAGACACCTAATGGTAACTGCAAATCAAAACACTGGTAATAGATATGCAAAACATAAAGAAAAGGAATCCAAGACATCACTAAAGAAAACCAGAAAACCACAAGACAGTAAGAGAAGAAACGAACAGAGAAGAACTACAAAAAGAGCCATAAAACAAGTAATTAAAATGGCAATATGCACATTCCTATCAGTACTTTGAATGTAAACCGATAAAAGCTGCAATCAAAAGACATAGGCTGACAGAATGGATTAAAAAGCAAGACCCATCTTGCTGCCTACAAGAGACTCATTTCAAACCTAAAGACAAATGCAGATTGAAAATGAAGGGATAGAAAAACAAATGGAAATGTAAAAGAAGCTGGGGTAGCAATATTTATGTTAGAGAAAACAGACTTGAAAACAAAGACTGTAACAAGAGACAAAGAAGAACACTACATAATCATAAACGGAACAATCCAACAAGAAGATACAACAATTTTAAATATTTATGCATCCAACATGAAAGCACCCAAATACATAAGCAGTTAATAACAAACATAAGTAATCAATACTAATACAATAATAGTAGGGGATTTTAACACCCCAGTTACAAAAAAGGATAGATCATCCAAACAGAAAATCAACAAAGAAACAGTGGCTTTGAGTGACACATCATATGGATCAATTTCAAATCAGAAACTTCCATCCTAAAACAGCAGAATACACATTCTTTTAAAGTGAACATGGAACAGTCTCCAAAATAGATCACATATCAGGTCACATAATAAGTCTCAACAGATTAAAAAAGACTGAAATCATACCACACATCTTTTCTGATCACAATGCTATGAAACTAGAAATCGACCACAAGAAAAAATCTGAAAAGGCCACAAATACATGGAAGTTAAATAACATGCTACTAAACAATGAATGAGTCAACCAAGAAATCAAAGAGAAAATGAAAACTACATGGGGACAATTGAAAATGAAAACAATGGTCTAAAATCTTTGGGATGCAGCAAAAGTGGTCCTAAGAGGTAAGTTTATAGCAATACAGACCTACCCCAAACAAGAAAAATCTCAAATGAACAACCTAACCTTACACCTAAAGGATCTAGAAAATTAAGGTCAAAACCCTAAACCAGTAAAAAGAAGGAATTAAAGAGTAGAAATAAACAAAACAAAATAGAAACTAAAAAATATATATAGAGAGAGAGATTAAAGGAACCATAAGCTGCTTCTTTGAAAAGATCAACAAAATTGATAAACCTTAGGCAAAACTCATAAAAAAGGGGAGAGAGTGAGAGACAGAAAGAGAGAGAGAGAGAGAGAGAGGAGATACATTAAAATCAGAAATGAAAGAGGGGAAATAACAACAAACACTACAGAAATAAAAACAATTGTAAGAGAATATTATGAAAAATTATATGCCAACAAATTGGACAACCTAGAAGAAATGGATAAATTCCTAGAAATATATAAACTACCAAAACTGAAGAAGGAAGTAACAGGTAATTTGAACAGACCTATTATCAGCAAAGAAATGGAATCAGTAATTTAAAAAACTCCCAACAAACAAAACTCTAGGACCAGATGTTTTCACAGGTGAATTCTACCAAACATTTAAAGAAGGGTTAATACCTATTCTTCTCAATATTCCAAAAAATAGAAAAGGAAGGAAAATTTCCTAATTCATTTTATGAGGCCAGCATTACCCTGTATACCGAAAACAGATAAAGACAGTACAAAAAAGGAAAACTACAGGTCAATATCTCTAATGAAATAGATGCAAAAAACCTCAACAAAATATCATCAAACCAGATCCAACAATACATTAAAAATATCATTCAGCAAGATCAAGTGGGATTTATTCCTGGGATTCAAGGGTGATTCAATATTTGCAAATCAATACATAATACATCACATAAATGAGAGAAATGATAGAAACCACATGATCTTTTCCTTTCAATAGATGCAGAAAAAGCATCTGACAAAGTACAACATCCGTTCATGATAAAAACTCTCAATGAAGTAGGTTTAGAGGGAACATACCTCAACATAATAAAGGCCTAATGTGAAAAACCCACAGCTAACATCATACCCAAAGATCAGGCACAAGACAAGAATGTCCACTCACACTACTTTTATTCAACATAGTACTGGAAGTATTGGCCACAGTAATCAGATAAGAAAAAGAAATAAAAGACACTCAAATTGATAAGGAAGAAGTAAAACGTTCACTATTTGCAGATCACCTGATACTCTATATGGATAACCTTAAAGACTCCACCAAAAAGCTACTGGAACTCATAAATGAATTCAGTAAGGACACAAGATTCAAAATCAATGTACAGAAATCTCTTGCATTTTTATACACCAATAATGAAGCAGCAGAAAGAGAAATTAAGAAAACAATCAATGTATAGAAATCTCTTGCATTTCTATACACCAATAATGAAGCAGCAGAAAGAGAAATTAAGAAAACAATCAATGTATAGAAATCTCTTGCATTTCTATACATCAATAATGAAGCAGCAGAAAGAGAAATTAAGAAAACAATCCCATTTACAATTGCACCAAAAATACTAATATACCCAGGAATAAACTTAACCAAGGAGGTGAAAGACCTGTACTTTGAAAACTATTAAAGCATTGATGAAAGAAATTGAAGACAAACAACCAAATGGGAAGACATTCCCTGCTTATTAATTGGGAGAACAAATATTGTTAAAATGTCTGTATTATGCAAAGAAATCTAGAGATTTAATGCAATCCCAATGGAAATACTAACAGCATTTTTCACAGAACTAGGACAAATGATCCTAAAATTTATATGCAACCACAAAAGACCCCAAATCGACAAAGCATGTTCTTTTTCTTGAAAAAGAACAGAACTGGAAGTGTTACAATTCTAGACCTCAGGTTATATTACAAAGCTGTAGTAATCAAAACAGTACGGTAGTGGCACAAAAATAGACACATACATCAATGGAATTGAATAGAAAGCCCAGAAATAAACCTATGATTATATGGTCAATTAATCTTTGACAAAGGAGGCAAGAATATGTAATGGGGGGGGGGGGCGCCTGGGTGGCTCAGTCGGTTGAGCATCCGACTTCGGCTCAGGTCATGATCTCATAGCTCGAGCTGTGAGTTCGAGCCCTGCGTCGGGCTCTGTGCTAACAGCTTGGAGCCTGGAGCCTGCTTCAGATTCTGTGTCTCCCTCTCTCTCTGCCCCTAACCCACTCGCATTCTGTCTCTGTCTCTCTCAAAAATAAATAAACATTAAAAAAATTTAAAAAAAGAGTATGTAATGGGAAAAAGTTTCTTCAACAAATGATGTTGGGAAAAATGGACAGCTACATGCAAACGAATGAAACCAGACCACTTTCTTACACCATACATAAAAATAAATTCAAAATGCATTAAAGACCAAGGGTGAGGCCTAAAACCCTAAAGCTCCTGAGAGCAAAGGTGGTAATTTTTCTGACATTGGCTGCAGCAACATTTTTCTGAGAAAAGGGAAACAAAGGCAAAGATAAACAATTGGGACTACATCAAAATAAAATCTTCTGGGGCGCCTGGGTTGCTCAGTCGGTTGAGCGTCCGACTTCAGCTCAGGTCACGATCTCGCGGTCCGTGAGTTCGAGCCCCGCATCAGGCTCTGGGCTGATGGCTCAGAGCCTGGAGCCTGCTTCCGATTCTGTGTCTCCCTCTCTCTCTGCCCCTCCCCCATTCATGCTCTGTCTCTCTCTGTCTCAAAAATAAATAAACGTTAAATAAAAATAAAAATAAATAAAATAAAATCTTCTGCACAACAAAAGAGACAACCAACAAAACAAAATGACAATCTACTGAATGTGAGAAAATATTTGCAAATGATACATCTAATAGGGAGTTAGTATCCAAAACATATAAAGAACTCATACAACTCAACACCAAAACCAACAAATAATCTAATTAAAAAATGGACAGAAGTCACAAACACACATTTCTCCAGAGAAGACATCAGGATGGCCAACAGACAGATGAAAAGATGCTCAACATCGTTAATCATCAGGAAAATGCAAATCAAAACCACAATGAGATACCACCTCACACCTGTCAGAACGGCTAAAATCAAAAACACAAGAAACAAGTGTTGGCACGGATGTGCAAAAAAAGGAATCCTCGCGCACTGTTGGTCCGAATGCAAACTGAAGCAGCTACTGTGGAAAACAGATGGAGCTTCCTCAAAAAATTAAAAATAAAATGTTGTATTATCCAGTAATTCTGGATTTACCCAAAGAATATGAAAACACGAATTCAAAAAGCTGTGTACACCCCTATGTATATTGCAGCATTATCTCCAATAGCCAAATTATGGAAACAGCTCAAGTGTCCATCTATAGATGAATGGATAAGGAAGTGGTATATGCATAAAATGCACTATTACTCAGCCATAAAAAAGAATGAGATCTTGCCATTTGCAGTAACATGGATGGGTCTAGAGAGTATACCGCTAAGCAAAGTTAAGTCAGTCAGAGAAAGACAATACAGTATGATTTCACTCATGTGGAATTTAAGAAAGGAAACAAACGGGGACAACAAAGAGACAAAACAAAAAACCCAGACTTCTTAACTATAGAGAACAAACTGGTGGTCACCAGAGGGGAGGTGGGTGGGGGGATGGGTGAAATAGGTGAAAGGCATTAACAGTACCCTTATCACCATGAGCACCGAATAATGTACAGAATTGCTGAATCACTATACCATACAGCTAAAACTAGTATAACACTGTATGTTAACTATACTGGAATTAAGAAAAAAAAATTTTTTTTTGAAAAGCAGTACAACACAAAATAAAGTTAGAACTAATTTTAAAATCCTGTCAAATTTTATCAGACTGGTAAAACCAAGAATAGACACATACTGATATTCTAATTATAAAACTAGTGAAGGGCGCCTGGGTGACTCAGATCGGTTCAGGTCATGATCTCACGGTTTGTGGGTTTGAGCCCCTCGACGGGCTTTGCACTGGCAGCACGGAGCCTGCTCTGGTTTCTTGGTCTTCCTCTCTCTCTGCCCTTCCCTCACTCATGCTCTCTCTCTCTCAAAAATAAATAAACATTAAAAAAAAAAACCACTAAAGGGTGCCTGGGTGGCTTAGATGGTTAAGCCTCCGACTCTTGATTTCGGCTCAGGTCATGATCCAATGGTTTGTGAGTCTAAGCCCCACATTGGGCTCTGTACTGACAGCGTGGAGCCTGCCTGGGATTCTGTGTCTCCCTCTCTCTTTGCTCCTCCCCTGCTCTCTCTCTCAAAAGTAAATAAATAAACATTTAAGGGGTACCTAGGTGGCTTAGTTGGTTAAGCGTCTGACTTCTTTCTGCTCAGGTCATGATCTTCCGGTCCTTTGGTTTGAGGCCCTGAGCCCAGCTCTGTGCTGACAGCTCAGAGCCTGGAGCCTGTTTCAGATTCTGCGTCTCCCTCTCTCTTTCTGCCCCTCCCCCACTTGCGCTCTGTCTCTCTCTCTAAAGAGAGAGTCTCTAAAAACACTAAAGATTTAAAACATAAATAACAACTGGTGAGAAGTGTCACAGCAGAATTCAAACTGTATAAATATCATGTAGCTATTATTATGCTAGACTGGTAATATCATGGACAAGCTATGAGAGCTGCAATATCTGTTACAGGGTCAGAGAAGTTTCCAGAACATGAACTCTATAAATAAAGGGGAAACAGATCTTTTCCAATGGAAAATTCCACCGGGATCGTGACTTACACACATTGTGCTGCCCCTTGCCAAAACTGATTTGATTCTTCATCAAGGTGGCTAGTTTAAAATGGTTAAATATTTGTATCAAATAGATTCAATTACTCCAACAATTGAGCTGTTCAAACAAGAACAAGTAATAAGTGTCCTTTCTTTCTTTATTTTTTAAACGTTTATTTTTTGAGAGAGAGCGAGAGAGAGAGAGAGAGAGAGCCCATGTGCGAGGAGGGGAGGGGCAGAGAGAGGGAGACTGAATCCCAAGCGGGCTCTGTGCTTACTACACTAAGCCTGACCAGGGGCTCGATCTCACAAACCGTGAGATCATGATGTGAGCCGAAATCAAGTCAGACGCTTAACCGACTCAGCTACCCAGGTGCCCCAAGCGTTCTTTATTTTTTTAACCACGTTCCAAAATTAGTACCTACATTCCATGTCTGCTGATAGTCTGATGGAACTAAATGTGGTGGAGGTGGGAAAGAGACAGGCTACAAACTGGACGTATCTCCATGCCCTAAACTACGCTTTTGCTACTGCTCAACAAGCCCCCAGCCTGGAAAAGCATATAGCCTACGTTTGGGAGGCTGTATCGTAGAGTAGAAAGATTTTAAACCCTGAGATATCCAAATTCGAATCCTGGCTTGACCAATGACTTGGTATGTGAACTCAGGCAAGTTACTGAACCTTTCTAAACTTAGTTTCCTCATAAGTAAAATGAGGATCCATTGTTTACTTAACTACTATGGGCGAGGGTTTACCGTGAACGGGAAGATCTTGGGGGAAGTCACTTTTCCTCAGGCAAACTAAAGTGTCTAGAGTCCCACTTCCAGGATGGATACCTGGTCAACCTGCACTTTAAGTCTTCCTGGGACAGTATATTTAAATTAAATGTGAAACCCATTGCTGTACAATCTTGTTTAAGTGATAAACATAAAAACCTTTTACTGCGGGTTTTTAATGTTGGAGAGAGTATATAGCATATTAATTCAGAGAATGGACTTCTGAGTCCATCTGGCACAGCTTCAAGTACCAATACTATGTGTTAAAGTAAAGTGAGTTTCCTTTACCTTACTTGAGGTCAAACTCAATTTTCCATGGTTCAACACAGTAAAAGGACCAGCATCTTTGCTAGGCCCTGGGTACACATTAGTACACAAGATACATATGGTCCCTAGTCTCCAGTGGAATAATAATAACACCTATCTCATAGGGCTCGATATAAAAATAAAAATAATGGTAATAATTCTTACCAGGAATTCAGTGCTCTCTGAGTGCCAATTTTAATCATTTTATGAAAATAATTTATTTAACCTCCCAATAACTTTATGAGATGGGTATTCTACTTATATTCCATTTTATTTCAAGTTTTTAAATTTTAAAAAATTCTAGTTAGTTAACCTATATGGTAAAAGTGGCTTCAGGTATAGAATTTAGTGATTCATCACTTACATACAACACCCAGTGCTCACCACAAGTGCCCTCCATAATACCCATTACCCACTTGACCCATCCTCTGCCCTCCTCCCTCAATCAACCCTCAGTCTGTCCTCTATGGTTAAGAGTTTCTTATGGTTTGCTTCCCTCTCTCTCTAATTTTAAAGTTTTCCCTTCCCTATGTTCATTTGTTTTGTTTCTTAAATTCCACATATAAAAGTGAAATCATATGGTATTTGTCTTTCTCTGAATGACTTATTTTGCTTAGCATAACACACTCTAGCTCATACATGTCCTTGCAAATGGCAAGATTTCATTGTTTTGCTTTTTGATAGCTGAGTAATATTCAAACCCCCCTCCCCCCATCTTCTTTATCCATTCATCAGTTGATGGATATTTGTGTTCCTTCCATAGTTTGGCTATTGTTGATAATGCTGTTATAAACATTGGGGTGCCTGTGCCCCTCCAAAATCAGTAATTTTGTATCCTTTGGGTAAATAGGGCAACTGCTGGGTCATAGGGTAGTTCTATTTTTAATTTTTGAGGAACCTCCATTCTGTTTTCCAGAGTGGCTGCACCAGTTTGCATTCCCACCAATAGTGCAAGAGGGTTCCCTTTTCTCCACATCCTCGCCAATACCTGTTGTTTCCTGTGTTGTTAATTTTAGCCATTCAGACAGGTGTGAAGTGGTATCACATTGTGGTTTTGACTTGTATTTCCCTGATTAAGAGTGATGTTGAGCATCTTTTCATGTGTCTGTTAGCCATCTGTATGTCTTCTTTGTAAAATGCCTATTCATGTTTTCTGCCCATTTCTTAATTGAATTATTTATTTTTTGGGTGTTAAGTTTTTTACAGATTTTGGATACTGATCTTTTATCAGATACGTTATTTGCAAATATCTTCACCCATTCCATAGGTTGTCTTTTAGGGTTTGTTGTTGTTGTTGTTGTTGTCTTTTAGTTTTGTTGATTGTTTCCTTCACTATGCATAAGTTTTTAATGAAGCTTCCAATGATGAAGTCCCAATAGTTCATTTTTGCTTTTGTTTCCCTTGTCTCCGGAGACATGTCTAGTAAGAAGTTGCTGTGGCTGAGGTTAAAGAGGTTACTTCCTGTTTCCTCCTCTAGGGTTTTGATGGTTTCTTGTCTCACATTTAGATCTTTCATCTATTTTGAATTTATTTTGGTGTAAAAATAAATGGTGTAAAAAAGTGGTCCAGTTTCATTCTTCTGCATGTTACTGTCCAGTTTTCCCAACACCATTTGTTGAAGAGATTTTTTCCATTGGATATTCTTTCTTGCTTTGTCGAATATTAGTTGACCATATAGTTGTGGGTCAGATTTTGGGTTTCCTTCCTCCTTCCTTCCTTCCTTCCTTCCTTCCTCTCTCTTTATCGGCTTCATGCCCAGCATGGAGCCCAATGCAGGGCTTAAATTCACAACCCTGAAATCAAGACCTAAGCTGAGATCAAAAGTCGGATGCTTAACCAACTGAGCCAGCCAGCCCCCCCCCCCCCACCACCCCATTTCTGGGTTTTCTATTCTGTTCTATTGATCTATATGTTGATTTTTGTGCCAGTACCATACTGTCTTGATCACTACAGCTTTGTAATATAATATAAAGTCCAAAACTGTGATCCAGCTTTGCTTTTCTTTTTAAATATTGCTTTGGCTATTTTGGGTCTTTTCTGGTTCCATACAAATTTTAGGATTGCTTGTTCTAGCTCTGTGAAAAATGCGTTGGCATTTTGATGGGGATTACATTAAATGTGTAGATTGCTTAGAGTAATACAGACATTTTAACAATATTTGTTCTTCTAATTGATGAGCATGGAATGTGTTTCCATTTCTTTATGTCATCTTCAATTTCTCTCATCAGTGTTTTATAGCTTTCAGAGTACAGAACTTTTACCCCTTTGGTTAGGTTTATTCCTAGGTATCTTATGGTTTTTGGTGTGATTGTAAATGGGATTGATTCCTTGATTTCTCTTTCTACTGTTCATTATTGGTATATAAAAAAATGCAACATATTTCTGCACGTTGATTTTGTATCCTGCGACTTTACAGAATTCATGTATCAGTTCTAGCAATTGTTTTTGTGGAACGTTTTGGGTTTTCTATATAGAGTATAATGTCATCTGCAAAAAGTCAAAGATGGACTTCTTCTTCGCCAATTTGGATGCCTTTTTTTTTCTGTTTTGTCTGATTGTTGAGGCTAGGACTTCCAGTACTATGTTAAATAAGAGTGGTGAAAGTAGACATCGCTGTCATGTTCCTTATTGTAGAGGAAAAGCTCTCAGTTTTTCCCTATTGAGGATGATATTAGCTGTGGTTTTTTCATATGGCCCTTATTTATGCCGAGGTATGTTTCCTTTAACCCTACTTTGTTGAGGGTTTTAATCATGAATGAATGTACTTTGTCAAATGCTTTTTCTGCATCTATTGAAAGGATTATATGGTTCTTATCCTTTCCTTTATTAATGTGGTGTATAACATTGATTGATTTATGAATATTGAACCACCCTTTCAGACCAGGAATAAATTCCACTTGATCACGGTGAATGCTCTTTTAATGTACTGTAGGTTTCGATTTGCTAGTATTTTATTGAGAATTTTTGCATCGATGTTCATCAGGAATATTGGCCTGTAGGTCTCTTTTTTAGTGGAGTCTTTGTCTGGTCTAGGTATCAGGGTAATGCTGACCTCATAGAATGAATTTGGAAGTTTTCCTTCCATTTATATTTTTTGGAATAGTTTGAGAAAACTAGGCATTAACTCTTGTTTAAATATATTGTAGAATTCATCTGTGAATTCTGGCCCTGGACTTTTGTTTGTTGGGAGATTGTTGATTACCAATTCAATTTCTTTGCTGGTTATCAGTCTGTTCAAATGTTCTACTTCTTCCTGTTTCAGATTTGGTCTTTTATATGTTTCTAGGAATTTATCCATTTCTTCTAGGTTCTCCAATTTGTTGGCATATAATTTTTCATAATATTCTCTTATAATTGTTTGTATTTCTGTGGTATTGGTTATTCCTCCTCTCTCACTTGATTTTATTTATTTGGGTCCTTTCTCATTTCTTCTTGGTAAATCTGGCTAGGGGTTTCAATTTTATCAATTTTTTCAAAGAACCAGCTTGTGGTTTCATTGATTTGTTCTATTTTTTTGTTTTAATTTTTATATCATTTATTTCTGCTCTAATCTTTATTATGTTCCTTCTGCTGACTTTGGGTTTTGTTTGTTTTTCTTTTTCTAGCTTCTTTAGGTGTAAATTTAGATTGTTTATTTGAGATTTTTCTTGCTTCTTGAGGTAGGCCTGCATTGCTATATACCTCTCTTTTATGACTGCTTTTGCTGAATCTCAAAGGTTTTGAACTGTTGTGTTTTGATTTTCATTTGTTTCCATGTATTTTAAAATATCTTCTATGATTTCCTGGTTAACCCATTTATTGTTTAGTTGCATGTTCTTTAACCTCCAGGTATTTGTGGTCTTTCCAATTTTTTTTCAAATTTCATAGCATTGTGGTCTGAAAATTTGCATGGCAAGATCTCATTCTTTTTGTACTTTTTGACGGCTGATTTGTGACCCAAAATGTGATCTATTCTGGAGAATGTCCCATATGCACTTGAAAAGAATGTGTATTCTGCTGCTTTAGGATGAACTGTTCTGAATATATTTATTAAATCCATCTGATCCAGTGTGTAATTCAAAGCCATTGTTTCCTTGTCGATTTTCTGCTTAGATGATCCATCCAGTGCTGTAAGTGCAGTATTAAAGTCCCCTACCAATATTCTATTATTTCCTATTAGTTCCTTTATGTTTGTTATTGTTTTATATATTTGGGTTTTCCATGTTGGGGGCATAAATATTTATAATTGTTATATCTTCTTGTTGGATAGTCTCCTTTAGTATGATATAATGCCTTTCTTCATCTCTCATTACAGTCTTTGGTTTAAAATCTAGTTTGTCTGATATAAGTATTGCTACTCTAGCTTCTGTTGATGTCCATTTGCATGATAAATATTTCTCCATTCTCTCACATTCAATCTGCAGGTGTCTTTACATTTAAAATTAGTTTAAAATTAGTCTCTTGTAATGGGCGATGGGCATTGAGGAGGGTACTTGTTGGGATGAGCACTGGGTGTTGTATGTAAGCGATGAATCATGGGAATCTATCCCCGAGACCAAGAGCACACTGTATACACTGATGTTAGCTAACTTGACAATAAATTATATTCTAAAAAAATAAAATAAATGAAGTCTCTTATCTCTTATAGAGATGGGTCTTGTTTTTTTAATCCATTCTGACATAATTTTTCTTTTGATTGGAGCATTTAGTTCATTTACATTCAGAATAATTATTCATAGATATGTAGTTAGTGCCATTTTATTACCTGTTTTGTCATTGTTTCTGGAGATTTTCTCTCTTCCTTTCTTGTCTTTGTCACTTTTGGTCTTTTCTTTCCACTTAAAGAGTCCCCTTTAATATTTCTTGCAGGGCTGGTATATAGTGGTCACAAACTCCTTTAGTTTTTATCTGGGCTACTCTTTATCTCTCCTTCTATTCTGAATTACACAGCCTTGCTGGATAGAGTATTACTGGCTGCAGATTTTCCCCATTCAGCACATTGAATATATATCATGCCATTCCCTTCTAGCCTGCCAAGTTTCTGTGGAGAGAACTGCAGCTAGCTTTATGGGTCTTCCCTTGTAAGTCAGGGGCTTCTTTTGTCTTGCTGCTTTTAAGATTTTTTCTTTATCACTATATTTTTCAAATTTAATTACGATATGTTTTGGTGTTGGCCTGCTTTTGTTGATTTTGATGGGAGTTCTCTGTGCCTCCTGAATCTGAATATCTGTTTCCTTCACCAGATTAGGGAAGTTTTCAGTTATTATTTACTTAAATAATTTTTTTTTTTTGGCCCACTTTTCCCTCCCTTCGTCTGGGACTCCTATAATACGAATGGTATTATGTCTCATGGAGTCACTGATTTCCCTAAGTCTATATACTTAAGACACACTTCTTAGATACAAGAAGTCTTGTATACTTCTTCTTTCTCTCTTTTGTTCAGTTTCATTATTTTCTATTACTTTGTCTTCTAGGTCACTGATTTGTTCCTCTGCTTCTTCCAGCCTGCTGTTATTGCATCAAGCCTGTTTCCAATCTCAGTTATTGTATTTTGCATTTCTGACTGATTCTGACTTTTATCCCTGTGTCTTCCATTCAGGGCCTCCCTGAAGTCTTCCATTCTTTTCTCAAGCCCAATGAGTATCCTTATGATTGTTACTTTAAAGTCTCCATCAGGCATAATATGTATATCTCTTTTGATTATGATACTTAATCTAAAGTTCTTATTCAAATTCAACAAATTGTCTCAGTCATATCCTTTAGAGCAAAGGGGAAAAAACAGGTTTTCCTGGTTCAGGATCATGTGTTTCAGTTTGCTGCCATGTCTTTTCTTTCTTTTTTTTTTTTAATAGGCTTTATTTTTTTAGAGCAGTTTTAGGTTTAGTGGGAGGTGCACAGTTCCCATAGATCTTGTCTTTCCTCCTCTTGTCCAGATTCCCCTATTATTAGCATCTTGTGTTGATGTGGTACTTTTGCTACAATTGATGACCCAATGTTGTTGACATGTTATTATTAATTAAAATCCATAGTTTCCATTAAGGTTTACTCTTTGTGTTGTACATTCTATGGGTTTTGACAAATGTACAATGATAGGTATCTTCAACTACAGTATCATATAGGAGAGTTCCACTCCCAAAAAAATCCTCTGTTCTCCACTATTCATCACTTTCTCCCACAGAGCATATAGCCTTTGTAGACTGGTTTATACCTAGCAATATGCATTAAAGGTTCACCCACTTCTTTTGTTATTTCTTTTATCATGTCTTTTTTGTCTCCCTTAATCTGAATCAGTTCCTCAGCCTTCCTTTGTCTTCTATTACCCAGGTATTTTTGAAGACTAGAAGCAGGTGATTTCATAAAATGTCACAATCTCCCTATCTTCACTCTCTTTGTTTAAGATAATGCCCATGTTTATTGTATTATTTATTTTTAGGAACTTAAAATGTTTTTTAAATTGTGCTAATATTTTTATTACATTTTTTTACAGTTGTTAGTCTTCTAGTTGATAAAGTTGCATTGGTTTCAAGTGATTTTACTTAATCCAATTTTCCTGTAAATCTATTATTTTTAGTGTGCAATTTTGCCAAAGGCAAATTTTTCTGTAAAAAGAATCAAAGGAAAATAGAGAACTAGAACTGGAAGACAGGCAGAAAAGTAATAATATCCTGTTAGCACAGTCCCTGAAGAAGAAACAAAATAATGGAAAAGAGCTAGTACTTGATTCCATTAATTCAAGAAAACTTTCTGGAAATGCAAGCAGGACTGGCTCTATACACTGAAAGGGCTCACTGGGCTCTTGAGAAAATGAACCCAGAATCATCGACTCTAAGACGTATCCTAATACAGTCATTAGATTCAAAGATAAAGTAAAATTCTCACTGTCTCTAGGTAAAACTGTAATATGAAAAGGCAAAGGAATCAGACTAGCATCAGACTTTTCAAAACCAGATACAAAGTATGATAACAATTGAGGAGAAATTTCAAAGCATTTAGTCAAAGAAAGTGTGAATCAAGGATTTTATATTCAGCCAAGTTACCCAAATATCAAAGCTATAGAAAATGAGTTTCAACACACAAAAAAGTACGGAATTCTACATCAATAAGCCCTGATTGAGAAATTTACTAGAGAATGAACTTCATCCAACCAAGTGATGACCAGAATAACCATGGCAAAAGGGCTGAGGGTAAGCATTTAATAATCTATAAATATACATGCAAGACAAAAACAAAGTAGGGTATGAGGGTGGACCACTAACATACAAGCATTATATATTATGACACAGTAGAAATAATGCATTTTAAAAATGGGGAAGATAGGAGAAGGGAAAAAGGAAAATAGAAAAAGTTCATTGTTAAATAGGTATTAGGTGGGTATTAAAAGATACTGAGAAATTTGGGGTGAATACTGGCTGGCTCAGTAGATGGAGCATGTGAGTCTTAACCTTGGGGTTGTGAGTTTGAGCCCCACATTGGGTGTAGAGATTCCTTAAAAATAAAATCAAAAAATAAATAAATAAGGGGCGCTGGGTGGCCCAGTTGGTTAAGCGTCTGACTTTGGCTCAGGTCACGATCTCTTAGTTCCTGAGTTCGAGCCCCCCGTCAGGTTCTGTGATGATAGCTCAGAGCCCGGCGCCTGCTTCCGATTCTGTGTCTCCCTCTCTCTCTGCCCCTCCCCCTCTCATGCTCTGTCTCTCTCTGTCTCTGGAAAGTAAATAAACATTAAGAAAAGTTTCTTAAATAAATAAATAAAAGATAGTAAAAAAATTAAAAACTGTGGTAAACCAGATAATAAAAGGTTAATTAACAAGACAGGGGACCGAGAGCATTAAAAAAGGTATAAGTACAAGAGTAACCACTAAAACAAAAATATAAACCTTTCTAAAAATTATAAATAAAAGAGCAAAGAATGCACAGCTCATAAATTAAGAAACATAAAATAAAACAAAACATAATAAAATGTTTTGATAGAATTAATATCAAATATTTCAGCCATAATAATAAATGTGAATGGGCTTAATTTATTTATTAATACAAAGAGATTTTCAATTTGGCTCACAAAACTAAACTCAACTATATGCTGTATACAGAGATAATACCTAAAACAAAGAGATTCAGAGAGGTTAAATATAAAGGGATGAACAAAAGTGTATCAGGCAAATGGAAACAAAAAGAAAACAGAGGTAGCAATCCTGATATCAGACAAAGTAGACCTGAAAATATAAAAACAAAACCTCATATTAACTCTTGGCTAAAAGGGGAATTCAAGCTCAAAGTATATCATTTTTTTTAATTTTTATTTTTTTTAAGATTTTATTTACTTATTTCAAGAAAGAGAGAGAGAGAGCACATGTGAGTGAGCTGGGGAGGGGCAGAGAAAGAGGGAGAGAGAGAATTCCAAGTAGGCTCTGCACTGTCAGCACAGAGCCGGACTCAGGGCTCCATCCCACTGAACCACAAGATCATGAGCTGAGCAGAAATCAAGAGTCAGACATATAACTGACTGAGCCACCCAGGTGCCCCTGTAAGCATATCATTTTAGACAAACAATAGACAGTGAAAACACTACATATCAGAATCTATGAAATGCATTTAAAGCAATGATTAGAGAAAATTAATAGCACTGAATACTTTTTCAATAAAAATGAAAGACCAAAAATAGCAAGTTAATTTGTAGTTTAAACACCTAGAGAAAGAACAGTATAAAGCAAAAGAAAGCACAAGGAAGAAAATATTAAAAGATAAAAGCAGAAATTAATGAAGTAGAGAATAAAAAAACAGTACCTCTAATTAATATATCAAAATCTTGTTGGCTTTTTTTTTTTAACATTTATTTATTTTGAGCGGGGGAGGGACAGAGAGAGAGGGAGAGAGAGAATCCCAAACAGGCTCTGTCTTGTCAGCTCAGAGCTTGAGGCAGGGCTCTAACCTTCGAACTGTGAGATCATGACCTGAGCTGAAATCAAGAGTCCGATGCTTAACCAGAATGAGCCACCCAGGTGCCTTCCCATTTGCTTTTCTTGTGGAAAAATTAACAAAACAGACAAATCACTAGCTAGGTTGGTCAAGAAAAAAGAATGTACAAATATATAGAATGAGAAATGATGAGGCAAAAGCCTTTCGAACAAATATTTTTAGAAGTCTTAAGATACTACTTTCCTGACCTCTATGTAAATAGATTGCAAAATCTAGATGAAATGCACAACTCCTTGGGGAAATATATCTTACCTAAGCTGACTCCTTTAGAGTTAGAAGACTTAATCAGATTCCACAGAAGAAAATGGAGACAATTATTAAGAAACCATCCAACAAAAATGCACAAAGCCCAGATGGTTCCAGAGATGAATTCTACCAATTCTACTATTCTTCCCATTATAGTACTTCTCATGCTGTATTGTGATTGACTATTGTTTGTCTTAATCCTCCTGTACAATGTAAGTTCCAGAGGGTCCATCCAAATCATGTCCAACTTGCTCACCACATTATTCTAATAGCTTTGTTGATATAAACTTTGTAAAATGGTCCTTACGATCTATATAACAAATATTTCCCTACAATCAAGAGGTCAATTATTCATTCGTTTATTCATTATGCTACAGGAAGTCCTCACTCTGTACAAAGACTCTTCAGGTACAGACTCTAAAGCTTGTAGTTGTGTTGCCTCCTGTCTCCCAGTGATTCAACCCACATGATCCATTAGAAAAATGGATAATTGAAAGAGGAATTGGCCAACAAAGGTAAAAGTGGAACAAAGGAAGCAAAGTGATAACCAGGAGTGTAATGCAGATCACATGTAAACGGGATTAATAAGAAATAGCTCATCACGGGAATGTTAGCACTACTGCCATTTGAGGAACTCTAAATATGCAGCTGTAGCTAATCAGTGAAGGCAATCTTAACAACATAAATGAAGAAAGGGATTGTGACTGAAAAAGATGAAGATGCCCAGAGGAATTGAGGCTGGCAAAAAAATTCATGTTAAAGGAACTCTCAGCGGTATTTCCCCACATTGAATGTTCAAAGAATAAAATGTAGAAAGTTGATCCAAACTTTGACAATGTGCCAAGGCATAGAGAAGATACCCATTCCAGGTGAAAAGTTGCACAGTGAGAAGGCAAGCACTGTGCAACCTGAGAAATAAAACATTTTATTTTTCCATGTTTCTCATTTTTATTTATTTTTTTATTTAAAAATATTTGTTGTAAGTTTATTTGTTTTGAGAGACCGCGATCACAGGAGGGGCAGAGAGAGAGGGAGAGAGAGAATCCCAAGCAGGCTTCACACTGTCATAGTGTGGAGCCCAATGTGGGGCTCGAACTCACGAACCATGAGATCATGACCTGAGCCGAAATCAAGAGTTAGTTGCTTAACTGACTGAGCCATCTAGGCACCCCCATGTTTCTAATTTTTAAGGTACGGTAAATTAAATATTAGTTTTACTGCCTTTTCACTTTATCATGCACTTGTAACTGACATTAGAGCATTTTTAATGTTTTGACAAAAAACTTGATGGTCACAGAACAATTGTAACTTTTTCTATTGCTTATTAAGAATGCTTTGCCAGGGCTAATGTGTAACTAAATATGGAAGCATCCAGGTTTTTGCTTGTTTTTGGTAATTATCTGCAATGTATTCATATTTTCAACCATCTACTTGCATATCATAAATCTAACTTAGGATTTTGAGTTTTATAGCATTTGATTGAAGAAAAGGTATGAATCACATTAAGAAACCATCTTCGTAAATATTCCTGGATGAATTTAAGATAAGATTTCTGTGTTTTCAACATTGACCCATCGATGCTTCCTGAAAAATAGTTGTTATTTACCAGGAAAGACTCAAGAATCAGATTGCCTGAATTCAAATCTCAACTTAGTTTCTTGCTGTTCTGCCACCTTGGGCAAGTTACTTAACTTCTCCCAGCCTCACTCTCCTCATCAGAAAACTTAGGGAAAATAAAAGTACCAACCTCATGGATTGTTATAACTTATACATATTAAATGAGATAGCAGGACACTTGGAACATAGTAAATTCTCCATAAACTAGAATTGATATTGGAGTGGTCATGAATATCACATCCTCCTGGAGATTAATTTTCACATGTGTGTTGTCCTGATTTGTAGAAGCAAGATCCATTGCATTCTGCTATAATTTGAAAATGAGACTGTTGGGCCTTTGTACAAAATCATGAATGATTTCTTTTTTTGTTTCTGTTTTATTTTCAAAGAAAATAAATGATTGTTAGAAAAAAAAAAAAAAAGATGCTGGGGCGCCTGGGTGGCTCAGTCGGTTGAGCGTCCGACTTCGGCTCAGGTCATGATCTCACGGTCTGTGAGTTCGAGCCCCGCGTCGAGCTCTGTGCTGACAGCTCAGAGCCTGGAGCCTGTTTCAGATTCTGTGTCTCCCTCTCTCTCTGACCCTCTCCCGTTCATGCTCTGTCTCCCTCTGTCTCAAAAATACATAAACGTTAAAAAATTTTAAAAAAAAGAAAAAAAAAAGATGTTTTGCCTGTTTACTATAGCCAAGATATGGAAGCAACCCAAGTGTCCATTGATAGATGAACACATATATATACATGTACATATATGTGTATTTTTTATGGCTGAGTAGTATTTCATTAAATGTAATTATACATATATATTATAGATTTTCCATATATATAATGGAATATTATTCACTATAAAAAAGAATGAGATATTGGGGCACCTGGGTGGCTCAGTTGGCTGGGCATCCAGCTCTTGATTTCAGCTTGGGTCATGATCTCATAGTCATGGGATTGAGCCCTGCATCAGGCTCCACACCCAGTTTGGGATTCTCTCTCTCCCTCTCTCTCTGCCCCTCCCCTGCTCCTGCTCTCTCCCAAAGAAAAGGAAGAAAGAAAGAAAAAAAGAAAGAAAAAGAAAGAAAGAAAGAAAGAAAGGAAGGAAGAAAGAAGTAAAAATAGACAAAGAAAGAAATCTTCCTATTTGCAACACAGAGGAACCTAAAATGTCATACTAAGTGAAATAAGTCAGACAGAGAAACACAAATACCATATGATTTCACTCATGTGGAACCTGAAAAACATATGAACAAAAACAAATACTCTTAAGTAAAGGGAACTGGTGGTTGACAGAGGGGAGGTGGGTTGGAGGGGGTGAGAAAAATTGATAAAAGGGGTGGGTTGAAGGGGGTGAGCAAAACTGATAAAAAGGATTAGGAGGAACAAACTTCCAGCTATAAAATAGGTCATGAAGATGAAAAGTACAGCCTAAAAAATATAGTCATAATACTGTAATAACATGGTATGGTGACAGATGGTTACTATGCTTCTCATGGTGAGCACTGAGTAATATATAGAGTTGCTGAATCATGATCTTATACAACTGAAACTAATATAACATTATGTGTCAGTTATACTTCAATTACAATTTTTTCAAAAAGATATTAAAAAAAGAATGCTTTGCTTAGTTTCATCACATTTTATGGCCCCACACTACTGTGCAAAGCAAGGACTGCCTATAATGTATTGCCTGGCATTAATATATATGCTTGGTACTATTCTAGGCCCTGGGTTCCAGTGGTGAATAAAACAAACAAAGCCTCTGCTCTCATTTACCTTATTCCAGTGGGTGTAACATAATAAAAAAATGTGCACCATATATACAAATATGTAAGGATTCAAAGAACATAATTAATGGGGAGATAAGGAAATCATTTGGACTCATTTGTACTGAACCAAGGGGGTAACACAGCACACAGACTTAGAATACTCCCATGATGACTTTATAGCAATTATGTATTGAATTATGTATTGAATGCATATATAAAATATGAATGATGAAAGCACAGAATATGACAAGAAGGGAGCCATCAAAGAAAGGCCAACTGAAGTCCCATAATGGTGATGTGACTGGTGAAATCATTACATTATGTGCTGTAGTTTGTCCTCAGAAATGCAGGCACAGGCACTTGATTTTGTTAATACATCAAGAATGGCTCAGTCCTCACTTTCTGGCACCATACACAAAAATAAATTCAAAATGGATTAAAGACCTAAATGTGAGGCCTGAAAACATAAAAATCCTAGAAGAGGCAGTAATTTCTTTGACATCAACTGTAACAACATTTTTCTAGATGAGTCTTCTAGGCAAGGGAAACAAAGGCAAATATAAACTATTGGGACTACATCAAAACAAAAAGCTTCTGCACAGCAAAGGAAACAATCAACAAAACTGAAAGACCACCTGCTGAATGGGAGAAGATATTTGCAACTGGTATATCTGATAAGGGGTTAGTACCCAAAATATATATATATAATTTATACAACTCAACTCCCAAAAAACAAAAAATCCAATTAAAAAATGGGCTGAAGACAGGACCAGATATTACTTCAAAGAAGACAAACAGATGGCCAACAGACATGTGAAAAGCAGCTCCACATTATTAGTCATCAGGGAAATGCAAATCAAAACCACAATGAGATATCACCCACACCTGTCAGAATGGCTAAAATTAAAAACACAAGAAACAACAAATGTTGGCAAGAATGTGGAGAAAGTGGAATCTTTGTGCACTGTTGGTGGGAATGCAAACTGGTACAGCCACTATGGAAAACAGTATGGAGGCTCCTCAAAAAATAAAAAATGGAATTGCCGTATGATCCAATAATTCCACTACTGGTATTTACCCAAAGAATACAAAAACACTAATTCAAAAAGGTATGTACACCTCTATGTTTATTGCAGTGCTATTATAATAGCCAAATTATGGAAGCAACCCAAGTGTCCACTGATAGATAAATGGATAAAGAAGAAATGATATGTGAACACACACACACACACACACACACACACACTGGAATATTACTTAGCCTTAAAAAAGAATGAAATCTTGCCATTTGCAGCAACATAGATGGATCTAGAGAGTATAATGCTAAGCAAAACAAGTTAGAGAAAGATAAATGCCACATGATTTCACTCATACGTGGAATTTAAGAAACAAAACAAAGAAAAAAAGAGGGAACCCAGAAAAACAGACTCCCAGACAGAGAACAAATTGGTGGTCACTGGAGCGGAGCTGGGTGGGGGAAGGGATGAAACAGGTGAAGGGGATTAAGGACACACTTATCTTGATAAGCACTGAGGAATGTATAGAATTGCTGAATGACTATATTGTGCACCTGAAACCAGAATAACACTGTTTTCATTATACTGGAATTCAAAAAAAAATTATAAAACTTAAAAAAAAAGAATGGTTCAGTTTTACAGAGATCTTGAGAGATAAAAGTATAAACCCAGATACCAATATATTAACTTGTGGAAAGTATGATTGGCAAAGTGATCAGACCTTGTGCCCTATAGGCAGTGAATTTTTAAATTTTGATTTCTGGTTAGAAGGTTGCTTAAGAAGTATAAGAAGCATAATCTACTAGCCATGTACCTGGCATCTCTTCTCCACTAGACCCTATCATATCCTTCCTAACAGAGTGCCAATTTTGTTCATTTGCAGCTTGTGTGATCACAGGGAATCTGACTCCATCCTCAAACTGGGAGAAAGGTTCTATCTGGTCTAAGCCTGTAACATTAATTTTATCCTCTGGTCAAATAATTGACTGAGGGATGAAGTAAGCTAGTCAGTGCATGACATTTCCATATTTTTAAAAATTTATTCATTAAGAGAGAGAGGGAGAGAGGGAGAGAGGCGGGGAGAGAGAGAGAAAGCAGGGGAGGGGCAGAGAGAGAGAGAGAGAGAGAGAGAGAGAGAATCCCAAGCAGGCTCCACACTGCCAGCATGGAGCCTGATGCAGGGCTTGAACACATGAACCATGAGATCATGACCTGAGTCAAGACCAAGAATCAGATGCTTAACCAACTGAGCCACCCAGGTAACCCTGACATTTCCTTATTAATAAATGATGCAATAGTGGGCACCTGACCTCTACCAGCCTAATCAGACTGATGAGAAAGTTCTCTCTCCACTCCCCCTCTTCTCTTCTCTCTCCTTCTCCCCCCTCCGTCCCCCTCCTCTTATAGTAACAGTGGAAGATAGCCTGAGGACAAAGCAAATTCACAAGAAGCAGAACAGTAAAAATAAATAGAGCCAGAGCCTTTCTTATGAGGCAGCTGGAGTCTGTCCCACACTTAGACTTCCTGTTTGGTGAAATAATACCTTTCCTTCACACATTTAGGACAGTTTGAGAGTTCTGTTACTTGCAGCCAAGAGCATCTTCCAGAGAGAGCATACAGTCAGTACAGAAGATGTTTGTGGTTCTTCAATTTACTCTAGACAGTGCTGGATGTGCCCCTGCCTCACGCCTCATTCTCTGATGCTCACCATCTCCTTCTGACTCATGCCTTCTCCATTTAGATATATTAATACCAATTTTTCCAGAGCAGATTTTGTTCTATTAACTCAGCAATAATTAACTTTCTCTTTAGGCCTGAGGCCTAGAAGATGTTCTATAGTTAAGATGACTTCATACAATTAGCACAATACACGTGTCTATAACTTAGCTCTCACTGACCCCTGTAATAGGACAAATCACATATCAGTTGACATGAGCACATTCCAGAGTAAACGTCACTTCGTGTTCAACCACTTGGTTCAAATTAAGGTCTTTATACAGTCCATTCAAATCTCTACTCTTGGGTGCCTGGGTGGGTCAGTCAGTTGAGCGGCTGACTGCAGCTCAGCTCATGATCTTACAATTTGTGAGTTCGAGCCCCCCATCAGGCTTACTGCTTTTAGTGCAGAGCCAGCTTCCGATTCTCGGTCTCCCCTTCTCTGCCCCGCCCCTGCTTTTGCAGTCTCTCTCTCAAAAATAAACAAACAGGGGCGCCTGGGTGGCTCAGTCGGTTAAGCAGCCGACTTCAGCTCAGGTCATGATCTCGCAGTCCGTGAGTTCGAGCCCCGCGTTGGGCTCTGTGCTGACAGCTCAGAGCCTGGAGCCTGTTTCAGATTCTGTGTCTCCCTCTCTCTGACCCTCCCCCGTTCATGTTCTGTCTCTCTCTGTCTCAAAAATAAATAAACGTTAAAAAAAATTTTTTTTTTAAAAATAAACAAACAAACATTAAAAAAAATCTCTACTCTTTATACCAGGCTTTAGTATGTCAGATTCTCTTATTTCAAAGCAAGATACAACTATATTGTGAATCAATAAAAAACTTCACTGATTTTGACCTGGAGTTTTTTCAGTTCCAAAAAATAGTAAGTGGCTTTTTCTCAGATAATCTCCCAAACACAAATGTAATGTCACCCATGGGACTGCTATGAATAGATGCTACTAGAGTTCCAACTACAGATTTCAACACCAGCACATTGCAACATTCTTTGGGATTAGCTGTCCCTTGTGTTCACTTGGCTTCTACAAAGATGTTGAACCATCATGAAATGCAGGACAGTTTTGTATATGGCTGTACTGACCTAACGTCATTGTAGAGCAAGAGAGGCCAGGAACAGTACTTGCGTGTTGACTAAAGATATGAGGTGAGAACTTTATGGCAAACCTAACACAAAAGCAACGAACAACAAATTGTCACATGGTGACAATAAGAAAGGCATTACAGATGAATTACTGAATTCAAATAGCTTCATTTTATCCAGGATCCTACAAAATTAAGCACAAGAAGAACACAAAATTATTGTGAGCTAATAATACTATTTATTGAGAACATACTATGTATCAGGTGACATCACAGAAGGCTTAGATAGGTTATCTCATTCTGACCTCACCACAACTCTGTGAAGTATTGTTCTACCTATTTTCCAATCTTTTTAAAAAAAATGGTGTTTTTTTTTTTTTTTTTTTACTTCTTTATAACTTTGTTTATTTTGAGAGAGAGAGAGAGAGAGTGCAAGCAGGGGAGTGGCAGAGAGAGAGAATCCCAAGTAGGCTCTGCACTGTCAGCACAGAGCCCGATGCAGGGCTTGATCTCAATCATGATCTGAGCAGAAATCAAGAGTTGGATGCTTAACTGACTGAGCCACCCAGGAGCCCCTAAATATTTATTTATTCCTGAGAGAGAGACAGAGACAGAGACAGAGAGAGGGAGACAGAGGATCCAAAGCAGGCTCCGTACTGACAGCAGAGAGCCCGACGCGGGGCTCGAGCCCACAAACTGCAAAATCATGACCTGAGCCAAAGTTGGATGCTTAACCAACTGAGCCCCCTATTTTCCAAATCTTAATGAAAATGTCTTACCCAAGTCCCAAAGCAAGTAAGTGCTAGAAATGAGAGGCACTGGGGTGCTTGGGTGGCTCAGTCAGTTAAGCGGCCGACTTCGGCTCAGGTCATGATCTCACGGTCAGCGAGCTCAAGCCCTGCATCGGGCTCTGTGCTGACAGCTCAGAGCCTGGAGCCTGTTTCGGATTCTGTGTCTCCCTCTCTCTGACCCTCCCCTGTTCATGCTCTGTCTCTCTCTGTCTCAAAAATAAATAAACGTTAAAAAAAAAATTAAAAAAAAAAAAAGAAATGAGAGGCACTGACAGGTCTGCCTGGCTCCAAGCTCTGTGGTATCTCCACATTTCCAAGCAGCATTTACAGGCATTTTGTTTTCTCATAACTGTACAAAACCATCTATGTAAGTACTTACATGGAGTTATGAAAGGATATTAAAAAACTATGACATATATAGATTTATGGTTACCTGCAGCCCCAGCTTTTTAACTTCTCTACAACAAATCCCAAGGCCTAGAGTTTGTCTAGATTAATTTCATTACAGAAACACAATTGACAAATTTGAATTCAAATGCTCTATTATTGAGGACTTTATAAATCATTGCCATCAGTTAATTTCTGTAAGGTTGGGAACACATTTTAAAATTTGATTTACCATAACATGGAGCACCCAGTTGGCTCAGTCGGTTGAGTGTCCAACTTCAGCTCAGGTCATGGCCTCACAGTTGTGAGTTTAAGCCCTGCATTGGGCTCTGTGTGGACAGTGTGGAGCCTGCTTGGGATTCTCTCTCCCCCCCTCTCTGCCCTTCCCTCGCTTGTGCTCTCCCTCTCACACACAAACATTAAAAAAATAAATAAAAATAAAATAAAATGTAATATACCATTACAATTCGTCTCAAAAAGGATGTGCCATTTATAATTCCACCAATAATAATGTATGAATATGTTTGTTTTCCCCTTACTTTTAGCTATCCTGGATGTTATTACACTTTAAAATTTTTGCCAATCTGGTAAGTGTAAATAGTATTTTCTTTTAATTTGCATTTATATTTACATTTATTTATTTTTGAGAGACAGAATGAGACAGAGCATGAGTGGAGGAGGGGCAGAGAGAGGAGACACAGAATCTGAAGCAGGCTCCAGACTATGAGCAAGCATTCAGCACAGAGCCCAATGCGGGGCTCGAACCCACAAACCCACAAACCGGGAGATCATGACCTGAGCCGAAGTCGGACACTTAACCGACTGAGCCACCCAGGTGCCCCTAATTTGCATTTCTATAATTAAGGGTGAAGTTGAGCACATTGTCACTGATTTATTGTCCATTTATATCTATTTTGCAGAGATCTGTCTGGTTGTCTTTTGCTCATTTTCCTAAGTATTGAACATTTTCTTGTTAATTATATGAACTCTTTTTTCTAAAGTTTATTTATTTACTTTGAGAAAGAGAGAGAGAGAGAGAGAGAGAGAGAGAGAGAGAGAACACATGAGCAAGCAGGGGAGGGACAGGAAGAGAGAGAGAATCCAGTCAGCACAGAACCCAATACAGGGCTTGATGCAGGGCTTGAACTCATGAACCCTGAGATTATGACCTGAGCTGAAACCAAGAGTCAGACACTTAACTGATTGAACCACCTAGGGGCCTCTACATGAATTATTTTTATAGTAAAGTAATGGACCCTTTTTAATGTTTTCCCTTTTGTCATGTTTTAAAAACAAATGTTCTAAAAAAAAAAAAACTGTTCTAAATTGTCATTTGTCTTACATTGTATATTTTTGTCAAAGAGAAATGTTTTAGCACTATAAAATATATTAATTGTAATGAATAATCCCATCTTTCCCTCAACAATTTGAAATGTCATATGTGATATTTCATTATTTATTAGATGCACATCTTTTTGACATTTTAAAACCTTTTAAATCAGAATATGTTTTAGAATCGGTAACCTTTCATTACTGCTGCCGCTCAGGCGAAGGAGTCGTCATTGTGTATGCACGAATTGTTCATGGTTGTTAATATTTCCATAACATCAACTGACTTATTCTTTAATTTTTTAAGTTTATTGATTTATTTTGAGAGAGAGACAGAGCATGAGCGAGGGAGGGGCAGAGAGAGAGGGAGACGGGGAATCCCAAATAAGCTCTACTCTATCAGTGCAGAGCCGGAGGAGGGGCTCGATCTCCCACGCTGTGAGATCATGACCTGAGCTGAAATCAAGAGTTGGGCGCTTAACCGACTGAGCCAGCCAGGCGCCCCTCATCTGACTTATTCTATAATTAAGGAAAGAGAATTCAGTGGTGCTCCGGTCAGCCTAGCCAAGTCGACACATTAACAAAGCCACCACAAGATTGTACATTGTTTTTCACACATTAATACAGTGAGCTACATGTATAGAATTAATATTGTGCCGTTTTTATGTTCCTAGAATAAGTGCTACCTGATTTTTATGTATTATTTGACTGGGTCCCGTTGAACATAATTTTCTTTACAATTTTTGCAGTGATATGTATTAGCGAGATTGGGCTATAAGATTTTTTTTCTTTTTGGTGTTATCTTTATAAAGTTCTGATGTAATAATATTGTGCTAATTTTATGAAATACTGGAAGTATTCCTTCTTATGCAAAGATTTAAAAACCTGGTCTAAAATAATTTATTTCATATATCTCTAAAATTTGAAATAAAAAGTGCTGAAACTCAGATCATGAATAAAAGTGATGGAATGTTACAGCATTTACTGCATTTCCAAACAAGTGAGTGTGATAAATCAGGAGCTATATAATACTTCCATTAAATTTTTTTAAATAAAGTGATTATTTTATTCTTTTTTTAATTTTTATTAAAATTTTTTTTAATGTTTATTTTTGAGAGGGAGAGACAGAACGTGAGTGGGGGAGGAGCAGAGAGAGGGGGAGACAGTGAATCTGAAGCAGGCTCCAGGCTCTGAGCTGTCAGCACAGAGACTGACGCAGGGCTTGAACTCACAAGCCATGAGATTACAACCTGAGCTGAAGTCAGATGCTTAACTGACTAAGCCACCCAGGCGCTCCTTTATTATTTATTTTATGTTTATTTTATTTTTGAGGGGATGGAGGGGCAGAGAGAGAGGGAGATACAGAATCCGAAGCTGGCTCCAGGCTCTGAGCTGCCTAGCACAGTGCCTGATTCGGGGCTTAAACTCACAAACCGTGACACCATGACCTGAGCCAAGGTCAGATGCTTAACCTACTGAGCCACCCAGGTGCCCTTATATATAATACTTCATTTTATATTCAGTTGGTATTATGGTTATTTCAAAGATCTGGGACAATTTAAACTCTGATAAAAAGAAGTGGAAATTCTCCAATTTCTAATTTTCAGAGTTATATGGAAGATATGCAACATTTATTTATATGTATGAAGCTAATATGCATATATGTAACAAACGTTCTATATATTGTGAAATCCACGTTTGAAAAACAAAGAACATCTGTGTTTTATCTTTTCCTGGCAATCAGCTCACGATATTAATAAATAAGTGAAGGTTGTAACTGTAGTGGCTCCTTAATGCTTGAGTATCTCTTATGTATCACTTTCTATACATCATCTCACTTAATTACCGTCATATACAGATGAGGAAACTGAGGCTCAGAGAGATGAAGTTACAAGCCTGAAAGTGTGAAGCTTTAGCCTGGTGAGAGAGCCGATACTCAAACCAACATTCACCTAGTACTTCAAATTATGTTCTTTTTCTCCACTGTGCTGCTTCTCCATAGGAGACCTACTGCAATCCAAGAACATACTTAGCCCGCCAGTTCTTATCTCGAATATCTATAAACGAGTAGGGAATTTCTATGTGTGAACTGTCAAGGGCCACAAATTTTCTTGTTCTACAGGTACCTACTCATCACTGAGAACTGAGATAATCCATTAGGAAATACCAAGTGTGAGAAACTATATTTTTAGTAGACTTGAAAGCAACATGCATATGGCAGAAAGTTCTACTTGCATGGGCTCGTTCATGCACTTGAAAGGGTGCTGTAAAAAAATGGAATGTACACGGTTCATTTCTCTCTCACATGCCAGATAAGAGAGCATTTCTGGTTTCTTTCTCAGAGCTCTGAACAGCCTCACCAAAACCAGAGGCAGATTTGAGATTAAGATTGGATACTCTCCAGGTGACATTAATCTGTCCATCACTGAGTTCTGAGTCAAAGCAACAGCATGACCCGCACTCGTAAACTTGTGTAAACCTCGACGTGCTCTGAGGCAGGTACAGCTCGGCTTCCTGCAGTGGTGGGTGAAACCTTAGGCACCAAACATGTGTCATATTCATAGGAAAATTGCAGGGGAAGTTTCTGCTTGGCTCATGTCATAATAGATTTGCTTCTTTTGCCCAAACAAGTTGATTTATTTAGGGATTTACTAATTTACTCTTGCTAAACATGTTGATCAAACTTGATCTGAGCCAGGCAGAAGTAGGCCAAGCAGTTTACCAGTAATACGGACAAAAATAAAACTTGTTTGAAGTCAGGTAGCTTGACTAATCACATAAGGAACTTGTTTTACACTTGTACACACCCTTCACCAGAATTTTCAGCTACTCAGACTTAAGAACGAAAGGCAGATGCATTCCATTGTAGATGGCTTAATTCATTTGAAAACATCTCATGGCAAGAGTTGGATATCGATCCAAATCAAGTCAACATATCTTTATTAAGTGGCCATGGTATGCAAGGTCCTGTGCTTGAAGAAGAAGAGGAGGAGGAGGGGTGAAGGAAGGCAAAGGAGGAGAAAAAGAAAAAAAGCAAAAAAGGAGGGCAAAAAGTATCTCTTTTGGTGTTGGGAGTGGGGAGTGTTTGATCTTTCCTTGAAGCTCCATTTCAAAGAGCCCAAGTCAGTGGTGTCCTTCTAAGAGTGAGTAAAGTCAGACCGAGCTTCCGAATGACTGCATCTTTCAAAGTACCGTTCATCCAAGAAACTCACAATGTTGACCATCAGGTTTTAGCTTTGAAGAGGAAAAGGCCTAGACGTTTTCTGGGAAGAGGAGGCTCCTGGCTCCTGATAAGAAGGCCATCAGGATAGGCTTCTGGCTCTGTCTCCCCAAAGCAGACCTGAGAGTAAAGCAAGACTCTGAGGACCCAACCTAAAAATTGCGGACAAACGCTGGTAGAGATGGGAGGATTCCTAAACTGGCGAGAGTGAGGGCATGGCGAGCGGGAGCCTCAGCCTGGGGGAGGAGGATGGCCTGGCCCCAGAGAGCCAGGCCAGAACTTTTCCATTCTCCGCTAGCTTCTCCCCTACACTGCCTTGGGAGAATCACATGGAAGTGATAGCCGGGCCAGCTGGTGTCTCAGGTTTCCAACAGGGCGGCCCAGAAGCCTGCTGGGGTTAGGTGAGGCACTGACGAAGACGGGTGCCGACCCACCAGGCTCTCCTAAGCACCCACACCTGCACCCACTCCTACCCTGGACACCGGGACTGGTACGACACATTCCAAGAAAGTTGTTCCTTACCAGCACAGCAGCATGTTGCCGTGACTGAAGAGCAAATCCCTGACCCAACCATGAGTTGCCAAGTGTGGTGGCAGGAAACAGGGCTGTAGACTGTCGCTTTGTGGTACCTGGAGGTTCTCTGCCCTGAGGCTCATCTCCTCTATTATCTTAAAGTCACCGAGGGGAAGACAGACTGGGCCTGGGCATTGGCTCTTCGCTAACACGTAGAGTTAGCCAGAAACATGACAAAACTGAATAGCGTACATCACATGAATTCAGAGAGCAGAATTATTCGTACAGATGGATCATGAATTTCAAATAAGCAACAAATATTCTCACAGAATTATTAGTAATATGAAGCTGGTACAGGAGATAAAAAAAAAAAGAACGAGTGGAAGTAAGTTATGAAAAATATAATACAGCACACAATAATGATAATAATGATAGTAACGGCTAGAAAGTATATATTATTTACTTTGTACCAGGCAGTGCTCTGCGTGCATTTCTTACAGTTACAGATTCAACAACAACTCTATGAGGTGGGTACTACTATCATTTCTACTTTACAGGTGGAGAAACTGAGGCACAAAGAGGTTAAAAGAATTGTTCAGGTTGGGACTAGGATTCAAACACAGATCTTCTGGCTCCAGAAAACAAACAGCAAATGGATACGGCCAAAGCAAGAATTAGTGAACAAGATCAAAGTGAAGGGAGGAGAACAGGATAAACGTAAGTGAAATGAAGGACGGAAGTACCAATATCTGGCTAAAAGAGTCTGAGGAAAAAAAACAAAGGGAAGGGAGGAAATATTTGGAGTGAATGGTGGTAAGACGTCTAGATTTAAAGCGCTCAGAGAGTGCCAAAGAGGACGGGTAAGGAAAAACCCACACTTAAACCCACTATAATGGCATTTAAGACTAGCAAAGACAGTAATATTAGAAAGCTGACACAAAGAGCCAATCCTTCTCAAAGAGGCAAGACTTAGAACCCATGTTACAGACCACAGAATTAAAGTTGTGTGACCAAGTAAGAGAGCCTGATCAGGTGCAGATCAAAGTCTTTCACTTCTGGGAGTTACATTTTCTGGATGTGGTAAAGTTTCCTTCTTGCTCCGACAAAATTTAAAAGTGGAGAATGGGTGGCTCTGCCGGTTAAGCATCCGACTTTGGCTCAGGTCATGATCTCACCGTTCGCGAGTTCGAGCCCCATGTCAGGCTCTGTGCTGACAGCTCGGAGCCTGGAGCCTGCTTCAGGTGCTGTGTCTCCTTCTCTCTGCCCCTCCCCCCATTCGCACTCCGGCTCTCTCTCTCTAAATAAAATGAAGACATACAAAAATGTTTTTTAAAGAATGGAGAATGAGGGGTACCTGGGTGTCTCAGTGGGTTGAGCATCCGACTCCTGATATCAGCCTGTGGGATTGAGCTCCCCATTGGGCTCTGTGCTCAGTGTGGAGCTCGCTTGGGATTCTCTTTCTCCCTCTCACTGAGCCCCTCCCCAACTCTGCGCATGCTCTCTCTCTCAAAAACAAGCATTAAAAAGAAAAGAGTGGAGAATGAGAGGGATGCGTGGCTCGAATGATAGAAAGGCTGCTGTGCCGTGCGGTGCCTCCCATCTGTGCTGTTTTCCTCTGCGCAGACACTCTTCTAGGGAGGAGTGCACTCCACTAGCCACTGCTGAGATCCCACATGAAAGTTCTAGGAGACATGTGAGACGAGGAGAAATAAAATTAAAGTTAGGCTGAAGTTAATCCAAGGCTAGTGGAAAACTGTTTTAGGACTAAGAAAAGAACAGAACGTGAAGAGAGAGCTACACAAGGCAAAGTTGGGACAATTTGAGAACTCAGATGACTGGAAGAGATTGAAACACACTGAATATATTTAAATCCACAAGTTCATAGTTACACTCTCCTCTCCCCCAAATAAGTTCCTCATAGGTCACTGTTAGAGGATGCCAGTAAAGCAATTCATCATTTAGAAAACTAGTAAATAAAGGGAAAGAATCAGGCATTTATTCTGCCTTTTCTATACTCACTACTGAGTAAACTTAATGGATTAGAGGAAGCTGTTTTTCTGAGAAGTATAATAAAGAGGAAACAATCGAATTGAATATTATTCATTTGCCATAAATTAATGGAACTTACCAATGCTCACCATACCTGCTGACATTACACAAAAAGAAACAAACATGATGTACTCCCTCACGGAAGAACATAGCAGCACGTTTGAAGCAGCTTTGCCAAAAACTTTAACCTGAATCTGAGAAACTACCAACACTGCATATGAAGAAAGAGGAACATGTTAAGCCACACCATGGAAGTGCCATCGGCAAAATACAGACTATAGAAAACTCAGTCGCATATGTAATCCAGTTTTCCAACAGATAAAGAATCCTACAGTGTATTTTGTGGTTAAAAAATAATGAAGATGCACAAATAAAGAAAACCTCTTAGATCTCTTCAAATATGACCAGGAGAGACATTTCTGCTTGACTAGTTTTATTGATTGTATGTAATTTGAAGATGATTTCCAGTAACAAGAAATAAGCAGTAGATTAAAAAACCAGCTCTTAACATTAAAAAAAATGTGTTTTCCTTGCCTCCTTTTCTAAAAGCCTATTATTTGCACTGACCAGTGGCTTACATAGGGACTGGTAAATAAATAATCATTTTTCTTCTATTTTTCTACCATCTGTTCCAAAAGAACAAAACAAAAATAAAAGACTCTAGGAATATTTATTAATAAAAATAATAAAGAGCCACAATTTGATTGACACCTAGCCTGAAACCAATGCAAGTCAGAATACAATGCGATGCCATTTTATTTTTTTATTTTTTATTTTTTTTAAAAAATTTTTTAACATTTATTTATTTTTGAGACAGAGAGAGACATAGCATGAACAGGGGAGGGTCAGAGAGAGGGAGACACAGAATCCGAAACAGACTCCAGGCTCTGAGCTGTCAGCACAGAGCCCGACGCGGGGCTTGAACTCACGGACCGCGAGATCATGACCTGAGCTGAAGTCGGCCGCTTAACCGACTGAGCCACCCAGGCGCCCCTGTGCGATGCCATTTTAAATAGCTGAAAGAAAATAACTACTGGCTTATAATTCTATGCCCAGGGAAAGAGCAAGTAAAGAGCAAATATATATATGTATATATATATATGTGTGTATATATACACACACACATATATATATATATGTATACAATATGTATATATGTGTATACACACACACACACACACACACACACACACATATATATATATAAACATATATATATGTTTTTAGACCAACAAAAATTCATAGACTTGGCCATTGAACAGATCTGCACTCAACACCAAAAAATAAATAATCTGATTAAAAGATGGGCAGAGGACCTGAATAGACACTTCTCCAAAGAAGACATATAGGTGGCCAAGAAACACATGAAAAGATGCTCAACAGCATCCATCATCAGGGAAATGTAAATGCAAACCACAATATCATTTTACAAATGTCAAAATGGCTAGAATCAAAAAGACAAAATACAGCAAGTGTTGGCAAAGATGTAGACCCACACTAAAGGAAATTCTAAATGGTTTCATTCAGGCAAGAGAAAATAGAATCCCAGATGTAAGACTGGAAATGCAAGAAGAAACAAGAGCAATGAAAATGGTAAAAATGTGAGCTAATCCAGTCAACACATTACCTAAACTAATAATAATAATGATGATGGCTTGTAGAATTTAAAATATATAAAATACTTTATTTAATTTTTATTTATTTATTTTGAGAGAGAAAGTGCTCTGGATTGCCAGCCCCGGGCCTGGCATGGGGCTGGAACCGTGAGACCATGACCTGAGCCAAAATCAAGAGTCAGTCACCCAACCAACTAAGCCACCCAGGCACACCTAAAACATTTTAAAACATGACAACAATAGCATACAAATTAAAACAAGGGAAGTGGTACTTGCGCTGTTCAAGAGGAGGGTAAAAGAAATAAATAACAATAGGTTTTTTAAAATAAGTCTTGGGTATATGCTGCAATCTTTAAGGAACCACTAACAAATAGTAAAACATATAAGTACAAGACTAAGAAATGGAAGGGGGGGAAAGGAATTTTAAAAAATGAAGTAAATCCAAAAGAAAGCAAGTAAGGAGTAAAGTGACACAGAGCAGGTGAAACAAATCAAAAGCAAATGGGGGTAGATTAAAAGTGAATATGTCAGAGATGCACAGCTGGCTCAGTGGGTAGAGCATGCAACTCTTGATCTTGGGGTCATGAACTTGAACCCCACGTTGGGCACAAAGATTATTCTTAAAAAAATGAAATTCAAAGTGAATATGTCTGTAATTACAGTAAATGTAATTCTATCAATTGGTCTAATTAAAATACAAGGACAGGGCACCTGGCTGGCTCAGCTGGAAGAGCATGTGACTCTTGATTTCTGGGTCATGAGTTCAAGCCCCACTTTTGGCTGTAGAGATTACTTTAAATAAACAAAATTTTAAAAATAAAACAAAATACAAGGATAGGTGCATTAAATAAAAGAAGAAAACCCAGCTATATGCTGTTTAGAAGTAACATATCTAACATATTAGGGTACAGAAGAGCTAAAAGATGAAAAACGATTGTGCAAACCTGATCTGAAGAAAGCTGGTCACTGCCATATTAATATATAAAAAGTTGATCTTAAAGCAAATACTGCTACTGAATTAAAGAAGTTCACTTCTTAATGAAAAATAGTTCAATTTAACAGGAATATAATCTGCATATAAATATATATACTTTGTATGGAGCTAACTTGAATATATATGTGTATACACATATAGATATACATATATAGATATACATACACATATATACATATGCTTACTGCTCACTGGGTAACCAGGCTGTGCCTCAATAACCAATCCAAGGAATGCAAGAGGAGACATCACTAAATATCCTTAAAAAAGATAATCATGAAGAATTTTGTGCTACGTGGTTGGAAATTTGGATAAATGGGCAAGCTCCTGGCAAAATACAAGTTACAAAAACAGACACAAGATGAAGCACAGATATAAACAGTCTTATAATTATTAAAGAAATTCATAATATAAAAACTCTCACATACACATATACAAACACACAACTCATGGACTAATTATTTCAGTGATAAATTCCAACAACATTAAAGGAATAAATAATGCCAATATTACAAAACTTCTTCCAGAGAAATGGAATAAAAGAACCACTTCCCCATTTTGTTTTAGGAGGACAACATCATTTTGATACCAAAATCTGATCAGGAAGATTAAGGGACAGTAAGGACAATCTGTCTCAGAAAGATAGATGCAAAAATCCTAAACAAAACAATAGCAATGCTAATTCAGCTTCTCTAAAAGGATAATGGATCTCAACAAATTTGTGTTTATTTATTGTGCTTATTCCTGTAGTGAAAGCTTGGTTCAACATTTGCTGCACTGAATACCAAGATTTACTACAAAATTATCGTAAGTTTGACAGTGTAGTATATGGACACATAATTTAGGACAAAGGTGACACTACAGAGCAGTGGGTAAAGAATGGATTTGTAATAAATTATGCATAATTGGACATCTAAGTTGGAAGAAAATGAAGTTTGGCTCTTAAACTGCATACAATAATCAATTCCAAGTGGATTGGAGCTTTGGGTGTGAAACGCAAAATAACAAAGCTTCTAGGAATTGATATAGGAAAGTATCTTCATTACTTTGGCATAGGGAAACACTTTTTGAAAGAGAAGCAAAAAACCCTAGCCATAAAGGTAATATATTGTTAAATTTAACTGGAATAAAAATAAAGACTTCTATCCTTCAAAAGACACCATTGAAAGTGTAAAACTGTAATTCAAAGATTGAAGAAGATACTTTCAATACATATAAATGGCAAAGAACTTGTGTGCAGAATATACCCCCAAAAATCTACAGAGCAATTTTTAAAAACATCAAAAATATGATTTAAAAATGGGCAAGAGACTTCAAGAGGCCCTTCACATGAGAAAATATCCAAATGACCACTGAACATAGGAACACATATTTCATCGGTAGTCCTCAGAAAAATGTAGATTAAAATCACAAGGAGGTGGAATATGTATGAAATTTAAAATGAATCTCAATAAATTTTAGAATTGGTCTCATGAAGACCACCTTTTCTAATCAGAATGTGATTAAATATATAAAATAATAATAAAAGATAGGCAAAACAAAAAATAGCACATGTTTGGAAATTTAAAGCCACATTTAAAATAACTAACAGGTCAAAGAAGAAATTATATTGGAAAGTTGAAAATGCTTGAACAGAAAGAAATGAAAAAAATACAGTACCTGAAAATCTGGTGGAACACAACTAAAATGGTGCTAAGTAAGATATTTGTGTCATTGACTTCAAACATTACAAGAGAAGTGAGGTTGAATTTTTGGGAGCTAAGCAGGTGGGTTCTTTAAAGAAAAAAAGTCACTTGCTAAAAGAGGTTTGATCTTGTTTCAAAATCTTCAGGCTCTATACTGTGATTTTCCTGTTGTGACTTGCAACACACTTCTTAGAGCATCCAAATTAGTGCAGGTTCTTTGAGAAGCATTGGATCTGCTGAGGCACAAGGACCAGAGCTGTTTGTACTGTAGTCTGAACTGGCTAGACACAAATCAAATCTGGCAGCTTTCTCAGTCACTTGGCAAATGTATTGGAGCAGGAAAATAGGAAATTAAAAATGCTGCCTCCAGAATTCAAACACCCAGCAAGTATTGTATCACCTTTTCTGGGGTTGTGGACAAAAGATGAAATATCTTTTCTGTGATATGGGTGAAAATATCTCGACAGTGTCTAACCCACTAAAGGCATAACTTCTGGAATGTGGCAGGATCTTATATTTTCACAGATTCCCCCCCACCAAGAGATGCTGTAAATATATGGCATACATAGCATCTGGGGCCTATTTCCAGCTCTCTGGATCCTACTGGCATGCTATCATCAATGTAGCAAATTAGGGTGTTGCCCTAAAGTATAACAAGCCAGTCCATCATGTGTGGTGGCAAAGAACAAGAGTTAACTATCCTGAGCCAGGAGAGTAAATGTGTACTGCTGTCCCTATCAAATGCAAGCAAATGCTTCTACTATTTCTTAAATTATTTAAATCTATTAAAAACAACCACATTACCCTTCACAATTCACATTTTCTGTTTCCTTTAAAATGGTTTGTGTAGGGTGCCTGGCTGGCTCAGTTGGTAGAGTATGCCACTCTTGATCTTGGGGTCATGAGTCTGAGCCCCACGTTGGGTGTAGAAATTATTTAGAAAATAAAAAATAAAGTGGCTTGTTGCACTACCTCCTTGTTCCCCTAGAACAACTCTGAACGCTCATGGTTCCAGGTGGCCACAAGTAAGAACATTTTGCCATTATGTACTATGAGCTACTACCTTCCCATTCTGGAGTATAAAATGATTCTCTTTTGCTTCTTATTCTTATAACCAACACTACGTTCTCGACAAATCCTTCAATCCACTCTGGTTATGATTTCTGAGTCAAAGATGTTATGTGGCAAGCAATAGAAACGAATTTAAGCAATATTAAAGAATTTTTGGGGTGCCTGGGTGGCTCAGTCGGTTGAGTGTCCGACGTCAGCTCAGGTCATGATCTCACAGCTCGTGAGTTCGAGCCCCACGTCAGGCTCTGTGTTGACAGCTCAGAGCCTGGAGCCTGCTTCTGCTTCTGTATCTCCCTCTCTCTCTCTGCCCTTAACCCACTCACATTCTGTCTCTGTCTCTCTCAAAAATAAATAAAAACATTAAAAGAAAAAAAAAAAAAGAATTTGCATGAGATTCTGGAGAGCAGCCAGCATCAAAATAAAAGATGAACAATGGGGTGCCTGGCTGGCTCAGTCAGTAGAGCATGTGATCCTTGATCTGGCAGTCGAGAGTTTGAGCCCCATGTTGGGCATAGAGTTTAAATAAAATAAATAAAGGATGAACAATGAATCCTTGGGGAGGATAGGAACCAGTGTGGTTTCAGGGAAGTCATGGACCTGCAAATGACTCATCGAAAACCACCTTTCCTCCCAGGGCGTGTCTGTTTCAGAGTTAAATTCTAGGAGACAGAATAGATTGATTTAGGATTAATATAGCACAAGAAGAACAAGAGATTAAAGGAAGTGATAGTAGGCAGGGCAAAACAATATATTACATAACACAATAATACCATACACTCAAGTATGAGCCCATTTTTGGAAATGAAAAAATTAGGAAATGGAGGAATGGGAACATACCAGGATCCACTAAACAAACATATTCACTGTTATTAGTTTTCTAAGTAATATTTTCCTTGATAGATTAGGAAAAATACCACAGATATTTGGAATGATTCAAATGTGTATCACTCATAAAAATTGCCAATAAATATGCAAGCAGACACAAACAACTTTACATTTTGGTGGTATTTGTGCTTTCATTAAAACTTTTAAAGTTGAAAGTTTTTCCTCATAACAAACATAGGCATGCGGGTTACACTGCAGAAATATATGCAACATAAAGCAAAGTGTTTCCTATAATTCTGACTAGCATCTGAGTATGGATATTCAAGGGAAGCTTCTATTTGCTAGTAATTTAGTGGGCGGTTTGGTGCTGGGGTCTACAGGATCTTGAACCATTCTGATTATTACTCCTATCGTACTATTATAATAATGACTATAATATTTTGTTTTTTAGGTGTATCTTCTGGCTATTGCCTAGGATGCTATTAACCTCATTGAAACATGGAGCCCATTTCATTGGTACCTACCTTCATCCCCTGACTACTGAAAACAGTCACTACAGCACTTTGAAAATTTGGATCCCTCTCTAACCATTGTACTTTTCAACGTCATAATGGGGAAAATGTATTTAGAGTTCTCCTATTAAAGGATGAGTGAGTAGATGGATTTGATAAATCCAATCTAGCATTCCTATCTCCCTTTCTTTATTTGATAAAAAGGAATTATTGCAACTTCATTCCATTTAGTGTTGGTCACCACCGAGGCCAGGTTTCAGATAACTGAGTAAGCAAACTATTAAAATCACTCTCATCTGCCTGAGCAACTATCAGCAAATTTGGTTCTATCTGAAATTCTTCCTCATTCCCTAGCCTGACACTCTCACAATGCTTTCCATGGCTGTTCTTTTGGGTTCTGGCATGAACAGAAGTCTTTTGTTGTGTGAGCTTTCTCCTGTAGGGAGCCTTCTCCCATTTAGGGTTTCACTTTGTAACTGACTCCAGGTGCCTGCTGGGATGTGGCCTCACCGTAGACACAGAAGCAAATGAGAAGTGATGGAAATGAGGCATGAGGCAATCTGGCTACCTCTTACCTGGCAACCATTTGAGGTGAGGTCATTCATTATAAGATCTCTAGGCAGAGCGGGAACATCTTCATCAGATGCGTGGAGTGAGACATTCCACTTCTGCCTGCGAGGAATGCTCAGTGGAATGTGAAGTGGTCTACATCATTCAAATTCTCCTCTATTTCAATTCTTGGGATCTTCCACTCTATTCCAATTGGTGTCCTAATTTTGCATGAGGTCTGGTGATGCTGTCAAAAGCAACTTAACCTTGCAATTTTGCAACCCACAGGATGGAAATTTGATTTTCTGTGACATCAGTATTGAGGCGAGTAACCTAAAAGGTCCTTAGCACAGTTCAAGGCAGCTCTTAATTCTCTATGCTAAGCCAAGAACTTTGATCTTAAGTCTGTTATTAGCTTTCTTTAAAGTTCTTCAGCACACGAAGACACTTGTCGCCCAGCCTTCCTTCAGCAGGCACTTCATTACAGTTGGCCTAGGTAATAATGGAAGCAACTCTTGACTCTGCGTGCCGTAGTCCATCCAAGAGACACTCTCACTAATCCCCAGGCCCTCAGAACCAACTACGCTCAATAACCATTTCCTTGAGGATCTGTGCCCTGTAACTGTTCCCCACAACAATTCCTGTATCAATCAGAGTTCTTTGTAACTATATAATCCATTCCAACTAGTTATCAGAAAAGGAATTTGGTAAGGGATTTTGGACTGATCTCCAAATTGAAGGAGTAGTTTAAATATGAGGAAGATACCTTTGTAAATCAAAATATATATTTTTTTCAGGAATAGAATTTAGTGATTCATCACTTACATATAACACCCAGTGCTCATCCCAACCAGTGTCCTCCTTAATGCCTTAATGCCCGTCACCCCTGTAGCCATTCCCCCCACCCAACACCCCACCAGCAACCCTCAGTTTGTTCTCTGTATTTAAGAGACTCTTATGGCTTGTCTCCCTCTGTTTTTATATTATTTTTGTTCCCCTTCCCTTATGTTCATCCGTTTTGTATCTTAAATTCCACATGTGTGAAATCATATGATATTTGTTGTTCTCTGACTTGTTTTGCTTAGCATAATACACTCTAGTTCCATCCATGTTTTGCAAATAGCAAGACTTCATTCTTTTTCATTGCCAAATAATATTCCATTATATATAATATATATTATTATTATATATTATATTATTAGTATATAATATATAACACACACACACACACCACATCTTCTTTATCCATTCATCAGTTGATGGACATTTGGGTTCTTTCCATACTTTGGCTATTGTCAATGGTGCTGCTATAAACATTGGGGTGCACGTCCCCTTAAAATCAGCATTTTTGTATCCTTTGGATAAATACTTAGTAGTGCAATTGCTGGGCCATAGGGTAGTTCTATTTTTAATTTTTTGAGGAACCTGCGTACTGTTTTCAAGAGTGGCTGTACCAGTTTGCATTCCCAAGAGGAATATACTTTTAACTCAGGCACAACCCTTGAAGTCTATTCATATGATTTCGTACTTAGAGATTATCCCGAAAATGCAACTGTTAGTTCCTCCCCAATTCCTCAAACACTGACAAACATGTCTAAGAAATAAACTCTGATCTGGGGCACCTGGGTGGCTCAGTCGGTTAAGTGTCCGACTTTGGCTCAGGTCATGTTCTCACGGTTAGTGAGTTCAGGCCCCACATTGGGCTCTGTGCTGATAGCTCGGAGCCTGGAGCCTGCTTCAGATTCTGTGTCTCTTTTCTCTGCCCCTTTCCTACTGGTGCTCTCTCTCTCTCTCTCTCAAAAAGTAAATACACACTAAAAAAAAATTAAATAAGTAAATAAACTCTGATATTCACTGATAATTTCCTGAAAGGGCAGCATACTCCCACCTGACTTAGATTACATTCACATTTGTATATATATGCATACACACACACACACACACACGTATGCATATATGTGTATATACACACTTATTTGAGTACAGTTGAATTACAATGTTACATAAGTTTCAAGTGTACAACATAGTGATTCAACAAGTTTATACATTATGTTGTGCTCACCATAGGTGTAGCTACCATCTATCACCATACAAGACTATTACAATATCACTGACTATATTCCTTATGCTGTGCCTTTTATTCCCATGATTTATTCATTCCATAAGTGGAAGTCTGTATCACCCACTCCCCTTCACCCATTTTGGTTACCTTAACATTAAAACATTTTTTTCAGGGCGCTTGGGTGGTTAAGCATCCAACTCTTGATTTTGGCTCAGGTCATGATCTCAGCTCAAGTCATAATCCCAAGGTTGTGGGATCGAGATCAGGACTCTATGCTAAGAATAGAGCCTGCTTGGGATAGTCTCTCTCTCTCCCCCTCTCCCCTGCTCTCTCTCTCTCTAAAATAAAAAAAAAAAATTGTCTATGATAGCCATCAGTGAGATTCTTAATTTTCTGTGTCTGTTAGTTATCTACATGCAGATACATTTTTTTGGAGACTTCTGTGCTATCCAAAGTTTGTGATTTCTATTCTTAGGCATTCAGAGAGGTTCAGTTTTTCAGGAAATTCTTATTTTGAATTTAATCTTTGTGCTGCCTGATGGAATTGGAAGACAAATATTCCAAGGGATATTTTGCGCCACTGTTCCCTGAGTTCAAGATCCTCTTAGTTCATTTCTATCCTAGTTTATGGTCCATACCATCACCATACAAACAATAAATGTAACAATTATTATTACACCATAGGTTGATACAATAGCATGGGTAAAGAAAAAGAAAGAAAGAAATTTTATGTAAGATACACCAGCAAGGAAACGGAGGTAGAGCCTCCGTTCTTGTTTCTATAGCTGGTCTTGAGGTTATAACTTGCATTATCCTCCCCTACGATGTATTCCACATTTTGCATATCTTTGGCTAACACTGTGGCTGGTTGAAGTTTTTTGCTTAATGGGGCAACCTACATCTTTCTTTCTGTGGGGCGTAAATCCTTAAATCCTTAGCGGTGCTACTTGTAAAGGACTACAATAATCTGCTGATAATTTTGATCACTGCACACAGTATACAACAAAGGACCGCTGGGGATCACTGTTCTAGCTGGACTTCTCCCAGCATCTACTGTGAAGCAGCAATCCTATTTCCTTCTGATGGTCAAGGGTGATTAGTAGATTTGCTCCTACCCAGTACCTCCTACCCTCTACCGGTTTAGTGCTAGATTGCTCAATCTCTGTGCTATTGACATTTTGGATAATTCTTCGAAGAGCCCCAAAGGGACAGGTGAGAGTCTCTGTCCAGTTTTCCCCAGTGAATGCTCTTTTCTTGTTACTATCACTTTTTTATTAAGTTTATTTATTTTGAGAGAGAGAGAGAGAGAGCATGAACCAGCAGGGGAGGGGCAGAAAGAGAGGAAAAGAGAGAGAAAACCTCCAGCAGGCTCTGCACCAGCAGCACAAAGCCTGACTTGGGGCTTGAACTCACAAACTGGGAGTCGGGTTTGGCTCAAGTCATAATCGACTCAGCCACCCAGGTGCCCCATCATTACTATCAATGCTTGACTAGTAAAACCTATGCTTGGAATATTGAACATCCTCCAAATAGCAGCCACATCAGAAATGTTGAAAGGCAATTTAAAACTAGAGTGTGAAGGGGTAATTTATGCAAGGAGGGAATGCGGGGCAGAACAAAGGAATAAAAGTTCACTCCATCCATTTTGGAGTAAGCAATAAACTTGTGATAGCAACTTTGAATTATACAGAGAGAAGAGGAAAATAAGTCCCCATATCCAGACATTCAAAGACAAAAACTGTTAATATTTTTCCAAATGACATTTTCTCCCTTGTTATAAATATAATGCACACTTAAAAACAATTTGGGAAATGAAAATAAAACTTCCCATAATTGCATCATTTAGAAAAAAACACTTTTAACACTGAGACATATTTGCTTTCATCTTTACAACAAAATTTAAAACCTGTATTTTCTTTTATAAAAGGAATACGTGGGGGTGCCTGGGTGGCTCAGTCAGTTGAGCTTCCGACTCTTGATTTCAGCTCAGATTACGATACCGGGAATCACATACACATGTGTCCTAAATTACATTTTTAAAAATTTATGAAATAAAATATCACTCTAAATACTGGTTTGCAACTTGCCTTTTTCTTCTGATGATGTATCTTGGGTATCTTTTAACATAAATGCATTAATCTATCTTATTCTTTTAAAAGTCAACATAGTATTTCATTCTATGAGTACATCCAAATTTAACTAAATATGGCAGACATTACAATAATTTAAGTAATTTCCAATTAAAAAATTTTTTTAATGTTCATTTATTTTTGAGAGAGAGAGAGACAGAGACAGAGCACGAGCGGGAAAGGGCAAAGAGAAAGGGAGACACAGAATTTGAAGCAGGCTCCAGGCTCTGAGCAGTCAGCACAGAGCCCGATGTGGGGCTTGAACTCACGGACCGCGAGATCGTGACCTGAGCCGAAGTCGGACGCTTAACCGACTGAGCCACCCAGGCGCCCCAATTTTTAAGTTTTATAACAATGATCACAGGCATATAGTGTTTGCATATACATACATTTGCACAAATCCGGTATATAAATCATTCATTCATTCATTCAACAAGTATGCATTTAATGTGCATTATGTGTCCGATGCTATACTAAACAATGCGGATGTTGCAAAGCACAAAACAGATATAAATCCCTATCCACATGGATGTTACATTTTTAGTGAAAGAGATCAGACAATAAATAATAAAATGTATTATATATTTGTATATATATACATATAAATGTATGCATGCATACATACATATAAATGTATATAGAAGGGATAGAGGAAGGGATATAGGGACATAAAGGGGACATTTCACATGGATTACTAGGAATCTATGTCTGTAGATAGATTCTATTGCTGCCATAACAAATGATCACAAACTCGTGGCTTCAAGCAACACAAATTTATTATCTCATAGTTCTAGAGGTCAGAAGTCAGAAATGGGTCAAAATTTTATTGGGTTAAAATCTAGAGTTGGTAATGCTGTATTCTTTCCTACAGCTCTAGGGAAGAATCTGCTTCCTTGTGATTTCCAGCTTCTTGAAGCTTTTTGCATTCCTTGGCTCATGGCCTCCAGCCAGTAACCTCATCATTGTACTTCTTTCATGGTCTTATCTCCTTTTCTGACTCTCCTGCTTCCCCCATTCACTTATAAGTATGCTTGTGATTACACTGGGCCCACTCAGATAATCCAGGATAACTTTCCTATCTCAAGATCCTTCATTTAATTACATTTGCAAAATCACTTTTGCCATTAAGGTAACGTATTTACAAGTTCTGGTGATTAGGATCTGGACATCTTTGGAAGGCCATTATTTGGTCTACCACAGAAGGCATCCTCTATTTTCTGTGAGAATATGTAGGAGGAAAAGAACAAGTCTTGGAGAAATCCGTGGAAAGAGCAATCCATGCCAAAAGAACAGTAGGTGCTAAGCTTTGAGGCAGGACTATGTCTACCCTGTTTGAAACAGAAGGCCAAAGAGGATGGAGTAGAGTTAGCGAACAGTGGATGAGAACAAGGTACTGAGGTGGTGGTTGGTGCCAATTATGTAGGGTCTTGTAATAACTTTGACTTTTACTCTGAGGGACGTGAGTATCCTTGCAGTTTTAAGTAGAGGAGTAACACCATTTATGTATATTTTAACAGAATCACTAAGTGCTGTGTGGAAAAATGACTGAAAGTTGGCAAAATTGAAAACGGGACACCAGTGTGTATCAGTTATCTATTGCTGCATAACAAATTACCCTAAAACTTAAAGACTTTAACATGACTTATTATTTTTCATGATTCTTGTGGGTTAGTTGGATGGTTCTTTTGCTCCATGGTGGTGATTGCTGGTGTTCTCATTCTGTTGCATTGAGAAGGGAGTTCAGCTGGGACTAGAATGTCCAAGATGGCTTCACTCACATGTCTGACACCTCAGCTGGTTTGGTTTTAAGGAAGGGGGGCTGCTCAGGCCTCTCTCATAGAATAGTCAGACATCTTACGTGGCTTAAGGTTCCAAGAGAGCTAAAAGGGAAGCTGTTGGGTCTCTTAAGGTCTAGGCTTAGGTACTGACCCGGTACCACTTCCCCCACATTGTATTAGTCAAAACAAATCAAAAGGCCAACTCAGTTTTAGGGGAACATCCGTGTCCAAGGCATACATTTGGCAGTGGAATTATTAGGTCATGTGATAATTCTGTGCTTAACTTTTTGAGACTATCAGTCTTCTTACAACTGCTGCACCATTTTACATTCCTACCAGCAATGATGAGGGTTCCAATTTCTTTGTATCTCCACTAACACTTGTGTTTATTTATTTTTATTATAGCCATCCTTGTGGTTGTGAAGTGGTATCTCATTGTGGTTTTGCCCATCCCTTTTTATTCCCTCCAATACCAGCTTCCCTCTCCAGTAAAGAACTAGAAGGAAAATCCTTTTCTCCTACCATGTCCTACCATTGCTTGAAAAATAAATCTGTGAACTGGTATGTATACACTTCACAATACCCCTTCAGACCCTATAGGTATCTTTTAGATATTATGGTTATTGCTTTAAAACTGGTCCCTGAAGGTTCTGGCAATTTCCCATGATCCCCCCCGCCTCCACTGGAATTTACTTAATAACTACATAACCAGGCAAAAGCTAAAATAGAAAATATCCTGAGAGCCTGTATTTCTCCTCTTAGTTGATTATGTGATTTTTTTTTAATACCTCAAACCAATTTTGATATCAGATGTTTTTCCTTACAAAGGTGACAAATGTGAAGATTTATAAACACAGGTGTGCTCCAAAGGCCTAGAGCTTTATTCGGAGTCAAATGTGGGCAAATGGAATGCAACAGTAAGAGGGGGACGGAAATCCGTTCCGAAAACCACACCAACATTTCTTGCTGAAAATGTTTTACCTTCTGCTTCCCAACTTGGTGGTAGTTCTCCTTTAAACGCAAACAAAAATATGTTTTGCCAAATACCCAAACTGTGTGCACGCATCTGAAGCAACAGAGCAAGGAGACAAGGTGGAGTTACCTTCTGCAGGTTACCCAAGGTTGAGAAGTATTTCCTCCCCAAAGGGCAGCTACAGATGGGATACCTGGAGCAATGCCTATGCAAATAAGTGCTGGCAAAGAGTCCCTGAAGTACTTTGAGAAGTCATCACGGGTTATGAAACTTTGTGTTCTAATCGCTATGGGAAGCAGTGAAAAGCAGTTTGAGTAACACAGCTGTCAACAGCTGAACAGTAGTGGTGGCTGGAGAAAGAGAATGAATATGGCTGATCTATGTTTTTTGGACAGTTGAGGTCTTCAGAGGGGCCAGTCCAGCAGAATTAGGAAAAAAAAAAAACCCTTTCTCAGACTGTGGTATAATAAATACTGACTTTAAAAGTGTTTGTAAGTTATGGGCTTCTCTGGATCTAGAGGGAGACATATTAAAATGATTATATTTCTGTCAGAGGGGTTTCCCCTCCCCCCCCATGGTCAAGTCATCTCTAATCAGGGAAGGAGGATACTGGTGGATGTTAGCAGGGTCAGACCTCCCACAAACTCAGAATTATTCGTCCCAAATCTACAAAGCAAGAGTCTTCAGAGCCTATTTAATCCACAAGGAATTTGGTTAATCAATTCACGTATTCAGAGAGCAGTAGGTATGCAGAAAGGTATGGATGGATGGTCGTTACTTTCTAGCTTCGGAGTTGGGAGAGGCCCTAAAGCTTACCCAGGGCAGAAAACCTTCCTATGACACACTCCGGCCTGCGGCTCGAAAATACCGCCATGTTCTAGCCAAATTGTTTCATTTACTGTTTCTTTGCTCCTAAATTAACGAGGAAAGACCGTGTGTACAACACGTGCCCACAAGCATCACCAAATATACTTGTGTTTTCCCCACTAGGCCTAGGCCATCCAATTTACCAAGTCTTACCCTGAGTTTTATCTAGAAGATGCTGGATTGCCACTCAGTTACCCATCTTGATGACACGAACCTCATTCTTCAAAAAACACTTACAGAGACTTACAAGCGCTATGGGTTCTGGGTGGTGGTACCTCATAGTAGTAAGTCTAGTAAGATATGGCAGTACCTGTCCCAAATAAAAAGCTCACAACTTAGTGGTGCACACCTATTATTATTATTATCAACCTTTCTCTCTCCCCCTTTTTGGAGGGGGACGTTGGGAGAAGGGTATCAAAGCTAACATTTAATTGAGCACTTACTATGCGAAAAGATACTCTTCTAAGAGCCTTAGCATGAACTCACTTTGTCCTCAAATAACCCTAGGACGCAGGTACCATTCTATCCCTATTTTACAGATAAAGAAGCTGAGGAACAGAAGTTAACTACCCTCAGGGTCTCACAGCCACTCAGTGGCGGAGCCAGCAGGCCGTCTAGCTATAGAGACACAAGGAAAAAGGAGTAAAGCGAGACCGGGCGGAGGAGGGGGCAGAAACTGGGAGACAGGCGGGGAGCAAGGGGGAGGAGCGCAGAAGGCGGGTTTTGCCCTCGTCAGACAGAACGCTTACTGATTTTCATATCTCCATCATTTGACCTCCAGGTGTCACTCCCAGAAATGGAAAGTGTAAACTCCCAACTCCCCAAGGTTCGGCCTCGAGGCTGAAAAGACCTTCCCATTGGTGATCGAGGGCTCGCTCTTCCGCATAGCCTGGTCGGGAGAGCCGCAGGGCCAGCAGCTGCGGGCGAACTACAATTCCCACTACTCATCGCGCGGAAGGCTGGGTCCACACGGAGGAAACGCGGGGGTGTTCCAAGGCAGCCTGGAGGAAAAAAAAAAAAAAATCACGTACATATTCCGCCTCTTTCCACTTTCACACACGCCTCGCTTCCGTCGTCTCTTTTATTAACAGACCATGCAGTGAAGTGTGTGAAGGCGTTCTGTCTCCAGGCACAGCAGAGGGCAGGCACAACAACAGAGCGCGGGCGCGAGGTCCCCGGGCCGTGCGCGGGGCGGAGCCAGGGGCGGGGGGAGGGGGCCGGCGTGCAGGCCGGAAGTGTGCGAGGGCGGAGGGAGAGGCGTGAGTGGTTGCAGCCGCGCGCTTCCGGCCAGTGCGTAGACGTCGGCCGGCTGCAAAGGGCTCCTCGGCAGGTCTCCGGCCGGCACCTTGCGCACTCGTCTCGCTCCAAGGCCCTCAGTCTCCGCTCATCTCGCCGTAGGCCGTGACGACATGAGCAGCAAAGAAGGTGGCGTCCTCGGCGGCACTGGGCGTTATTTATTCAAAGGGGGAGGATCTCCATCCTTTTTTGTCGGATTTTCCACCTCTCTTCACCCTTGAGGGATGCCCTCTCCCCTTGCAGGCTCGGGGAGGCGGCGGCCCCGGTGATTTCCCGGCCACATTGGTCCTGTTGACACCTCTCGTTTTCTTAAAGACCTGTTATTTTTAATCTTAGTTCGGTAATTGCTCCACCTTGTGCCAGATCAGGGAAGCCATTGGTGGAAGCCTGAGTGAGGTGAGCTGAAGGTTTGGGGAGAAAAGGCAAGGCTGCTTTTCTGCGAGTCCGCTGGGAAAGCCTGTAAGGCGAGAGCCCCGTGGACGCTGGTTTAAGAGGAAGGAAGGGGTTAGCTAACGTTACGTTGTAAGTCTTGTTGGTGGAAGAGCCCTGTCCAACTTTTTTCTCCTTCTCTACATAAGGATCAGGAGGGTTCAGGAAAAGGAAGCATGACAATTTCCCACATAACCAGAGAAGAGAAGGGAAGGATGTTAATTCATCTTCACCTGTGATGTTGGCCTTCAAATGTAAGTTCTCTGTAATGTAAGTTGACGAAGGGAAGAGAACTAAAGAGGTTGTAACAAGGATAATTTAGACATGTTGTGCACGCAAAAAAAAAAACCAAAAAACAAAAAACCAGCCCATCAGAATTTAAGATGTGGGTGTGTGAATCTTTTACTGTTCCTGGAGGTTGGCTATGGTGCTAGGTCTGCCATTAAAGTCGAGATTACTGAAGTCTTCACTTTTTTTTTTTTTTCATTACAGGTAAACAGTTAACATCAGACATGCCATAGAACTAAAAATTATTGTGTACTTGATATATAAATAAACGTCAGATGTGTATATATATGTATATATGTGTGTGTATGTGTATATGTGTGTATATATGTGTATATATATATATGTAGTTAATAACTTTTAAGCATGTGATGGTTTTGTTTTCTCAGACTTTTTTTTTTTTTTAATTTTTTTTTTCAACGTTTTTTATTTATTTTTGGGACAGAGAGAGACAGAGCATGAACGGGGGAGGGGCAGAGAGAGAGGGAGACACAGAATCGGAAACAGGCTCCAGGCTCCGAGCCATCAGCCCAGAGCCTGACGCGGGCTCGAACTCACGGACCGCGAGATCGTGACCTGGCTGAAGTCGGACGCTTAACCGACTGCGCCACCCAGGCGCCCCATCTCAGCCAGACTTTTGAAGACGGGGACCACACTTTTGTTTTGACTCTTAACATTTTGCACAGAGTGGGAACTCTGTTAGTAAATCATATATATACGTGTTATGTATATACTATTCGTATATATAATGTTTATGTGTATGTATGTACTTTTCCACAGTTGTCCTTTTAACTGGGTCAGGTTGCTCTTTGTTTCAAAACAAGCCCTAAAACAAAATTCTCCTTCCCTGTATCCTCCAGCCACCCTCCTATACCTTACAGTTTTTGTGGCTCAGGAACCTGAGGGGGCTTGAGCTGTCCATTCCAACTTGCAGTCATCTGAAGGCTAGATTGGGGCTGCAGGATCCACAGCAATTGGCAAGTTAGGCCTTCTGCCAACAGCCAGCTCTCACTTCCTCACATGGTCTCCTCCATGGGACTACTTGAGTGTCCTGATGTTACGGCATCTAGCTTCCCCCAGTCAGAGCAAGGAGGAAGCCATAGTGTCCTTATGCCCTGATCTCAGACATGATACATAGTCACTTTTGCTACCCTGTCTTAGAAATGAAGCGGCTTAAAAACTTCATATTTAAGGGGAAGGGAATTAGTTTCCCCCTACTGAAGGTGGAATAATTTGTGGGCATATTTTATTTTATTCATTCATTCGTTCTCAAGTTAGTTAATGTACAGTATAGTCTTAGGTTTAGGAGTAGAACCCAATAATTTCATCTCTTATATATGACACCCAGTGCTCATCCCAAAAAGTGCCCTTCGTTATTAATGCCCATCACCCATTTAACCCACTGTCCCCCCATCAACCCTCAGTTTGTTCTCTGTATTTAAGAGTCTCTTACGGTTTGCTTTCCTTTCTCTTTTTATCTTATTTTTCCTTTCCTTCCCCTATGTTCATCTGTTAAGTTTCTCAAATTCTGCATATGAGTGAAATCATATGATATGTCTTTCTGTGACTAATTTCACTTATCATAATGCCCTCCAATTCTATCCACATTGTTGCACACGGCACGATTTCATTACTTTTCATTGCTGAGTAGTATTCCATTGAGAGAGAGAGAGAGAGAGAGTATACATACACCACATCTTTATTATTATTATTATTATTATTATTTTTTTTTTATTCTCAAAAAATACACTGTCTTGGCTTCAGGACTAGAACCCAGTGATTGATCACTTATATATAACACCCAGTGCTCATCCCAACAAGTGCCCTCCTTAATGTGCAGGCATGTTTTAAAACCACCACAGCACTTACAGTGATCTTCAGAGGTATAAGACCGCTGTGATTGATTAGAGAGTGTATTGATATGACTGTATACACAGTGGAAAAACTGCAATGGGCCACCTATTCCCCAGCCTGATACTCTGTGGCACATCTGACACAGAGCTGCTTGTTTCCAAGCACATGTTGCTGTTGTATGTTTCTGTGCCTTTTCACATGTAATTCTTTAAGCTCGGGGTTGCTTCTCATTTGGTACCCCCATTGTCCATCTGGTGAACTGTGGTTTTCCTCAAGACCCTGCTCAAGTAGCTTCTTCCTTTCAAGCCTTTGTGATTTTTCTCTCAAGCAAATTTATTGACAGATATTGCATTTATTAATGATCCATTCATCCATTCAGTCATGAAATACTGATCATCTATCATGTTCTAGTATGTGTTAGGAGTGAACAAGAAGAATGTGGACCCTGCTTTCCCAAACCTTTACATAGATTTATTGTGTATTTTATTTACTTATTTACAATTTTGTCTTATACTGGACTAAGCTCGAGGATAGGAGCTATGTGTTCATAGTATTTAATTCACAGTAGTCATTAATGTTCATAATAAGTAAAAACTTATGATTGTCTTGAAATAGTAGACAAAATCCGAACTTAATTATTATCTCAATAATAAAAGGGCAGATGTCTTTGGTTCTTGTCAGCCTGTTATTTGGTTAATAGTTTATTCAAGTTTTGGGTTTTTTTAATTCATGCAAAATACATCTGGGTGCTCCCTATAGGGCAGGCAGTTTGCTGGGTCTTTGGGGTAACAATGCTTCTGAAATAAAGCGGTTATTAATTAAGAGTTAAGTGGTTTATGGGTATTTTAGTGACTAGGGCTTGGAAATTCAGAAAATTGATGTCATTAAAAGTTATAAACTTTAATTTTTTAATGAAATCAATTTTTTTGAGGGGGAGATAATATTGCATATGATTAAAACAAGGTGTTTAAAAATGTTATGTAACTTAGGTAGTTGGAAGGAATTTTTTAAAGTCCTGTGTGATAGTTCTGTGATAACAATCTCATGTTTACTAGATGGGGTATTTTTTTTTACAGTATATACATCTTATTGTGAGGCTGTGAGTGGCAAAACTCAGTTAAAGCATACCTGTGTTCAAAGAACACAGTCTGTAATTTCCAAATACTTTAAAAGTAAATGAGATGATTTGCTCTTTATTTTTATATTTTATATCTTATATATAGAGTAAATAATAGTTAAATAAGAGTAAATAGTTTAAGAGTAAATAGATAAGAGTTAAATAGAGTAAATAATAGTTGCTCTGTTGTGCCTATCAACAATGTTTGATAGGCTCAAAGTATAGAATATGCATGCTTATGGTTGTAATAATGTGTTCTTAGCATTTCAGCAGGAACTTGATGCAAGACATGACAAATACGAGAGACTTGTGAAACTTAGTCGGGATATAACTGTGGAAAGTAAAAGGACAATTTTTCTCCTCCATAGAATTACAAGGTGAGTAAATATCTCTAAAATTTGTTCCAGTGGCATACCCTTTGATATGTGTTACATACGTACTTTGGAATGCTTTATACGTCAGTGGACAGTACCTAGCTGTTAGAAGATTCTGTGATTTATTCTATGAATACTGGGATTGGAGGATGTTAGCAGCAAGAAGATTTTAAGAATAAATATTTTAATCAGAATAGGGAGGAAAGTTTTTTTTTAAGTATTAGTTTTGAGAGTCAGTGAGTGTGAGTGGGGGAGGAGCAGAGAGAGAATTTTTTTTTTTTTTTTTGGGGGGGGCGGTTTCTGATTTTTAAGGAAATAGGTATTTCTTTTTTCTTTTTGTTAAATTTACATCCAAGTTAGTTAGCATATAGTGCAACAATATGCTAAAAGAATTTCAGGGGTAGATTCCTTAATGGCCCTTACCTGTTTAGCCCATCCCCCCCGCCCCCCACAACCTCTCCAGCAACCCTTTGTTTGTTCTCCATATTTAAGATTCTCTTATGTTTTGTCCCCCTCCCTGTTTTTATATTATTTTTGCTTGAGAGAGAATCCTAAGTAGGCTCTACACTGTCAATACAGAGCCCAATGTGGGGCTCAAACCCACAAACCATGCGATCATGACCTGACCCAAAGTTGGACACTTAACTGACTAAGCCACCCAGGCTCCCCAAAAGGGAAAGTTCTTATTTTCAGAGCAACTAGGAATTTTGTGTTGTTAAGAGCACTCAGTGATACAGGTATTGTTTGTGAAAATATTAAATTTCTAGTGATTTACCAGAGCTTATTACGTTAAAGCTTTACTTAGGTGATATATGCAAAATTTCAATATTAGATAAATGTGGAAATCTGCTTTATTTATGTTCCCATTCGTTTTCCAACTCATTGCAATCCGCTTTTCTGCCTTACAACTATTGAGATTGCCCTTGTTACCCTCATATTGCTAAATCTAGTACATACTCTTAGTTTACATTTTTGCAGCATATGATACTACTGACTAATTTTTTGAAAGTTCCTTTTCCTACAGCTCTGAGACATCTTTTCTTTGAAGTTCCTTTCTGTAGGATTTTGTTATTTTTCTACATAGGCTCTGTATCTATCCTAGATTCCTTGGTTGTATGTATGTAAAAGAAAACAGCTTAAACTAGCCTAAGCAGAGGAGGAAAATAAATTTTAAAGATTCAGGAATTTCTTATGAATGCAGCTGAGTATCATCGTCTTTCATCTTTGCTTCTTTGTTTGCATCCTTTTTCATTTAATCAGCTTTCTTTGCTTCTCTGTTTTACGTGAGGTTAGAAAGTGCCCACCCTGGGGCACCTGGGTGGCTCAGTCAGTGTAGCATCCATGCTTTCAGGCCCTGTGTCGGGCTCTGTGCTGACATCAGGCTCTATGCTGACAGTTCAGAGCCTGGAGCCTGCTTTGGATTCTGTGTCTCCCTGTCTCTCTCCCTCTCCCAGCTTGTGCTCTGTCTTTCTCTCAAAAATAAAATAAGACATTAAAAAAAATAAAAAAAATAAAAAAAAAAGAAATTGCCTTTCCTACCAACGCCCAGGGAGAGATTGTTACAAATTACAAATGCCCCTAGAAGGATTTGCACTATGTATCTTATAAAGCATTTAGGGAAATCCAAATATAATTTACCATTTTTTATTATTAAAAATATTACTGAAGTGTTCTATTCACTCATTTGCAACTTTTAAGATAACTCTGTAATAGTTTAGTTTTTATTCTATTAAGTGGATGTGAATTTGCCATACATAGATTTCTTGGAATTAGGCACTGTTAACCTTTTCTTCATCTTAACCTGACTAAAATTTTTGCTTGTTTTTTTTAATGAGTTCTCAGTTTATATTATGAAAGGAAATTAAACTGTTTTTGAACTTGAGCTTATGGAAAGAAGCAACACTGTTTTGATTAATTATGAACAGTTTTTCAATACATATTGCAATTTAAAAACAATTGACATCAATATTCATCGGTTTAAAGAAATAATAGAACTGTGGCAGAGCGTCTTAATATTTTAGAAAAAACCATGTTATTTTATAAAGTCATCTTGTAAGGATTTCTCTACCAAAAATAATAAATTCTTATTATAGTAAACTTAGAAAATAGTAATCTTCAGAATAAATTGTAGAAAAATAAAGATACCGAATGAAAGCAGTCATAATACCAAAGATAGCTACTGTCAGTGAGCAGATTTCATATTTTATGCACTTTTTTTTAAAGTTCTGTGCCTAATGTGGGGCTTGAACTCATGACCCTGAGATCAAGAGTCGTATGCTCTACTGACTGAGCCAGCCAGACACCCCTGATTTTACTTTTTTTTTTATTTTACATATTTTGATTTGATTTGATTTTTTAATTTTTTTTCTTTTTTTAAATTTAAATTTTAGTTAACAAACAGTGGAATATTGGTTTTAGGAATAGAATTCAATGATTCATCACTTACATAAGCAGCCAGTGCTCATCACAAGTGCCCTCCTTAGTACCCACCACCCATTTAGTCCCATCTCCCACCCACCTCCTTCCATCAACCCATAGTTTGTTCTCTATCATTAAGTCTCTTGTTTATTTCCCTCTCTTCTCTCCCCCTCCCTCCACTTCCCACATGTTCATCTGTTTTGTTTCTTAAATTGATTTTACATATTTTTTTTTTAATGTTTATTTAATTTTGAGAGACAGACGGAGCATGATCAGGGGAGGGGCAGAGAGAGGGGGAGACACAGAATCCAAAGCAGGCTCTAGGCTCTGAGCTGTCAGCACAGAGCCCAACACGGGGCTCGAATCCAGGAACCATGAGATCATGACCTGAGCTGAAGTCAGACACTTAACTAACTGAGGCACCGAGGTGCCCCTGATTTTACGTATTTTTAATAAATATAATAAATAAAATAAAATTATGGTTTTGAGTTAGAAGCATCCAGATACAATATTAATTCAGTCCTATGTTTGTTGATACTTATTATTTTTATAGATTTTTTTAAATGTTTATTTATTTTTGAGAGAGAGAGGGAGGGAGGAACAGAGAGAGGGAGACAGAATCCGAAGCAGGCTCTGGGCTCCGAGCTGTCGGCACAGAGCCCGACGCAGGCCTGGATCTCACAAGCTGTAAGATCATGACCTGAGCCGAAGTCGGATGCTTAACCGACTGCGCCATCCAGGTGCCCCTGTTTATTGATATTTAGATGATTTCAGTTTTTCACTAACAAAGCATCTGGCTGGTATATTGATTATAGTGCTCCTGATATGGAAGAGATTTTGACAGAATCAGAAGTGAAATTGGATGGTGTTAGACAAAAGATCTTGCAAGTAGCCCAGGAGCTCTCAGGAGAAGACATGCATCAATTTCATAGAGCCATTACCACAGGTAAGTCCAGGTTCACGTCAATGGTAACTTTTTTTTTTTTTTTAAACCAGTGTGTTACATGATTTCTGTGTGGGTTGCATTAATTTTAATTGACACTTGGTGAAATATTAGCTTTTAAAAATTGGGACTTCTGCATAATAATGTAAAGGTAATCCAAAAACATTAAATTGGCTTTATTTTTCTGAGTAGAATCGTCATCGATAGCTCTTAATAAAGTAATTGAAAAAAGACCCAACAGAGTGAACTTTAGCCTTGAGGACATAGGGTGTATTCAGACAAGGCATGTCGCATTTCTCACTATGGGGATATCTTACTGGTGGCTCTAAGTTTCAGTTTCAGGGAATGTGTCACCTAGCCAGATGGACCCAAACATCTCGCAGGGCGACTCCATAGTAGAATTTTAAGATAGTACTGGGTTTTATATAAACACAAATCACTTCAAATATATACAGATGAATCGCATAAATAGTGAAGTGCTTGGTTCTTTTCTCTTCAACCTTTTTTTTAATGTGAGTTCACTGACAGGAGAGGTACTGTATAATTAAGAAAGACAAATTCAAAGGTTGATTTATAGAAGTATGTGAAATTATATGTTCTTTCTATCAAATAGCAGATTCCACTGAACTCCAGGCATTTCATCATGAGAAATGAGTTTATGTGGTATCTGCTCAGTGTATGTGCAATTTTAGGGTGAACATTTATAATTTCACTTGTTTTCAGAAATGTCAATCTGTATTATGTTCAGATGTCTTTTGTTGTTGTTGCCCAATGATTACATGTACAGTTGACCCTTGAACAATGCTGGGATTAGGGGCGCTGACCCCTTGCACTGCCAGAAATCTACATAAAACTTTTGACACTCCCCAAACTTAACTACCAATAGCCAACCATTGACTGGAAGCTGTACCAATAATGTAAACGGTTTATTAACATGCATTTTGTATATTATGTGTATTTATTGTGTTCTTACAATAAAGTAGGAGAAAAGAAAATGTTATTAAGAAAAACACAAGGAAAATACATTTATAGTTCTGTACTAATTTATTGAGAAATCCACATATGTATGGACTATTGCAGTTGAAACCCATATTGTTCAAGGGTCACCTGTTGTGTGTGTGTGTGTGTGTGTGTGTGTGTGTGTGTGTGTGTGTGTATTTTCTATTGAGGTATAACTGACATATAACATTATATTAGTTTTAGGTGTACATTGTATATATTATGAAATGACCACCAAAATGAGTTAACATCCATCACTGTACATACAGAATTATTTTTCCTTATGATGAACTTTCAGGATCTATTAGCACATTTTAAGTAGGCAATACAATATTATTAGCTACAGTTGCCATGCTGTGCATTGCATCCCTAGGACTTTAGACGTTTGTACCTCTTGAGTCCCTTCACCCATTTTGCCCATCTCCCGCCTCTGGCAACCACTTGAAATGTCTTTTGATATTAGTGAAAGAAAGTACCTGCTCACCTCAGTTAAAGCTGGGGTGTATTACTAGAAACTGAAGTGATAACTCAAACAGTTAATGAAGAGTCATTATAGTACATTTCTGTCATTGTTATTTACTACCAGGGATTTGTTTTTTTAAGTAATAGTGCATATAATGGAAAAGGTTTAATGAACTCAGTCTGTACTGTCATGTGGCACGACCTTGACCATGACAGATTCGTCAGGGCTGGGAGAGAAGATCTGAGTATCGGTGAGATGGGTGAAGCAAAAGCTGAGACAATCCTCGTGAAGAAAACGTGATAATATCTTCATGATCTTGTAGCAGAAAAGATGTTTTAAAAATGACACAATCATTGCAGTGCCTGGGTGGCTCAGTCACTGGTTAAGCATCCTACTCTTGGTTTTGGCTCAGGTTATGATCTCACAGTTTGTGAGTTTGAGCCCTGTACCGGGCTCTGTGCTGACAGTGCAGAGCCTGCTTGGGGTTCTCTCTCTCTCTTTCTGCCCCTCTCTCACTTGCCCATGGGTGCACACGTACGCTCTCTCTCTTTCTCAAAATAAATTTTTTTTTTTTTAATGTTTATTTATTTTTGAGACAGAGAGACAGAGCATGAACGAGGGAGGGTCAGAGAGAGAGGGAGACACAGAATCTGAAGCAGGCTCCAGGCTCTGAGCTATCAGCACAGAGCCCGACACGGGGCTTGAACTCATGGAGATCATGACCTGATCTGAAGTCAGTCGCTTAACCGACTGATCCACCCAGGCACCCCATCTCTTTCTCAAAATAAATAAATAAACTTAAAAAAAAATTGGGGCACCATGGTGGCTTAGCCCATTGAGTATCTGGTCTTGGTCTTGGCTCAGGTCATGGTCTCACAGTTTGCGGATCGAGCCGCGTCGAGCCCGTGTCAAGCCCTGTGTCGGGCTCTACACTGACCGTGCAGAGCCTCCTTGGGATTCTCTCCCTCCTTCTCTGTCTCTGCCCCTCCCAGGCTCATGCTCTCTCTCTCAAAATAAATTTTAAAGAATGACACAAGCATTAACTGCTGAAGGAAAAATGGATCAATTGAATTTCATCAAAATTAAGACATCATTTATCAGACCTCCTTTTCTTAAGTTGAAAAGGCAAGCTGAAGTCTGAGAGAAGACATTTACATTTATGTGTTGGGTAAAAGACACATATACAGAATTCCTACAAATCAACGAAAAGACAAGCAATTTTAAAAATGGACAGGGGCTCCTGGCTGGCTAGTTGGTGGAGCTTGTGATTCTTAATCTCTGGGTTATGAGTTTGAGTCCCATGTTAGGTGTAGAGATTCCATTTTAAAAAAATGGACAAAAAACTTGAACAGGGGCCTTATAAAAGTGAATATTCATATGGCTAAGAAGCCTATGAAAAGGTGCTGAGCATTATTGCCTAGAGTGATGCAAAGTAAAGTCAAATGAGATACTGTTCACTCACCGGCATGATTAATTATAAAGACTGATGATGCCACTTTTTTTTTAAGTTTATTTTTATTTAGTTTGAAAGAAATAGCAGGAGGGGAGGGGCAGAGAGAACAGGAGATAGAATCCCAGGCAGACTCTGCAGTGTCAGTGCAAAGCCAGATGTAGGGCTCGAACTTAAGAATTGTGAGATCATGACCTGAGCCAAAGTCAAGAGTCAGATGCTTAACTGACTGAGCCCCCTGGGCGCCCCTGATGATACCATTTTATTATTATTATGAGAGAGAGAGAGCATGAGTGGGGGAGAGAGGCAAAGGGCGGGGGGGGGGGGGGGGAGAGAGAGAGAGAGAGAGAGAGAGAGAGAGAATATATCCCAAGCAGGCTTGATCCCATCACCCTGGGATCATGACCTAGGCTGAAATCAAGAGTCAGGTGTTCAACCGACTGAACCACCCAGATGCACTAAGACTGACAATATACTTTAAAAAACTTTGGCAGTATCTAGCTAAAAACATGCTCCTACTGTATGATTCCTTTTGGATATGTACCCTTAATAAAAGTGAGGCTTGTGTCACCAAAAGACAAAGGCAAGAAAGCTTGTAACAGCTGTAGTCATAATATTCTAAAACTGAAAAATGACCCAGACAGGAGTGTCGATAAGTACATGATGGTATATTTGTACAGTGTAATACTACATAGCAATAAAGAATGATAAACATGCATCCCAGCAAGTATGAATCTCACATACATTCTGTTGGGCAAAATAAACAAACGCAAAGGAGTATCTATACTGTATAATTCCACTTATGTGAAGTTCAAAACGGCAACATTAATCTAGGGGGTTAGAAGGCAGGATAGTGGTTATCTAGGGGTAGAGGTTAGGGGCAGGCGTTTCTGACTGGAGGCATGAGGGAACCTTCTGGAGTGATAGAAATGTTTTCTGTTTCTAGCTGGGTGGTGTTACATAGTTGTACACGTATGTAAAAATTCATTAAGTTAAACATTTGAGATTTATATTTAAGATTTATGCAGCTTATATATAAATTATAACTTTTTCTTTCTTTTTTTTTTTTTTTTTTTACAAAGTCACTGTTGACATTTTCTTAGTTCTTTTTCCAGAGCCTATCTTTGTATTGGGAAATCACATCAATAATCTCTTCACGGCAGGGGCACCTGGCTGGCTTAGTCAAGAGTGTGTGACTCTTGATGTCAGGGTTGTGAGTTCGAGCCCCACTTTGGGTGTAGAGATTACTTAAATAAATAAAACTTTAAAAAAAACCCTTCATGGGAGTCTTGTGGTGAAAATATGTGCCGTGTTTAGTGAAACAGCCATACCATTCATATTAATGATGTCCTTTGTCAGAATCCCTTTGGTGAGGTTTCTCTTGGGCACCCTGACATTTCTAGTTGTTAGGCTGGGCAGATAATGTTTGCGGCAACGTTTGCCTTGTTCTCTTTGATCTCCTGAAATTTTTATCTGCCTCTTCCAGTGGAAGTGGATTGGGGAGGAGGTAAGCTTAAACATCCAGCACGTTGACCTTTGTCCGTTCTCAGGGTTGACTGGAATCCAAAAGTGGCATTTCCAGGCCACAGACATGTTGTAGGTCTTTTCGTGGCTAGAGATCGGGAGGAGTGGTATTTATCATTTGTTGATACGTGAGTAGTATGCTGCCGTGAGGAGTGCCAGTGACTTAGTGCTCTTGTTCCCTCCCCTAGAGCTGGAGTAGTAGCTTTGACCACACTAGAAAGATCCATGGCAGGCAGATTTCAGTCACGGTGGTCCTGCTATGTGTAAGTAGGTATGCGTGTATAATCTCAAGGACTGTACTAGGTGGTGGAGTTGGTACTGGGGAGCAAGTTGGATCTCTCTCAGTTTCTAGAAAGTCCTTGATCTGAAGAAGCAGTATGGTCTAATGTCTTACTGCATCAGAGTAACCAAATCCCATTCTACACCTTCTAAACATTCGATTAACTTGGGTAACTAGAGGCAAGAGTTGGAATAACTTCCATAAGCTTGATCATTTTTCTGTCACATCGTGCAGTAAGCCTATCTCATAAAAATTCATGGCAACATAATACATATACTAAAAGCTAGCTACAGTGGGGCGCCTGGGTGGCGCAGTCGGTTAAGCGTCCGACTTCAGCCAGGTCACGATCTCGCGGTCCGTGAGTTCGAGCCCCGCGTCAGGCTCTGGGCTGATGGCTCGGAGCCTGGAGCCTGTTTCCGATTCTGTGTCTCCCTCTCTCTCTGCCCCTCCCCCGTTCATGCTCTGTCTCTCTCTGTCCCAAAAATAAATAAAAAACGTTGAAAAAAAAAAATTTAAAAGCTAGCTACAGTGGTCTTCACTTTGACTTCAATCCGTGCTTAAAACTTTTACGCTTCGGTAAAAACTTGCATATTTTCCTCACAGTGTTGGTGCGTTGTCATGTGATGATGTATTTAGATCTGAATTTCAAGTTAGTTCGAGGTTAAGCCCTACGAACCCAGGCAACTTAAAGTTCTGGCGGGACATTGTAGATCTGCTTGATTTGGCCCAGTAATGTGTTTGGTATGTTCTTCATTCATCACTGAGTAAAGTGTAAGGAAAGACTTTAAACCAGAGCGAGGACCATATGGATAGTGATATGAAAAGAAACTAGAAAGTCGCACTTGGCTCATAGAACAAAACAGAAATGCAGAAAAAAAGGCCAGAGGAGTATTAGTCGTGTTTCTTAGGAAGGAAACACTGCACTCTTGGAAAGAACTTAGGTAGGGCATTAATAAAATGGGAGCGATCTTTAGATTTTCCCACTTCAGTGTATCATCGAGGATTATTTTAAGCACCATATTTCATTTTAGGTCCCTGTCTCTTCTTTGTCAGTTTATTTAAAAAAATTTTTTAATGTTCTTTTTTTTTTTTGAGAGAGGGCGAGCGGTGGAAGTGCAGAGTGAGGGGGGAACAGAGGATCTGAAACTGGCTTGGGGCCGATGGCAGAAAACCCTATGCGGGGCTTGAACTCAAAAACTGTGAGATCATGACCTGAAGTCAGACACCCAACCGACCCAGGGGCCCCTTTGTCATTTTTTTGGAAGATTAGCTACGTATGGATTAAAATTTTAAGGGTTCCCTGCATCTCACTTTTCTGTAGTAAGTCCTTAAAATGAGGTTCTTTAAGTGGAAACAAAGGTGTTTTTTTTTTTTTTTCTTTTAAAGTTAAGGAATAAAGCAGTTCAATAAAAAGGTATCTGGGACTTAAATTTTTGCTGACAGATATTTTATTTGATACCATAAGGTTATTTACAACTAGAGAAGCATTAACAATATGATGCTTCTGAATAGCTTGCTGCTTGTAATTGTTAAATGCTTGTTTTGGTGTTACTCCAAATAGTTGTTCTTTTGACTCGAAGATAAAACAATTCTGGCATTGAACTAAAGGAGTTCTGTGCTTTTCCTCATTAAGAATAGTGCTAATGGCACGCAGAGCATTTCCCTGAGGGATACTTGTGTGAGCTCAAATGTCGAGTATCCTCCTAATAATTGAACAACAACAAAAAGTTAGGTCTGTTTTCTACACATTTCTTATCAGAGGAGATTACAGATTGTCCCAAGGGATGGTTAAACAAATGAACAAATAATTAGTTGCTTGAAATAAGTCACTTAAAAAAATGTTGGGCTCTGTCATGTTTTTGTTTTGTGTTTTTCTCCTGTGGAGGAATTAACAGTTGGGGGAAAATGTTCTCCATCTCAAAGAAAAAAATTGTTTATACCACTCTGATAATAATGAAATTATTTAATTTTGAGACATTTTGGTGCACATAACTAAGTTCAGACCCTAACTAATATTTTAATTCTCTTATTCAGGAATGTGAATGATGTGTTAAGTGGATGTTTTGTGTCAGAGATTTTTTTTAAGCCATTGTTCTTTGTGACCTTTGCAGTATTCCTAAGTTAGAGATATTATGTTGTGACCTTTGCAATATTCCTAAATTACAGATATTATATTTACTGCTAAGTAAGTGGGGAGTCTCACAGTGTTTAAGCAACTTGCCCAAGATAAGTTACTATAAGATATGGTTGGTTTCTTACCATATGGATTTAATTTACCTGTTGACTTTAATTTTTTTATGTTTATTTTTGAAAGAGAGAGAGAGAGAGAGAGAGACAGAGTGAGAGCAGGGGAGGGGCAGAGAGGGAGGCACAGAATCCGAAGCAGGATCCAGGCTCTGAGCTGTCAGCACAGAGCCCGACGTGGGGCTTGAACTCACGAGCTGCAAGGTCGTGACCTGAGCCAAAGTCTGATGTTTAATTGACTGAGCCACCCAGGTGCCCTGAGATTTATTATGTCTTAAAAAAAATTTTTTTTTTAATGTTTATTTAGTTTTGAGAGAGAGAAAGAGAGAGAGAGAGAGAGAATGAACAGGGGAGGGACAGAGAGAGAGGGAGACACAGAATCCAAAGCAGGCTCCAGGCTCGGAGCTGTCAGCACAGAGCCCGATGTGGGGCTCGAACTCGTGAACCATGAGATCATGACCTGAGCCACAGTCGGATGCTTAACCAACTGAGCCACCCAGGTACCACTGTTATTTCTTAAAATAAGTCCAGAGGTGGGGAGAATTTCAGGAAGGACATCTCTTCACGCTTCAACATACTTTCTGATTTTGTGCAGTGCAGCTAGGGGGCAAGCTGCAAAATTATGTTATTTGAGGGGTGGGGAGACTGGGGAGTTGCTTTAAGTCCAGAGATGCAGCTGTGAGGATTTGTGTTGTGCAGCTGAGTTGTGGCCCCCATCTGTGAACCTCCAAAAAAATGTGCTAAGGGGACAAGCAGATAGCATTTGGGAGGTTTGTCAGGAACCAGTGATATAAACAGGTGTTTCATGCAAAGCATATGTGCTCAGATTGCATAATAGTCTTTGAGGTTGGTTCAGCAGAGCTTTTCTTTGTTTGAGACATACCCCATGATGGTGAGGGTAGCAACTGTCTCTGCACATAGGGGATAGGTCTGGGGGAAGGCAATCTGTCCTGGGCACACCCTTCCCCCCAGCCTCCCCAAAAAGTGACGTCCAAACTTTTCTTCTCTTCCACTCCCTTTATATATATCCCAGGGGTTAGAGAGAGGATGATGAGAGAGGAACAGAGATTTGATGAGTGTGGAGAGAGTTGGAAGCTGAGATGGAGGCAGGCTCCCCACACAGTCAGGGTCCCCGGTCACCAAATGACTGTCATTTTAATGGAGACAGTCACGGGAAGAGTTTGATGATGTTCCCGATATCAAATCATGCCTCTGACAGTGGCTTCATTTAGATAAAGAAAGATAAATGCAGCAAAAGATCTTTCCATCAGCATCTAAAAATCAAGATATAATTTGAGAGTTATCAGAATGATTTGCTAAATAACTTATGCTGTATCTTATAGCACTTGATAAGCAGTTTTATAATAAACGGAGTTTAGCATAATGCGATAGTACAAGAATGTATTTGGAATTTGCGGTTTATGTTGCCTTACGTAACAATTATGTTCCTGTTAAAAGAGTTGGAATATTACTGCAAGGGACAAGGGAGTTGACGATGCTGACCGCAGACGTTTAAGGGATTGCTATCACGAGTAAGTGAGATAGGAAGAGAATGTGATCCTCTGGTATTAGCAGAGTCATCTTGGAAGGATTTAGAAGATCCCCAGATGACTATTAACTTTTCTACTCATTCATGTTTGCCTTTTGAACAGATAAAATCAACTGACGGAGGTGAAGTAGAAAGAGAGCTTTTGCTGTCAGACAGGCTTGGGCTTATGTGTTTTCTCTGATGTTCCTTAGATCCGTAACCTTGGAGCCCAGTATGCAACTTGTTTAAATTTCAGCTTTCTCACCTGTTATGGGAGAACAATAGTAGCTGCCTCACGGGTTGTTTTGAAAACTAAATGAAACATGTGTATGGGAGGCATTTCTTACTTTGTTTGGCACATCACTGTTAATGTGTTTGTGTTCCCTTCTGGAATTTAGCAGAATTAATCTGTAATAGTGTGCTAAATTAAATTTATTTTCATTTTGGATTAAAAACTCAGTAATACTTATTTTCTGAACACATACTCTTCAGTGCTGAAGAAAAAGCCCTGTTCAAATAGACAGTATCCAATTAGGCAAAATCCAAATTAGTGAACTTGTGTTTAAGTTTTACTGTTGATAGTATAATTGGATATACTCTACAAAGCTAAGGCTTATGGATATATTTTCGGTGTATAATTTATATATTTGAGAGTAGATTTTTTTTTTTAGCAGAGTGGCATGTGAATCAAACCTACATCTGATTTTACTTAAACATTTCAGGGATCTGAAAAAGCTAACTTTTGAAAAAAAAATCTGATGGTATTCTTAAAAATAGCTGGGTGGCTCAGTCAGTTAAGCATCTGACTTTGGCTTGGGTCATGATGTTGTGGTTCGTGGGTTCTGTGCTGACAGAGCCTGGAGCCTGCTTTGGATTCTGTGTCTCCCTCTCTCTGCCCCTCCCCCGCTCACGCTCTGTCTTTCTCGCTCTCAAAAAATGAATAAACAGTAAAAAAATAGTTATAAATGTAATTTTTAAAAATTGAGATACAATTTATACACCATAAAATTAACCCCTTTAAATTGTGTAATTCATTGGTTTTTTTTTTTTTTTTTTTGGTTTTTTTTTTTTTTAGTGTTTATTTATTTTTGAAGGAGAGAGATACAGAGTGTGAGCAGGGAGGGGCAGAGAGAGAGGGAGACACAGAATCGGAAGCAGGCTCCAGGCTCCAAGCTGTCAGCACAGAGCCCAACGTGGGGCTCGAACCCACAAACCGTGAGATCATGACCTGAGCTGATGTTGGACACTTAACCAACTGACCCACCCAGGCGCCCCTGTAATTCGTTGCTTTTTACTGTGATTATAAGGTTGTGTAGCTTTCACCACTGATTCCAGAATGTTTTCATCACCCTGTAAGGACACCCCCTACCCATTAGCAGCCACTCCCCATCTTCCTTCCCCCATGCCAAGCCTAGGCAGTCACTATTTGACTTTACATCTCCATGGATTTGCCTATTCTGGATATTTCATATAAATAGAATAATACAGAATGTGGCCTTTTGTGTCTGGCTTTTGTCACTTACGATAATGTTTTCAAGGCTCTCGTATATGTCCTAGCACATGTCCGAACTTTATTCCTTTTTAAGGCTGAATAATATTCTCTTGTGCATATATACCACATTCTGTTTATCCATCAGTCGATGGACATTTGGGTGGTTTCTGCTCCTTGGTTATTGTGAACGATACTGCTATAAACATGTGTCCACAAGCCTTTGTGAACCTGTGCTTTCAGGTTCTTGGGTATATATATACCTAGGAGTGGAATTGCTGGGTCATATGGCAGGCAATTTTTTTAAAACACTGAAAGCCTAGGGGTGCCTGGGTGACTCAGTCGGTTAAGCGTCCGATATCAGCTGGGGTCATGATCTCGCGGTCTGTGAGTTTGAGCCCCGTGTTGGGCTCTGATCTGCCAGCTCAGAGCCTGGAGCCTGCTTCGGATTCTGTGTCTCCCTCTCTATCTGCCCCTCCTCCACTTACACTTTCTCTCTTTCTCTCCCTCTCTCTCTCCCTCTCTCTCTCAAAAATAAATAAACATTAAAAAAAAAAATTTAAAACACCGAAAGCCTGGAAAAAAAGGCTAGTTTAGAATGAAACCTCTGCCTGGTCTGTTTGCCTTTCTTTATATATGGTTTTTTTTTTTTTTTTTTAATTTTTTTTAATCTTTATTTTTGAGAGAGAGAGACAGTGTGAGCGGGGGAGGGGGCAGAGAGAGAGAGGGAGACAAAGAATCTGAAGCAGGTTCCAGGCTCTGAGCTGTCAGCACGGAGCCCGACACGGGGCTCGAACCCATGGACCACAAGATCATGACCTGAGCCGAAGTCGGGCGCTTACCTGACTGAGCCACCCAGGCGCCCCCTTTATATATGGTTTTTGATGGAGATTTGGACTGGGTATATACTGCTTAAATATTATAAGAATAAGTGAAAATAATCAGAAGCGTTTAATTGGGTTTCCTTGTATATGTTCTAATAGGGGAACATGGAGAAAAATAACAAATTACATAAAAACAACCTGCAGACTTCTCTCTTACTGGCAGCTGATTCTGTAAATAATTCTAATTGGATTTCATCCAAGGCAAAAGCAGAAGGGGAAGGCATTGTTTGATGGAATATGGCAGTAGGTTGAGATTTTTCACCTTGGGGATTATTCACTGAAAATAGCGGATGTCCTTTTTATCAAGTTGAAACATAACTTGTTTAAACATCCTTTTACCTAGATGTGACCAAAAATGCTTTTCAGTGTTTGGGGCGAGATGTCCTTGAACTCTCTGTGTGGTATATCATGAAACCTAATAACCATGGAGCAAAAATGGCCACCTCATCCATGAAGTAACTTTAAACAAACACATCCCAGGGACAACTTAGATGGTGACTTTAGATACACTTGAAAATGTAATGTTTGACAGCCATGCACATTAATATAGACTGACACCACAGATGGATTTTGAGGGCTGTTGTTCTGTATCTCTGCCCCCATGAAAAATAAATCCGATACCTTGAAGACCTCGAATTCTGAACTTTATCAGTTTGAACTTTATCTTATAAGAATATTTCTTTCTTAGTGGACTTAAATCCAAAGTACTATATATTAAGTAAAATTGGAGAATTCTGAACATTTGAATAGCAGATTTTAAAATAGTTTTGCCAGAGCACTTAAAGTTTCCTAAAACCAGTAAGAGTAGGGAGAGATTATTTTGAAGAATTTACTAAACATTTGAGTCTCTTTCTCAAGGTGCTTTGGGGTGGGGAGAGGAGAAAGTTGTGAAGACATCATTCATTCCCTCAAAACTCTGGGGTGCAAAAAAACAGGCATTCATAACTTGGAGCTGGCTGGCTAAGTTTTATGTAGTGGGTATGAAGAAATGCCTTGACTGGGTGTATCAGAACATGTCAACTTTTTTTTACAGGTAGAAGAAGATTTGAGAGAAGGCAACATAGGCACAGAATAGCACAGAATCATGAAAGTATATGGTGTGAGAGCCTAGAGAATAAAGTTAAGGCCTGGAAAAGAGCTGAACTGGGGATTTAGTGGGGGAAAAGTTTGAGAAAAAGTGAAAATGTTTTCTATGGACTTGAATGTAAGGAGGCAGGTAAAGCGGGAAGGGCACGAGCTTCTGGGTTGTAGGAATGTTTTTTTACTATGTGACCTGGGTGAATTTCTGAATTTCTTCTGAGCCTCGGTTCATCTATAAAGGAAGGATAGTGATACAGTCATGTAAGGTTATAATGAACATTAAAAAGATGGATGTAAAATACCAGATACATTATCTTCTGTATAACTGACACTCAAGACTTAGTAAGCTGCTACTAATATTTTATTTATATTTTTAAAAAGTTTTGTTGGAGGCTTCAGGGACTGGGAGATGTTTGTATACTTCTGTTCATAGCAGCATTATTCACAATACCCAAAAGGTGGAGGCACCCTAAGTACCCATTGATGGATGAATGGATAAACAAAATTTCACATGTCCATACAATGCAGTATTATTCAGCCCTAAAAAGGAAGAGAATTCTGACACAGGCTAGAGCGTGGATGAACCCTGAGGACCTTGTGCTAAGTGAGATAAGCCGGCCACAAAAGGATAAGTTCCATACCATTCCACTTCCACGAGGTAAGTAGAATAGTCAGATTCAGAGACGGAGAAAAGAATGCTGGTTGTTAGGGGCTTGAGGGAAAGGAGAAGGAGGAGTTATCTAACAGGTACAGAGTTTTAGTTTTGTAAGATCAAATAGATGGTGGTGATGGTTGCACCACAGTGTGAATGAATGCCACGAAACTACACGCTTAAAAATAGTTAAAATGGTTAGTTTTATGTCGTCTGCTCTATTTGGTGAGTTTAATACTACCGCATATGCATTCATTTGTAAGAATGCAAACATTTCAGCAACAGCTTACTACTGATTTTTACGTCATTCGGCAGTGCTTTGTTGCAGAAGCAAATGACGTTTCTGTGTTGTTGCCATATAATCTAGTTTCACTAAATGGATTTTTTTTTTTTGACATGTCATTAGGAAGATTAGTTCCTACCATTCTGAATTTGAAAAGTACCATAGAGATCATTGTATCTAGTACTTCTGTTTTACAAATGAGGGACAGGCCTGGGAGTTGGTTGGACTTAGTTGATTTTATTAACTACAAATCATTTTAAGAATGTATTCGTTGGAACCGTTTTCCATGCTTTGAGTGGGCTCATGTGGATAAAACAACTGTACAACTGACGAATTTTGCCAAATATATTTTTCCAGTCACAGAGGAGTGTGGTTTTACCACTATAGATAGCATCTTGGTTAAAGAAAATCCATTAAGAATCAGGAATAGTTTTTTCTGTTAAATTTTTTTCTGTTTCTTATTTATTACTGAGAGAGAGAGAGAGAGAGACAGAGCACAAGCAGGGGAGGGTTAGAGAGAGAGGGAGACGGAGAATATGAAGCAGATTCCAGGCTCTGAGCTGTCAGCATAGAGCCCGATGTGGGGCTCGAACTCACGAACTGTGAGATCATGACCCAAGCCGAAGTTGGATGCTTAACTGACTGAGCCACCCAGGTGCCCCAGGAATAATTTTTAAAATACTGGTTTGCTATTTCACTGCTTGTCCCCCCCTCCCATTGTTGAGTGATAAAACTTAAAATTATTTCTCTTTGACTATTCAAGGCATTTCATCTGTATGGTCCCTGTACTAAATTTAGCTCCATTTCTACCCTTTCCATTTCATTTCCCACCACTCCTTAAAGGACTTCTAAACAAAGGGACATCTACTCTGGGATGCTATCCTTAAGCATCATGAAGAAGGTCCTAGAATTTCAGTTTTGAACAGGATCAAGTTCTTCCACATGATTTGACATGATTTGCCCTTGCTGATCTTTGTAAGCAAATTAGTGCAATATAGTGGTATTTGTTCTAGAATCACTAGAATGATTTAAGCCACCTTGTTTAGAGAGCTGAGGTGGTCAGAATCCTTCTGATGTTGTTTTAACTTTAAATATTTTTGTTTTTGAGAGAGAGGGAGAGTGTGAGCCGGGGGTGGGGGGGGGGGGGGGGAAGAGACAGAGGGAGAGAGAGAGAGAGAGAGAGAGAGAGAGAGAGAGAGAGAGAGAAAATATCTTAAGTAGCTCCATGTTGAATGGGGCTTAATCCCACACAGCTGGGATCATGACCTGAGCCCAAATCAGGAATTGGATGCTCAACCAACTGAGCCACCTAAGTGCCCCCAGATGTTGTTTTATTTACTTATTTTATTTATTTTAATTTTTTTAATATTTATTTTTGAGGGAGAGAGAGACAGAGCATGAGCTGGGGGAGGGGGCAGAGAGGGAGGGAGACACAGAATCTGAAGCAGGCTCCAAGCTCTGAGCTGTCAGCACAGAGCCTGATGCGGGGCTCGAACTCATGAACTTGGTCTCAAGTGAGACCATGACTTGAGCCAAAGTCAGACGCTTAACCGACTAAGCCACCCAGGTGCCACCCCTCCAGATGTTGTTTCAAGTAGCAGGTTTCCTGTTTCCCACTGTTTGTAATCACTGTATGTGTATTACATTTTAATTTTTTATTTATTTCTCTATGATTTTATGGGGTTTTTCCCCCAGAATGGGCACTTCCTTGTTAATTGAATGTTCTTATAAAACATAATCAAAAATTATTAAATAGTTTTTCAGAAATGGATCTACCTCATTTAATCATGTTTTTTGGTGTCTGTTTGTGCAAGACGGGCTAAGCACTAGGGATAGAACTGTGCTCAAGGTAGTTGTGATATTGCCCTCCTAGCAGGGGATACTGCTAGGTATTAGATAAGGAATTTTACATTATTGAAATACAACTTTGATTAGTGCTAGAAGGGAAAGGCACACAGTACTAGGAGAACATCTCATAGGGGTTTGGCTTAGAATGGGGGTTGTCTGAGGCAGTTTCTTCAGAAGTTGATACTTCCTGGAACCCTACAGAATTAGTAACAGTTTATTAGGTGAAAGAGTGAGAAGACCGTGTTATGATGCTGAGGGAAGAGCATATAAAATCCCTTGAGGCAAGGGAGGGCACAGGATAGGTGAGGAACTGAAAACCGTAGGCACAGAAAGTGAAGGAGGTTACAAAAGTTTTGCATTATAGACACATTCATGTTCTCTGAATTCAGCTTAAGCATTTTGCCTACTAGCATTTCACAGTCAGGATTCTCCAGAGAAGCTGGAGAGAGAGCAAGCGAGGGATTGATAACATGTGTTTAAAAAAATTGACTCGTGATTGTGGGGGCTAGCAGGTATGAAATTTGCAGACTAGACTGGAAGGCTGGAATTTTAATACAGAGTTGATGCTGCAGTCTGGAGTCTGAAATCCACAGACTGGAAATGCAGGCAAGTTTTCTCTGTTGCAGTTTTGGGAAACCGTGTTCTTTGTTCATAAGGCCTTCAGCTGACTAGATGAACAACCTCTGCCCACCCCCATTATGGAGGGTAATCTGCTCTACTCGGGAGTTCTACTGATTTAAATATTAATCACATCTAAAAGTAGCCGTTGCACACAGTATTGCTGTAAGAGAATAGAAAATAGGCTGGTTTAGTTTAAGCGATAACCTCACTTCTGGTATCTTCTACCTTGACTTGCACATTGGAACTCGTACCTTGACCATCAGATCAGCTTGAGATTATAGGTGTATAGATGTGATTATCCTCCTTCAGGCTTACACTATTAAGCTGAGACAATGACTGCTTAGTGGTGTCACTGAGCCATAGCTTGAAGGTTCAGAGAAATTTATGTTACCACCTTCAGCTGGTACATGACATAGTCCTGGTTCCTGTGCTCTCCCATCCCTGTCGATTAACATGTGTAGAACAAGAGCCTTGCTACTTGTGTTTGATTCTAACATTTAAAGCACTGCTATTTTTGTGTAACCTGGCCCTGAAATGTAAGCCAGCTGCAGGAATTTGGGGACAGGGTTATGCCTAGAAATACTGAAGTAGTGAATTCTATTAACTGTAGGGAGAATTTGTATTGTAGAATATATACAAGTCTTACTGATTTTAAGGATTTTAAGAACAATTCTGACATTATACAAATATGGGCTTATGTACCCATCTTTGAAATTTAACCTTTTGTGTGTTATAACTTGACTGTAGTATAAGTTGAGGCTGATGTAGGTGGAGGGTGAAATTAAGCAGGGTCTTACAAGCCATGTTAATGATTTTGCTGTCAATTCTGAGAACCATGGAGAGCTATTTGGGCTTTAAGCAGGAGAGTGATGTGAGAATTCTTTATTAAAAAGGCAAATATTCAGTAGTGTGAGAATGGATGAGAAAAGGTCAGAAGTGGATGGGGTGGGGAGATCAGGAGACTCTTAGAATTGACAAAACAAAGAGGGGGACTGCATGTGGAAGGAAGATTGTGAATTCATTGTTGGGCGTATTGATTTTAAGGTCCTTCTGATGGAATTGTCAAGTATGTATTTAGATATATGTGACTCTGAACCAGAGATGTGAAGTTGGGGGATGGCAGGGTTCACTGAAGCCAAGTGTAAGTGAATTTGAGAGAGCCTGGGGCTGATAGAGGCAGAGACTAAGAAGACCTGGCCAGAGAAGTAGAAAAAAAGGGAAATCGGAAGATGATGCATTCAAAGGGACCAAATGAAAACTTGTTTAAAGAATTCCTCCTTTCAAGTGGTCAGACTACTGACTGCTGCTAAGATTGAAACTGAAAACATGTCCATTCAGCTTACGAAATAGTATAATCTTAGTGAGAGCTGTTGTGGTCTAGAGATGGGCTCAAACTAAGATGAAGTAGGTTGAGAAGTATGAGGTGCGGTTATCGAGGAATGTGGCAGAAAGTAGCTCCGAAGAGGAGAAGAGAGATAGGACCAATAGATGGAGAGATCTGAGCATGTTTTACTGACCATTAGCATCCGACAGAGAACATAAATAATGTGGAGCATCGAAGGGAGAATCTGCCTTCAGCTTCCCGCTGGGACCGCATCTTTATCCTGATCCTGGGGACAGTACAGCCTCAAAAGATAAAGTACCTCCTCTATAATGATAGGGGTAAAGGGGAAATAATACCATTTTTTATTTTCCTAATTCCCTATTATATTCATCAGGGTCTGAACAGGAAACGAGCCGCACAGTAATTTGAACAGGGCAAGTTTAACACAAAGAATTAACTGTGTATGAGGGGAAAAAAAGAATTAACTGTGTTGGAGATTATCTGATGAGAGGAAAATTGTACTCTAAAGAGTATAGGAATATCAGAGGGACAGCCACTACCCCAGGGCTAAGGCCAGGGCATCCAAGAGAGGAACAAATCTGGGAGAGTGTACCCGTCAGCCCCTTGAGGGCGTGGCCCATTGGGTGGCAAGGGAGTTTGCTGAGGTGTGGAGCAGATAACATTCTCTGGGAAGCTGTCTATGGGGAGGTGCTGTGCCATCAGGCTCCTTGCGCACGGTGGTGGCTCCCTGGGGAAGCTGCTCCCGAGGAAATGCCACGTGCTACTGGCCACCTCAAGCACCAGGTTGCCCCACATGTAGAAGGCTGCTGGGGGGGGGACACACTAGAACGAGGAAGAGCGCCTTCTCCTCCTCTGCTTTCCTTCCAGTGCTGTCTACCAACAAAGTTCAATATCGTGCCAGCTGGCAAAGGAGAAACGTTTTAGAGTCCGCCTCCATTATCCGAAATAGTGGAGCTGAGAGACGGTAAATTGGCAAGTGATGTCTATTATTGATCTTTAAAACTTTTTCCACTGTTTTGCTATCATGATTATAATGATGAATATCCTTGCGCACGTGTCTTCTGTGTGGCTCATTCATAAGAGCTGACCGAAGGAGAGCCTATTGACAGATACAGCGAGTGGTCCTTAGGTTTTGCTTTTTCTTTTTGTGTGCACGAAGTTCTTTCTGGAAGGAAATGTGAAGTACAGATTGTCTTTGGGAAAGAGAAGTGGGTGGTCACCTATTCTTAAAACTAAAATTTTACAAAAATATTTTTTATTGTAAACGTAGAAGATGTTATCTATTCTGTCAACCTGAAGTTTATTGTTTCATTTCTCAGCATGTTATAGTTTATTAAACAGTGACCTATTCTATCATGTCCTGTTCTGTCAGCTAAAGGCACCGATTTCTGACCTTGCTTCAACATCACTCGTGGCCCCAAATGAGTCAGGATATTTTCATTCAGTTGTTTCCTCTTACTGCTATCAGAACCAAGTCATCCACTTCCTTTTGTGTCTTTGACCCTGCTGCGGCATTTGATGCGACGATACCACAGTGGGGTGAGCCTCAGCGCTGCGGCCGCCACGCCTGACTGTCGGTGTCAGGGCTGGGAGTGTTCTTCCCAGGTGCCAGGGAGACAGCTTGGACTCTGGGGATTCTACTCAGTCCTGAGTTTTCTTTCTGGAGTCAGAATTCCTTCTTCTCTTGTTTCTACAATAAAGCCTTTACAAAGAATACTGTTTCTTAACCCAGCAGTAATGATAATCATTTTAAGAAATACTTTTTCCCTGAATCATCTTATAGATTATGCCATAATAAACTAATATTGAAAATTGTGGCCATAGAACTTTGGTTTTTATACATGTATATATTTTTAATGTTTGTTTTTTTATTTTTATTGTTGAGAGAGAGAGAGAGAGAAAGCACGTGCAGGTAGGGGAGGGGCAGAGAGAGAGGGAGACTAAGGATCCGAAGCAGGCTCCATGCTGACTGCCAGCAGAGAGCCAGATGTGGGGCTCGAACTCATGAACCATGAGATCATGACCTGAGCTGAAGTCGGATGCTTACCTGACTGAGCCACCCAGGTGTCCTAGAACTTAGTTGTTTTAAAACACTTGAAAAAGTATAGTACTACTTTCGACCTTTACCAAAATTTGTTTTAATTTAGTGTTAATTTTGTAGAACTTACATCTGATACAAGATTGTATTGCTCATTTTTTTTTTTTTAATGTTTTTATTTTGAGAGAGAGAGAGAGAGCGAGAGAGAGAACGCACACGGAGGGGCAGAGAGAGAGATTTCCAGGCAGGCTCTGTGCTGTCAGTGAGTCCGTGCAGAGCACTACACGGGCTTAATCTCGTGAACCATGAGATCATAACCTGAGCCCACATCAAGGTCGGACGCTTAACTGACTGAGCCACCTAGGCGCCCCTGTTTCTTTTTTTTAATTTATTTTTTTTTTAATTTTTTTTTCAACGTTTTTTATTTATTTTTGGGACAGAGAGAGACAGAGCATGAACGGGGGAGGGGCAGAGAGAGAGGGAGACACAGAATCGGAAACAGGCTCCAGGCTCCGAGCCATCAGCCCAGAGCCTGACGCGGGGCTCGAACTCACAGACCGCGAGATCGTGACCTGGCTGAAGTCGGACGCCCAACCGACTGCGCCACCCAGGCGCCCCTCTTTTTTTTAATTTAAATTATCAAAGTGGAAAGGAGTTATCTGTTCTTAGATCCATTTTGGAGTAGGAGGAGAAAAATAGTATTTTGTATTTTGACACTTTATTCTGCATTATTTAAAGTGTTTTCTACCTATTAAAATTTCAAGAAAGATCCAAATGGTGTTTAATTTTATGCTTCATTTGATTAAGTCATTATCTGTTTTGTTGCTTCAGAGAGCAAAAATTAATTGTATAGTTTCTGTTAAAGCCTTAATAATTTTTATAATAGGCTTTCCTTAAATCAATTTTTTTTCTAAAAATCTTTGACATTTCCCCATAGCAGAGAGAGTAGATTTCTAAGACTAATGCCGCATGAAGTAGAAAGAAGAACTTGAATCCATTTGTATTTGAGCTGTTCGTAAAGTTCAGTGACAGAAATGTTTGCTGTGTTCAGTACTGATCCCCACCATCTATCCCCAGGTAATTCTTAGTAGTCTAAGTATTGAATCCAGTGCCACCATTATAGTTAGGCATCCATTAAGCTTTTGATGAGCTAGGTGTTGTGCAATTTGAAGTTTTTTTTATTAATGACAGTCTGACTAATGTAATGGTTGTTCCTTAGCAATTTTCTTGGTTGGTATTTCAGGACTGCAGGAGTATGTGGAGGCAGTCTCTTTTCAACACTTCATCAAAACACGATCACTTATCAGTATGGATGAAATTAATAAACAATTGATATTTACAACAGAAGAATATGGAAAAGAAAATAAGACCGTAAGAATTTAAAATCACTTCACATTTTTATATAATTTATGTAACCGTATAATGGTTATAGGAGGTTTGCTGGCTTATAATGCTAAGAATATTGAGACGGTAGTGTTCTTTTCTAGAGTGTGGTTTCCAAGATTCCCAACTAAGGAAACGGTCTTTTAAAATAGTTTTGTTAGTGGATGGAACAAGAACAGCTATGGGTATGTTGGGGGGAAAACAATGCTGTTCACCTAAAGTGCTGTTAAGTGATTCCTGTTAAGTCCACTTTTGATTTTATTGTGCATTTACAGTGGGCCTTTCGTAAGCACTATCTCATTTAATTCTTTCATTAACTGTATGAGGTAAGAATTTTTACTCTCATTTTGCAAAGAAGTGGGCGTTAGAGAATTTAAATAACTTCTCAAAAGCCACACAACTAATTAAGTGTGGCAGAGCTAAACTTTGAAACCAGGTGTTTTGAAATGTAAGCCAGGTGCCCTTGTCCACCCTGCCACTGTTTCTCAGAGTGTGCTGCAGGAACCCTTACACCAAGTATCTACCTCAAAGGAGTGTTTTACAGGATTTGATTGAAAGGTTTTCAATTAGGCAGTGTATATAGCATATGACCCATACGTGCTCAATAGTCAGTTAATATAAAATTGTTATTATATTAAGTGAGAGCTCTTAATCGCTTACTAAGTCCCTAAAACTTGTATCTGAAAATTCTATAGCTATTCCGAATTAAGAAAAGAGAAACTTTTGCAGTTTGACTTTCAAGTGAATACTATTTTTACGCTGGGTTTCAATATATAGTGTTCAGGCAATGAAAGAGGAGATTTTGAATATTTGGTACTTCCTGAGATACCAATACACTTAAGGATAAAATTAGTTTTTTCCTGTCTTTATTTTTCATAATTTTTTCTTTATTGTTTTTTTTTTTTTTTTTTTTTTTAACATTACTCAGAGCCGGAATGGGCAGGCAGAAGATGGAGGAAGCTGTAGAAATACTGTTTTCTTGAATATTAACTAAAATGTTAGCATCAAAAGGTCAGAGTTAATTTGGCATGACAGATACAACTTACTTTAAGGAAGCCACGTATATATTTTCTCAGTTTTTAAAATTATAGGAAGTTTATTAAGGAGGATATTCATTTTTGAGAAGTAAAATCCCTGTATGTCTTTTATGTGTTTAGTGAGGATTGCATTGCAGAAAGAAGTAAAGAGCCTATTTGATCCTGTATCCGAAGTTACCACACCCTTCTTTCAAGTTCTTTCTAATCGAGAATGAAAATATCAGGGCAAGAGTGTCAAGAGAAACTGAGAGTAAATGCGCTGTTTTCAGGATTTAGGTAGTAAGTTATTTGAAGATTATGGTGTCATAATATTCACAGATGCTTTTCAAAACCAGACCACATTCATAAATAGTTTTTCCTTTTAGTGCTAAAGATTCTTGGTGCTAAAACTTCTGGGATTTGATAGGGGAAGGTATTTTGTTCTGACTTGCCTGTTGAGAATATTGTCAAAACCATTTAAATTTCTCAGTGATTAAAGTTCACGTTCCTTAATGTGACTTTCTACCCCTGACTGTCCTTTTGGAGTCATCCTGTACCATTTCTTACTTTAAACTTGACTCAAGGAGATACCTCACTGGTTCCTCAAACATACGACACAGTTCTCACCTGCATGCCTTTGCGGTTCTCTCTGCCTAAAATGGCCTCTAGTATAATTGCAACTTCACCTAGCTGAGTCTCATATGGACTTCGAATAACAATTTAGGCATCTCCTCTTCCAGAAAGGCTCCAGTAGAGCAAGGAAAAAATTGTTGTGGAAAGAGGAGATTGACATGATGGTAATGGTGATAGCAGCTAACATTTATTGAGTATTTACTTTGTGTTGGGCATTATGCCAAGAACTTGGTAAATGTTATCTCATCCTTAAAATAAACCTCTGAGGTAGGTACTGTTATCCCATTTTACAGATGAGGAAACTGAGGTTTAGAGAGATGAAATAACTTGCCCAAGGGCATACACCTTATGAAGCAAGGTCCTGGAAGAGGTGGGAGGAGATGGGTCAAGGTCATTTGGAAGAGTTAACCTCAAACAAGAGGAGGGACAACTCATCATCTGAGACTGGAGGATAGAAGGTAAAGATGGATATGGACGTAAATAAGTTTTTTTTGGTTTTGTTTTGTTTTGTAGGAATAAGGTAATTGAGAGAGCTTGTGCCAGGTGATCTGGCACATGGCCAGCTCAGTGACAGTAGACAAGATTGTCTACTCAGAGTGGAGAGGTTTGGGATTGAGTAGGGGGCTAAGGAGAGTTCTGGTAAAGGTTTGGACCAGTGTCTGAAGAGTCAGGAGAGAGAACTAGAGGAATAAGTAAAAAGGATTGGTGAGTAATTTGTATAAATTCTGTATAGCTGTGACTATCATTACTGTTTTTTGGGGTTTTTTTTTTAGCTCTGTGGTACTCAGCCACTTGAATAAAGCACTAGTGCGAGTAGATTTTAATATTGATGCAGGGTTGTGTTTTTGTTGGGCAGGTGCAGTAAAAAAACACACAAACCCACAAAGGAATCTAAGGGCACTGAGGAGGACGTAACAAGAGAGTAATAAATCGTGATGGTCAGTGCTGAGTGGGGATGGAAGAGAGGCCAGAAAGGGACTGTAAGGGACTTAGGAAAACGTGAGTGTATCACCAACCTAGAGGGCTTTATGACTTGTCATTTAGATAACTAAGTGACCGTCACGCAGTAAAGTCATTAGACTTTGTTTTCAGAATGTTTTAATTTTATTTTGTATGTCAAGTGACGTTGGGAATAGTTGATTTTAAAGTGCTACAGTATTAGATTATGAAATTATCTTGAAGTCATTTAGTTCAGCTTTCTACCCAGGGCATGAGTTCTTCTTGTAGCGTCCCAAATGGTCATTAAGCAAAAAAGATCATTTTATTTAGAGATTAGCATGACTGATCTGCTCTTGATTTTATACTTTATAATAAATGTGATACATGCATATTCACTCTTTTTCACGTTGTATTTTCTTTGTGTGTGTGTGTGTTTTCTTTACCAGCCCTCCTCTGATGCACAGGATAAGCAGTTTGGTACTTGGAGACTGAAAATCACACCTGTTGATTACCTTCTGGGAGTGGCTGATTTAACTGGAGAGTTGATGCGGATGTGTATTAACAGTGTGGGGAATGGGGACATTGACACCCCCTTTGAAGTGAGCCAGTTTTTACGTCAGGTTTATGATGGGTTTTCATTCATTGGCAATACTGGACCTTACGAGGTTTCTAAGAAGTTGTATACTTTGAAACAAAGTCTGGCCAAAGTGGAGAATGCTTGTTACGCCTTGAGAGTCAGAGGCTCAGAAATTCCAAAACATATGCTGGCAGATGTCTTTTCGGTTAAAACAGAAATGATCGATCAAGAAGAGGGCATTTCTTAGAATACCGTCCTCAGTTGTTATTCTCTTGAGAGACCAGTTTGTAAGACTGTTATTTAGTATCTCGTGGGGCTTTATTGTGGCTTTTAAATAGAAATGTTTTCAGTCGTACTTGTTTTAAATTGTAAACAAGCTGTATATAAAATTATCGAAACGAATCATTTCTTACATCTTACTCATGAAAGTTTGCATACAAAGGTTTGCATATATGCCTATCTGTATTTTTGCTGGCTGTAGTTGATCGTTTATCTTTGTAACGTGAACATGCTTCGGAGCGCACTTTTTGCCATACCTATTTTAATTTACGTTGTGTGAAGTGTGGAGTGGTGGTATTTAGCGGAAGCCATTTATAATTTAAGTTGGTGATTTTGTTATATATAGAAAAGATTTCCTAGCTACACATCTGGACTTGAGCTTCCTGTTAAAATTTCTTGGTAATATTTTGTGAAGCCTCCAAAATAGGCTTATTCCGTAGAATAAGAATTAAAAATTAAGTTATCAATATACTTAATTTTATGAAGTATTATAGTGAGAATTCATATTATATTCTGGCCAGTTTTTAGGCCATTTTGAACCCATTTGAAAGAGCCTTCCAGAAAAATTAACAGGTAACCTAGATTTTAGTTTCTACATTTAAGTTTTTTATCCTTTAGCACATAAAGTCTGGTAGTGAATTGGAGCTAACATCGTAATATTTTCCCTGGTGTTTGAGTTCAATTATATACTTGTACATACATCTGAAAAGCTTTTAGTAGTGATTATTTAGCAATTCTTTTGTTGTCGTTCTATTACATTAGGCATGTTTCTTATAGATGCATCTATAAGAAATTACATTTAAATAATTACAGTGAAGTTTGAAATTTTTGAAATACTGAGTTAATTCAAGCCTTTATAGTTGTCCAGTTGTGTTACTTAATAGTATAAAAAGTTGCCAAAGAAAATTTATCATGTACAATTCAGCAATAAGACAATTGTCAACACAGTTGGGAATAACAGTGGTAGTCTTTAGTAATATTTAGAATTGGAACTTGCCTACTGAAATTAGTTCTAGATTATTCCCTGTGATGTGAAACTGATGTGAGCATGACACTATTGGCTGACAACCAGACATTTCCATTTGGTTTTGTGAGTTCTGAGAATCTAGATACTGGATTTTATTTTTGGAAAGATTAGCTGCTCTGTTTGCAAGGCCTGGTTCTTTGAAAGTGAAATTTTCCAAAAAAAATAATCATGTAAAGGAAAATAAAACATAGACATGCCTAATAAATTAGGTTGGTTGGTTTGTTCTGGTGGTAGCATTTCTTTTGGTTTCCCTATTTGAAGACACACTGCTAAAATATAGTCTCATTACGTATTTCTGTTTCTTCTGCCACTTGAAGTTAAATTTATAATGTTAAAGGTAACATAAATAAATGGATTGATGAATGTCTTAAAGATGTTTAAAACTGAAGTCTTTAAATAAAATATTAAAAGAAAAGTTAAAGCTTATTTTTTGATCATATTGAGAAATATTTAATCAAAAGGTTGTAGAATTTTGGGCCTAAATAGGAAGCCTAGTATAGACTAACTTAATATGGAGATTTATTACTTAAAAAAAAAAATTTTTTTTTTAATGTTTATTTTTGAGAGAAATAGAGTATAAGTTGGGGGGAGGGGGGGTGTCAGAGAGAGAGAGAGAGACAGAGAGACAGAGAGACAGAGAGAGACAGAGACAGAATCTGGAGCAGGCTCCAGGTTCTGAGCTGTCAGCACAGAGCTGAACATGGGGCTCGAACTCACAAGCCGTGAGATCATGACCTGAGCTGAAGTTGGACACTTAACCGACTGAGCCACCCAGGTGCCCCAAGATTTATTATTTCTCAAAATAAGTCCAGAGGTAGGGAGGGCTTCAGGAAGGACATCTCTGTACATCCCATTGACCCAAACTGGGTGACATTCTTATCTTTCTAAATTCTTTAGTGGAGAGGAGAATGATATCACCTAATAGACCAAAATACCGTTTTTCTGAGAGGAGAAGGGCAAATAAAAGAAACTGAATTAGGGCATTATCATCATACGAGAAGGGGAAAATAGCCTTGGGGTAGGCAGTCAACAGTATTTACTACCCATGGATTGGTGCCATCGCTGTTGGCGGTGCATATTGCATATTAATATGCAATATTAATTGCATATTATAATTACATATTGCATATTAATAGAGTAGGTGTTAGGACAGGATAGTAGAGGATCTGTAAATATATCCTGAATGTTTTTCAGTTTTAAAATAGTTGCTCTGATAGCATCAAATGTTGTCATGTTTTTCATTTTTCATCTTTATTATAAAAAGAAAGTGGTTCTAGGTTACATGGCAAGTTACTGACAATTCTGGAATAAAATTGGGTTATTTCCTTCATAAGTAATTCCTGCATGTATTAAATCAGTGGTTTTCAGAATCCACATTGCATAGCCATAAGGCTTTTTGAGGGTGTCTCAAAGAAAGGTGCTACGTAAATGGGTGATTGGCAGAATGGATTTAAAAACTTGATTCAAAGTCTTTGCTCTCTATAAGGATTCACCTTAGATTCAGACACAAATAGATTAAAAGAATAGAAAGAGATATTCCATGCAAAGAGTAACCAAGAGAGAACCACACACAACATAGACTTTAAGGCTAATATTTTTGTTTTTGTTGGAGACAAGAACAATATGTAATGGTAAATGGCTCATTCCATTGAGAATATATGGCGATTATAAACACACACACACACACACACACACACACACACACACGTTAACCACAGATCCTCAAAATACACGAAGCCCGATCTGACAGAACTGAAAGGAGAAATAGACAATTCAACAATAACAGTTGGCAACTTCCATTCCTCACTGTGAATAATGGATAGAAGAACAAGACATGAGTAAGGGACTCGAGGACTTGCACAACGTGATAGGCCTGAGAGACCTACACAGAGCACTCCACCCAGCAACAACAGCAGATACGGTTTTTCTCAAGTGCGTGTGGAACACAATCCACAAAATGTCAGGTTACAAAACAAGTCTCAATACTTTTAAAAAGCTAGAAATACAAAGCATGTTCTATGACCACAAATGGAACGGAATTAGAAATCAATAACAGGGGCGCCTGGGTGGCTCAGTCGGTTAAGCGTCCGACTTCGGCTCAGGTCATGATCTCGCGGTCCGTGAGTTCGAGCCCCGCGTCGGGCTCTGTGCTGACAGCTCAGAGCCTGGAGCCTTCTTCGGATTCTGTGTCTCCCTCTCTCTGTGCCACTCCCCTGCTCATGCTCTGTCTTTCTCTCTGTCAAAACTAAATAAACATTAAAAAAAAAAATTAAAAAAATTAATAACAATTAAATTGGGAAAATTCACGAATCTGTGGAAATCAAGCAACATATTCCTGAATAACCAGTGGGTCAAAGATGAAATCACAGGGAAATTAGAAAATCTTTCAAGAGGGATGAAAACCACAAAACACAATGTATGGGATGCAATGATAGCAGGATTCAGAGGGAATTTCTTTATATCATTAAATCCCTACATTTAAAAAGAATGGGGTCAAGTCACTAACCTAAACATCTATCTGCCTTTAAGAAACTGGAGAAAGAATAGCAAACTACAAAACAATTAAAAGAAAGGAAATGGTAAATATTAGAGTGGAAATAAATGAAACAGAAAATAGCATCAGACCAAAAGATGGTTTAGAAACAATCAACCAAATTAACAGAATGGGCGTGGGGATTGCAGGTGACTGCTAACAAGCACGGGGTTTATTGCTAAGATGATAGAAATGTTCTAGAATTAGTGGGAATGGTTGCACAACTGTGAATATACTAATACCCACTGAATTGTACACTTTGAGATGGTGAAATTAATGTTTTGTGAATTGTATCTTTGTAATCATTTTTAAATGCTTTTTAAAAAGTGGATTGATTGCTTCGTTGAAATTTTGCTAGTATTGCCTGTGAAACTGGGTGTGATATTTTGCTTGTGGGAAGATTTTAAGAAAAAAACTATTTGTTCAGTTTCTTTTATTGTTGAGGACCATTCAAGCTTTTCATCATTTCTTAATGGTAAGTTTCAATGAGTTATATTTTTCTCAGGTTTTTTGATACAAAGTGTTATTAGTATTACTGCATTTTTATATCTTGGCTGTATCTGTAGCCATAATATCTATTTGTGTTAACTCTCTGTATATACTTTTTTTCCTTCTACTCAGTTTTGCCAGATGTATTTCCATTATGTTAGTCTTCAAAGAGTTACCTTTTGCTTTATTTGGCTTTTTTCTTTTAATTTTTCTTTTTCTTTCTTCTTCTTTTTTATAAATTCCAGTATGGTTAACATACAGTGTTATATTAGTTTCAGGTATACTGAATTCAACAGTTCTATACATTACTCACTGCTCATCATGATAAGCGTACTCTTTTTTGTTTGTTTGTTTGAGAGAGAGAGAGAGGGTGGGGGAGGGGCAGAGAGAGATCGGGAGAGAGAGAATCCCAAGCAGGCTCTGCACTGTCAGCGCAGAGCCTGCTGTGGGGCTCCAGCTGACGAACCAGGAGATCATGACCTGAGCTGAAGCCAGATGCTTAATTGACAGAGCCTCCACGTGCCCCAGCTAAGTGTACTCTTAATCCCCTTCACCTATTTCACCCATCCCCTCCACCCATCTCCCCTCTGGTAGCCATCAATTTGTTGTCTATAGGTGAGAGTCTGTGTTTTTTTGGTTTGTCTCTTTTTTCTTTGTTCATTCGTTTCTTAAATTCCATATATGAGTAAAATCATACGGTATTCTTCTTTGACTTATTTGACTTCGCATTATACTCTAGGTCCATCCATGTTATTGCAAATGGTAAGATTTCATTCTTTTTAGTGGCTGAATAATATTCCATCATGAGTGTGTATGTGTGTGTGTGTGTGTGTGTGTACATATATACACCACTTCTTTATTCATTCACCTATATTGCTAGACATTTGGGCTGCTTCCATACTTTGGCTGTTGTAAATAATGCTGCAATGAGCATAGGGGTGCATAAAACTTCTCAAATTAGTGTTTTCGTATGCTTTCGGCAATACCCAGTAGTGGAATTACTGGATCGTCTGGTAATTCTATTTTTAATTTTTTGAGGAACCTCCATGCTGTTTTCCACAGTGGCTGTTAACAGTTTGCATTTCCACCAACAGGGCATGAGGATTCTTTCTTCTGCACATCCTTGTCAACAACGTGTTGTTTCTTGTGGTTTTGATTTTAAGCCATTCTGACAGGTGTGAGGTGATATCTCATTGTGGTTTTGATTTGCATTTCCCTGATGATGAGTGATGTTAAGCATCTTTTCATGTGTCTGTTGGCCGTCTGGATGTCTTAGGAGAAGTGTTTGTTCATGCCTTCTGCCCATTTTTTAACTGGGATGTTTTTTGGGATTGAGTTGTATGAATTCTTTATATATTTTTGGATACTAACCCTTTAGCAGATCCGTCATTAGCAAATATCTTCTCCCATTCAGTAGGTTGTCTTTTAGTTTTGTTGATTGTTTCCTTTGCTGTGCATTAGCTTTTAATTTTGCTATAGTCCCAATAATGTATTTTTGCCTTGTTACCCTTGCCTTAGAGAAATCATTGCCTTTGCTCTCTTCTAGGGTTGTTACGGTTTCAGGCTTCATATTTTGGCCCTTAATCAATTTTGAGTTTATTTATGTGTATGGTGTAAGAAAGTGGTCCAGTTTCATTCTTCTGCATGTGGCTGTCCAGTTGCCTCAGCACTGTTTGTTGAAGACCGGCTTTATTTTTGGTAGTCTGTTTTCTGTTTCATTGATTTATACTTTTATTCTTTACTTTCTTCTACTTTTCTTTGGGTTGTGTTCTAGTATCTTTAATGATTATATTTTTTACATTTTTAAAAAGTGTTTATTTTTGAGAGAGAGAGAGAGCGAACACGAGAGCAAGCGAGGGCAGAGAGTGTGGGAGAGACAATCCCAAGCACGCTCCGCACTGTCAGTGCAGAGCCCAACGTGGGGCTCAAACCCACGAACCGTGAAATCATGACCTCAGCCAAATTTGGAAGCTCAACTGACTGAGCCACCCAGGTGCCCCAGTATTTTTTACATTTCTAATTTTTTTTGAGATTTTTTTTTTTTCTCCAGGTCTTGAACACTGATTTTATGATTTGTTTCAATAAATGCTTCTGGAATACATAGTAGTAAGGTATGGTGCTGACTAGTCTCCTTTCTGTATAGCCCTGGATTGACCCACCTTGATTTCCTGTTTTTAGAGGTCTAAGGGGCCCCCCCCCCCCCCCCCCGCAGTTGGGGAATTAGTGCGTGCCTGATTAGCTTCTATTGGCTAACTTCTATTGTTTTCCTCCCCATTCAGCCCTTAACTCTGTGGCTTCTCTTAGTATCCTCTATCTTGTCTGTTCAGAAAAAGTACCTTTGGATTGTTACAGAAGTTACAATTGTTAGTTTGTTTTTGAAGAAGTGCTTTGGTTCTCTCTTCAAGTGCAGTTTGTTGCATCCAGAATTACAAAGGTGTTTTTGGCAACTGTTGCTGCCCAGGGCAGTATTCATTGCTGCTAAGCCAGAGATCAGTTGGTCTTCCAGATCGTTCAGTAAGCCTCTGTCAGTTCCCAATTTGGGATGGCTCTCCAAACAATGAACAGGGTCCTAATTTCATTGGCATTCGTGAGGTTTTTAGTATCACTGTTCAGCACCCTCTTATTCTGTGCTCTGGGGATCCCAGAGGGATTATGGACAGGATCAGTGTCCTTGGACCCATTGTACTTAGAGCCACCCAGAAGTCTAGGAAGTATCTCATGGTCAACAATTTGTTCAGTATGATAAGTGTCACATTTGCAACTCATAGCTTTTTATTTATTTATTTATTTATTTATTTATTTATTTTAGGCAAGACTTGAAAAGTTTTTAGGTGATTTGTACATCAAATTCTAACCCACAGGTTAATAGCAGCATTGCTGTTTGTCTAAAAGTGCATTTATACAAATTCAGTTGATTCTTACAGCTCTGAGGTAGGCAGGGAATGATCATATCCCCTCCCCATGCGTATGCTTTCCTTCAGATCCTTTTGTAAATAATGTAACTAAGACCTAGAGAGGTTGGTTAAGTAACTTGCTCAACGTTATCTACCACATGTTAGACAAAAATTTGGGTTAGAAGCCACATCTAATGAAGTTTAGATTACAGCTTTTCTGCATAGCACACTACTTTTTGTGGTTCTAATATTACATGTGACCTTGAGCGGGTTTACCTTCTGCCTTAATCTTTCTGAAACTTCATTTTCTCATGTGTTGAATAATACCTACCTTACTTTTCTCAGATGTTTTTTATGAGTGGACAATATAATCTGGGTGAAAATGCATTACAGAGTATGAAGAACCCAGGAATATAACTTACTGACTAGACTATACCTGCAAAATTTTGCATGTAATTTTAAGGAGATTCATCAACCCTCAGAAATCTCTATGAATGCTCTCAAACTAACTCCCTGAATCCCAGATTTAAAACATTTTTCATAAGAACAGTCTGAAAATGTCTTTTACCCCACACCCTTGTATAAACATGTTTCCTCCATTGTGATCTGTTGACAAGGGCAAAACTCGATTTTGTTCTGTAAGTGAAATTCTGATGTTACGTTAGAATGTTTCTCTAGTGAGAAATGTCCCTGACTTTCATGTCCTTCTCAAATGGGTCTTCAACCTTAAAAAGCTAAGAATCACTGGTCTAGATGGTGTTTCAAGGTCCCATGCATCCTCAAAGGCTTGTAAGTCAATGGATCCTAACTGGATGAAGCAATTCTCAGGGTTTATGAAGTAGTAGGATTTTCTTTTGGTCATTTGTTTTTTAATAATAAATGAATTTTTGTTGAATGAATGTCCCAAAGTTGTGCCCTAATAAAAGTTTTAATTTGTAGAATCACACTGATATTTTAATTCAGACATTCACCTATCATGACTGTTCTTATGTTTATATAATTTGTGTGTCTCAAGAGAAAGGTTTTTGCTTTTGTGGAATAAAGTATACATAATTTTCAGTCATGCCATTTTCAAATTTAGGGTTCCTTTTTTTAACCTTTATGATCATTTGATCCCCCCCCCCCCCCCCCTTGAGATATACTTGACAGGCAACACTGTACCTTTAAGGTATGCAAAGTTGATTCGATACATTTATAAATTGCAAAATTATTACCACAATAGTATTAACACACCGCCTCCATCCCATCACAGTTACTTTTTTTTTTTTTTACACCCATTACCATACATAGTTACCCACCATTTCTTTTTTGTGGCAACAAACATTTAAGATCTCTTTTAGAGACATCTAAGTATATGAAACAATACTATTACCTATGTACATTAGATCCCCAAACTTGTTAGTCTTTGTGTACTCTTTGAGCAATACCTCCCTGTTTCCCCACTTCCCAAACCCTGGCAATCACCACTTTTTGTTTTTTTTTTTATAGACTCTGTGTAAAGGTGATATCATATAGTATTTGTCTTTCTCTGACTTACTTTACTTAGCATAATGCCCCTCAAGGTCTTTCCAACTTGTCGCAAATGGCAGGATTTCCTTTTTTCTCATGGCTGAATAATACTACATTGTGTGTGTGTGTGTGTGTGTGTGTGTGTGTGTGTGTGTGTGTGTGTATTGCATCTATATCCATATACCCATGGACGGACACTTAGGTTGTTTCCATATTTTGGCTATTGTGAGTGCTGCAGTCAACATGAGAGTGCATATATCTTCAGTATCCAGTTTTCACTTCCTTTGGATATATACCTTGAAGTGGGATTGCTAGATCATACGGCAGCTCTTTGTTTAATACTGTTAAGGACCCTCCACATTGTTTTTGATAGTGGCTGCACCAATTTATATTCCCACCAGTAATGCACTGGGAGTCCTGTTTCTCCACACCCCTGTTAACACTGATTATCTCATGTCTTTTTGGTGGTAGCCACTCTAACAGGTGTGAGGTGATCTCTCATTGTGGTTTTGATTTGTACATCCCTGATGATAAGTGATGCTGAGCGCCTTTCCACGTACCTGTTGGCCATTCATATGTCTTCTTTAGAATACAGTTCCTCTGCCCATTTTAAAAGTTGTTAGTGTTTTTGCTTTTGAGTTGTATGAGTCCTTTATATATTTTGGATATTAATCCCTTATCGGATGTGTGATTTGCAAATATTTTCTCCCATTTGGTAGGTTGCCTTTTCATTTTGTTGATTGTTCCTTTTCCTGTACAGAAGCACTTTAGTTTGATGTCATCCCACTTATTTATTTTTGCTTTTGTTGCTTGTGCTTTTGCTGCCAAAGTGTTTATTTCTTACTGGTCTGCTTTTCCTGGAAAAATCCTATTTGTAACCCCTCTCAATGATCTTTTGAATAGTATATGCAGTTGGATATGCCAAATCACAAGTGTTGCTTTAAGAACCATGACCGAACAGAATCCAGGCAACAGAAGAACACAGGACTCAAAGTCCAGAACTTTTGTCCCCATTCATAATGCAAATAAAAGCCTCCCAAACTTCCTGTCTGATAGAATGCACACACGCAAACATGTTCCCATAGTCGTTCCTAGAACACTTCTTAGTACTTGTGTATGGAGGTAAAATGGATAGAAGGCTACAGCAACATCAAGTGGGCAGAACCCTAATGCCACTGATTGTTTAGGAGTGAAGATTTGGGTCATCCACCAGGTAGAGAATCTCAATTAACTGAGGTTTTGGCTAAAGACAAAGGGAACAGAGGATGAGTAGTACAAGAAAATTGTAAGTATCAATGATCCCGTCAAGAGCAGTTGCAGAAACAAGGACTTGAGTGACGATGCCTATTTTCTCCTTGCTTTTCAAAATGTGGGTTTTATATATTAATCCCTTTGTGTCCCTTTTTCTTCCTCTCCTTTTACTTTGTTATTTTATATAGAGCGTGTCATCGGTGGCCACCCTTTTTAGTTTAGCGTTCAAGCTACAGGATGGCCAAGGCAGGTGGTATTAAACTAGAAGAGGCATAAGCCTCAGAGATGGAGAGTGAGTGATAGAACTTCACTGGGGAGATGAAGGAATGTGGGGGAGACGCCTTGATGGCATGGAGGATGGTTGCTGCACTTTAGGTGGAGGCATGATGTTTGGAAGTTTCAACCCTGCTGGCGGGATGTGTGTGAGCTCCGGGTACAATGTGGTGGAGTCTGCCGGGCATTACCTGTTGGTTCTAAACCTGCCTTCTAAACTCTCCCTCTGTGTCTAGGGGCTGGAGGCCTGGAAACCACATTTCCTTGATCCTCTTGCTAAGAGGATTTTACTTTCAGTCTACCAATGAGAGGCACACGTACCGCTTGAAAAACAAAAGAGAAATAGAAGCCGTTATCGTTCCTTCAGCATCAGAGGGCAGGCCTCGCGGCTCATTCCGAAGGCATACGTGAGGTTTCGCAGGGGCTTTTGCATTCTGTTAATCATCTGCTTCTGTGCGACAGGCAGCTGAGATCATCCGCTGTGGTTTCCTGTAATTCCTGTGACTTGTGGATTTCCTGAATTTGCTGGCAGCTTTCCCTGACCTCCCTTTCACCCAGCTCTTCCAAGGTTTTGGAAGCACCTGTATTAAATCCTTTCCTGAGTGTAATACCTAGAGTGCTTTCTGTTCTCCTGGCCAGAACGCTGACTAATAGAGACAGTTTTCGGATACGAAATACAGATGGTTCTTAATCATAGGAAGAGATGCCTAATCTCTCTCATAAGAGAAATGCAAATTAAAATGACAGTTTATCACATTTCATTTCTCAGATGGGCTAAGATTTGAGATTGAGAACACCGTTGGTATGGGGAAAATAGGCACTCATGCTGCTGTGAAAAATGGAAATTGATATTGGCCTATGAAATTGATACTGTTCTCCATGGGGATGTTGAGGCAGTGTCTATCAAGTTCATTCATACATTTATGAAATTACACGTTCAAAAAATACTCATACAGCATTGTTTAGAATACAAAAATGTTTGAAATATGAGTGTTGTCTTATAGAGGACAAATTAAATAAATTATGGTACAACCAAGGGCGCCTAGGTGGCTCAGTCGGTTGAACGTCTGACTTCGGTTCAGGTCGTGATCTCTCGGGTTGGAAGTTCGAGCCCAACATCGGGCTTGCTGCTGTCAGCCTGCCAGTGCAGAACCCGCTTCAGATCCTCTCTCACTGTCTCCCTCTCTCCCTCTGTCTCTCTCTCAAAAAATAAGTCATTAAAAAAAAATTATGGTACAACCATACGATTAAATGCTATAAAGCCGTTAAGAATGAGACAGTTTTGGGGCGCCTGGGTGGCTCAGTCGGTGAAGTGTCTGACTCTTGATTTCGGTTCAGGTCGTGATCTCACAGTTTCGTGGGTTCGAGCTCCGTGTCAGGCTCCGTGCCAACAGTGCAGAGCCTGCTTGGGATTCTCTGCCTGCCTCTCCGTGCCTCCCCGATTCGTGCTGTCTCTGTCTCTCTCAGAATAAATAAATAACCTTAAAAAAATTTAAAAATAAGAATGAGACAGTTTTCGCATGTACTGTTATGGGAAGACTTCCAAGTTATTTTAGCTGATAATAGCAAAATGTAAATATGCTAGTATTGTGGGAAAAAGTTAAAAGAATATGTGTATATGTTTTTGTTAATGCACAGGATACCTCTTATTCAGGCATGAATCCGTACACAGGGCAGAAAAAGCCAGGTGACACATTTATAGGCTTTCTATCATGTAAAGAGCTCAAAACCAAGGACAATATTGGTGGTATTATTTTTATCAGTTTTGGTTCAGTCTTGTCCAAGGAAGATTTGAGATGTAAAACGATGTGCGTTTGTGGAAGGTAGACCAGAGAAGACAGAAGCTTTTGTTTGTAGTAAACTGAGAACAGCTGCTAAAATCACATTTTGATCCTGAGTTTGATAGAATACACGCGAAGCCTTGTTTCCTTAGTGTCTGCAGCTAAGTTGGGGTACACTTTTTAAAACTATGTTCCGGGCTATTTTTAAAGACTTACCGTGTTACAGAGTTTCATTCCACCTCTCCATCCCCAGAAAAACTACCAACCACAAGGTTGGAATATATTTTCTTCTGATACATATTTTAATGTTTTTACTATATATAATATATTGATCCATAAATAATTTGTTTGGTTTACATTTATTTATTTATGTTTTCATTTCTTTAAAAAAATTTTTTGGGGGGGTTTACTTTAAAAATTTATGTCAACAGTGTCCCAGTGTACATACCATTTTGCAACTAGTTTTTTTTCATTTAATATTAGGGTTTTGAAAGTCACCTTCAGCAATATGAGTAATTCTAGTTAATTCATTGTAGCTGCTACCTGGTGTTCTACTTTTCAGGATAAACCAGTTCTCCATTTCCCTTCTGCTGTTAAGCTGCTGTACCCCAGACCACTCCTTCTCATTTCTTAATGAGCTTAGCTCCCGATTTACTCTCACTCTGTCCAGCAGTTAGGCCCATTTTAATCCAATGGCAGGTTCAAGATACATGAAGATAGGTGCACCTGGGTGGCTCAGTTGGTTGAGCTTCCGAGGTCGGCTCAGGTCATGATCTCACGGTTCTTGAGTTCAAGCCCCACATCAGGCTCTGTCCTGACAGCTCGGAGCCTGGAGCCTGCTTTGGATTCTGTGTCTCCCTCTCTCTCTCTCTGCCCCTCCCCCACTCACACTGTCTCTCAAAAATGAATGAATGTTAAAAATAAATGAAAAAAAAAAGATGCATGAAGAGAACTCTTTTAATATACTGGCTTCTCACATATTTAAGCCTCTTTCTTCCAGTTGTATTTCCTCCACTGTACCTCTGCTGTCCACTCCCATGGTTATGCCCAGGACCTTACCATCACTCTATACTTAGTAACTCGTGTTCTCAATTGTCTGCATCCCATTCTCTGCTTCACGCCTTTTTTTTTTTTTTTAATTGGTTTATCGGTTTCTAGTGTCCCAACTTCAACAATTCTTAGAACCCTGCCCTGGGACCTTCAACCTGTCAATCCAGTTAACTTTCCACTGCTCATTAACCCCTTTGTAGCCTCTTTTCCTTTATCTCCCACCTTCAATTTCATTGCTATTTATTACTGCTCCCTTGCATACGATGTCAACTCTCTGGCTCCTCTCTTACTTCATCATACTTGTTGGCAAGACTAAAATCCAGATCGAATCCATCTCTAACTACTTCACACCTGCCTTTATGACACGGAGCTAGGACAGGAAAAATAGCCACACCCACGGGGCTCATGTCAAGCTTAAGACCGTGAATTTCATGTGGGTCTGTCTGATTATTGCCTGGCAATCCTACTGTGTTTCCTTATTCCGTTTCTTCTCCCTCTCTCATAGATGACTATTTCGCCTTGCCCCCTCTTTTAGTTACCTCCCATATCACCTCCCTATCCTTCCACTTGACCAATGGCTATGAAAATTGAAGTAAACAAAGGCGCCTGGCTGGCTCAATTGGTAGAGCGTGCATGCGACTCTTGATCTCAGGGTCATGAGTTCAAGCCCGACGTTGTGCGTGGGGCCTGCTTAAAAAAAAAAAAAATGTTGATAGTGTTAAAAAAAAGTTTTGAAGTAAACAGAGGAGAATTTTCACAAGCTCATCACATTTCACAGCCGGCACACGCAGTCACACACTTGATACCTTCCTGCCTCCTGCTACTTGTGCTTTTCTCTAGGGTCAACCTCTCCACTCGTGCACTGGCTCCTCTCTCGTCTATTCAAGGACTAGTCCAGCAGTTCTCATCTCTATCCTGAAAGACTGATTTTTGTCTTCCTACTGGAACGTCCCATCAGCATACAAATGTACTTTTATTGTGCATATCTTTGCTGTTTTTTGAGAGAGAGAGAGAGAGTGCACGAGATCCGGAGAGGGACAGAGGAAGAAGGAGAGAGGCAGGCTCCACGCTGAGTGTGGGGCTCCGTCTCATGACCATGAGATCAAGACGTGAGCCAAAATCAAGAGTCAGGTGCTGAACCAATTGAGCCACCCAGGTGCCCCTTATTGTGCATATCTTAAAAAAAAAAAACAAAAAAACCCCCCAAAACCCCCCAACTCTTTATTGCCACTTTCTGAAAGACACGTGTATACTTTCTGAATCCAAATCCTCTCTTCCCATCCTCTCTTGAACCTACTTAGACTTTTATCCCTAACATTTTTTCCCAGAACTGCTCTTCTCCAGGTGTCCGTTATGTTATTTAGTTCAGTATCTAACCTTCTGTCCTTATCTGACTCCACCTGTCAGCACTATTTGACAGAAGTGATCATTCTCTCCTCCTTGATACACTTTTCTCCACTTGCTTCCAGCCATCACACTCTTGTCTTCTTCCTGTTTCCCTAGCTGCTCCTCAGTCTCCTTCGCTGGGTCCTTCCCATCTCCTTCACCTTCTAACATTGGACTCACTGCCTAAAGCTTAGTCTTGAACCTCTTCTCTAACTACATCCAACCCCTTAGGTGTCTTATGCAATCTCCTGGATTTAAATAAATACCATGTATATGCTGACAATGGCAGCCCAGACCTCTCTTCTGAACTCCCGATGCATATGTCCAATTCCTAATTCAACATTTCCCTATGAATGTCTGATACACAGGCGCAAGTTAACATGTCCAGAGCTCAGCTGGTCTTCTCCGTTCACACCTGCTCTACATGTTACCTGCTGCTTCTCAGTTGGTGATGATTTTATCCGTCTGGTTGTTGAGGCATACATGATAATTAATAGTCATCCTTGACTCCTCGCTCTGACTCACATTCCACATCCAATCTGTCAGAAATTCTGTAGGCTCTATGTTTAAAATACAGCCAGAATCCCAACATTTTTTATTGTCCTGGTCCAAGCCATCACCATCTCTTACTTGGGAGTGTGCAATAGCTTTTGGCTTCTGCCCTTTGCTGCCGAGAAGCCAAAGTGATTTTTTTAGCAGGCAGTCAGATCACTTCGCTTCTCTAAGTCCCAGCAGGGGCTACGGATTCATCCAGACTAAAACAGGCAAACCCTTGCAATGGCCGACAAGACTCTACACGAAATCTGCCCGCACCGCCCCCTCCCTGCCCCCGCCATCCCTTCATTTTAATCTAATATTCTCCCTTTGACTCACCGGCTTCCAGTTTATGGATGTTTACAAGGTCTGTTTCTTCTGCCTGGTTGCTCATTTTCCCCAGGCATCTGCTTGTTAATTCCCTCCTCACTTTTAAGTTTGTGCTAAGATGCCACCTTCCCAACGACGCTTACCTTGACCTAATAATTTCACTTGCCATGTGCCACTTAACTCCCAACTCAATCCTGCTGCTTTATACATTTTCAGAGGGTGGCATTTCATAAACTATACCATGAATGGAGTCTTATTTGGTATTCCAGCATATGGTGTGTGATGTGTAGTATGGAGAAGAGAAGTTATCGTAGTTTTTCATATGGATTGAAAACCCTATCTTTCCTCATGATTTACCATGCCATCTATTATCTCAAGTTCTCATAAGAAACATGGGTTTCTTTTCTAGGCTCCCTTTTTTCTGTATCATTGGTCTATTGCTTATCCCTATACTGCAAAGACATTTGTTAGTTGCTGTAAATTTATAATGAGTTTTGAGAAATTACAATGACGCCCACCTTGTTTTTCTTCCAAATTGTCTTGATATTCTTGTATTATTTCTTCTTTCAATATTTGATAGAATTCCGCATTGTGTTTTAATCTGCTAGTGACTGTTTTCACTTGAAATATATCTTTTCATAAGGAGAAAAATATCTGTAGCTTTGTTCCTCTTATGTATGGTTGAGTTGTCAGGGTGAGCTATGTGGAATCATAGTGAATTAATAATCGCTGAAGTTGGCAGGGAAACACCAACCGTCCATGCAAGTAAAGATTGCAACTTTAAGTGATCCACTTTGTATAGCAGACATTGTGACTTTCCTACAACTAGCATGTTCCAGTAACAGACTTATAAATCAACAGTTTCTGAAACAATTAAAATAAATATTAATATTACAGGAAAACTCAGGATGACTTTATGATAGGTTTAACTTAAATTTTACAATCACAGGCCTGTAAGTTTTTATTAACCTTTTCTTTATCTACTTAACAAGAAGTCAGAGCTAATTAAGAGCCTGTTTTCTCAAAACACCTTTGTCAATAGACTTCCCGACTCCTTTATGCCCACTCTGCCCAAGATCATCATTAACAATTGCAAACAATTGCAGGGCTGACTTGACTTTGATTCAAGTACCCTTTGCTATCCAAGGGTAGAACAATGAATTTAGGACACAAACATTTTTTTTTCTTCATATCTTTTATTTTTCTTGTTCTGGATAGGACCTCCCTGACAGAGGCATAATGCATAAGGATCTTATTTATGATTGAGTGGAACACTTCTATAATTGTACATTTACTGTGATGTTTGCTGTAGGGTTTTTGAATTTTTTTAGGATTTTACTTTTAAGTAATCTCTACACCAAACATGGGCTCGAACTCACAACCCTGAGATCAAGAGTCACATGTCCCACCAACTGAGCCAGTAAGGCACCCCTGCTGTAGGTTTTTGATACACACTTTGAAGAAGTTCTCAGGTTGCCTGGCTGGCTCAGTTGGTGGAGCATGCAACTCTTGATCTCAGGGTCGTGAGTTCAAGCCCCACATTGGGCATAGAGACTACTTTGAAAAAAATGTAAAAATAAAATAAAGAAGCTTTTGTCCTAGTTTGCTAAGGCTTTTTCTTTTTAAATTTATGATTATGCTAATTCTATCAAGTATTTTTTCTTGCATCTATTAAGAATATCAGATAGTTTCTGTACCTTAATCTGTTTATATGGTGAATTACATGAATAGATTTTTCTTGTTAACTAATAGATTCTTGTATTTTTGTAATAATGCAGGATTTTTTTTTCTTATTTAAAAATCTTCACTCAGGTTTGGTTTTGCCAATATTTTATTTAGTATTTTTGCATCCTGTTTACAAATGAGATTGGCCTCTACTTTTTCATTTTTGTGTTGTTATTCTCTGGTTTTATTATTAGCATTAAGTGAGATCTACTCAGTGGGATGGGAAGCTTTTCCATTATTATTTATAATAATTTTTGGGGTGGGGTTGTGCCTATGAGTCTTCTTTGTCTGGAATTAATTTATCTATGATACTGTATTGTGTTTGCTGTTAGATTTTGGATTTTTCCCTCTTCTTACTTTAGGTTTTCTATTAACCAAGTCTTCTCCTGTAGTTGTTTTTCTCATTGCTTCTTTCCTGTCTTCTATTGGGATAATGAAGTTTTCTTTATCTTCCTTTTCCTTCTACTGGGTTAGAAGTTCTATATTACTTTTTTGGTAACTCTTGTATTTACCATGCGTCCTTGACTTAAAATCTAAGGTTAATCTGTGTTTCTGTCCTCCTCCTGAATTACATAAGACCCTAGAATTGCTTTGACTCTAATAATCCCTCATCTGATATGTTGTTATTTTTGTCCAGTCTTTTAGGTGCACTTTGTTCCTTCCCACCCTTGCCATCTCCTCTGTGTTGTTGTCTTAGTTTTAGTTAGAGCTTATTTAGATCTACACACAGGCAACCAGATCCTCTGAGTACCATTGTCCTTGCTCCTGTTTCTTTCTTCTAGGATCAGTTTGTTTCTTACCAAGTTCTGGAGATGCTAAGCTGTTTCAGTCTCTTTGTCTTGAAATGCTTTGATTTTGTTCTTACTCTTGAATGACAGCTTCCCTGGGTAGAGAACTTTAACCTGACAGTAATTTTCCTGAAGCACTTTGAGAATAATATTCCATTATCTCCTGGTGTCAGCTGTGCTATTTTTGTTTTTCCTTTGTAGAAATTCTCCCCCCCCCGCCCCCTCCCAAGCTGTTTTTAAGATTTTTTTTTTTCCTTAGTGTCCACAGTGTCATTACAATGGGTTTAGAAATACGTGTGTGGGATGTGTGTATGTGTATGTGTACAGTACTGTCTGGAACTCATTGAGATTCATTGGATATGTGGATTCATGTCTGTCATCAATTCAGGAAACCCTTGAGCATATTCTCTTTAAATACTGCTTTTACTTCATCATCTATATTCTTTTTTTCCCCTTTTTGTATGTCTCTTGGACATTTTCCTTTTATCCAACATATCTCTTAGCCTCTTTTTCACATTTTTTCATACACTTCTTTATCTTTTTGGACTCTATCTGGCTAATTTTCCAGTGCTATTTTGCAGATTTCTAACAATCTCTTCATTGCAAGTTAATTTATTTAATTCATTGACTTAACTTTTTTTGAGGAAAGAATCTATCTATGGAGGTTTTTGTTTCAGTAACTTTAAATTTCTGTATATTTTATTTTTCAAATCCTCCTGTTCTTTTTTCATAATGTTCTATTCTTTCCTTTTAGAAATCTCTTTAATAATTTTAAACATACTTGTTTCAAAATCTCTTTCAGACTCTTCCAAAAGAACAAGTTCTTGAGGGGCCAATCCTGTTGCGTGAATGGGGTTCATTTGCTCAAGTATATTATATTTTCTTTATTTTGAATTTACCACCGAACCTGAACTTTCATCTCCTGTCCTTGTGTGGTATTAAAAATCCAAGCTTCTGGTGTTTAGTACCTGTTGCTAGGTCCTATTTCTACTGTGCTCACAACCTTGAGCATCATCAATTCATGTACAACCCAGTCAGGATTTTGGATCCCTCTGTGTTTCTGAAGGATTTGCTTTCCCTTCACCTATTTTCCTTTCATGTGTTATTTCTCTGGATGGCATGGCATTTTACTGTAGGTCATTTTTCCATGTTGCCAGATCAATAGTCAAATTTTTAAAAGAAAAAAAAAACTTTTTTACACAATTTTGTGTCTCTAGAAAAATCTAGAGACAAAACATTTTTGTGTTCTACTTAAAGAAATAATTACTATTAGCATTATGTTAACCCTCTGTCTAATCTTGTTTCTCTGAGTGTGTGTGTATGTATGTGAGTACATATACACATATCCAATTATAATTAAAGAGAAATTCCACTCGTTTTTCTATTTTTTTTAAACATTTTTTAAAAGTTGACTTATTTTGAGAGACAGAATGCATGAGCAGGGGAGGGGCAGAGAGAGAGAGGGAGAGAGAGAACTGCAAGCAGGCTCCACATGGTAAGCACAGAGCCTGATGCAGGGCCTGAACTCATGAACCATGAGATCATGACCTTAGCCCAAGTCAGGCACTTAACTGACTGAGCCACCCAGGCACCCCTAAAAGATTTTTTAATTTTAACTAATCTTTACACTCAAAGCAGGGCTCGAACTCACAACCCTGAGATCAAGAGTCACATGCTCCACGGACTGAGCCAGCCAGGTGCCCTGGTACTGTTTTATAACATTTTTCACTAAAGATAATGTCAAAACATTAACATGTCAGTCCATGTATTCCTACCAGGGACTTTTAAATGGCTACAAAGTATACCATCATGGTGCTGTAATGGAAGTCAGTCAACCAGTTTATTGTTGAATATTTAAAGGTTATTTTAAAATGTTTGTCATTACAAACAATACCAATACAAATGACCTTATAAACGCATCTTTGCCTATATCTATGTTTCTTCCTTTAGGATAAATTGCTGAAAGCAGAATAGGTGGGTAATATGAATGTTTTTGCTATTTACTGACAACTTGAATTGTTTGTTTTTTTTTTTTTTCTGGAATAATTATCAATCAACCCGACTCCCTCTTCTAAATCCTTGTTCCCCAGAAATCTAAGATCTAAATGACATGGACATGTATTTATATGTCTCTTCCCAGAGCCGTAGGCATCTTCCCAGGGTTACTTAGAGGTAGTTTCTGGCTTGACTTTCCTACCTAAGTCCACCCTATCCTGCTTAATAGGATTTCCATGTGTCACACGTGCTCTGAAGTATCAGTACGTGCACCGAAGGAGACAAGGTTCTCTGTGATTACTTTTCAACATTGAAAAAAAAAAGTGTATATGCCTCACATTTATTTATCTGCTCCATTTACCAGCACCCAGCCTCATCCTGCCTCAATGGACTTAATGAGATTAACAGATGCTATTTCTTTAATCTTCAGCAGAGCCCTTTCAGGTAACAGCATCGTTCTGGGGTTATTGGAACTGAAGCACAGAACAGTGTTGAGATGGAATAAAATCCATGGGAAGACAGTCCTCAGGCCTTCCAGCTTCTAATTGCCATGTATACTTTTCTAAAGCCATTTTTATAGCAATGCTATATCAGAAACCTCTGGTTTATTATTCAAGTATCATTTCTTGTTAAATTGTAAGTTATGTAAAATGTTGCCATTATTCTTGCTTCAAAACATTGAAAAGAGACATGATCTGACTCCCAAGAAATTAATTTTAAGTTTCATAATGGCATTCTGATTACGTAAGAATAAGCATATATTTTTTAGATGGGTACATCTAAGTGTAAGGAGTGAAACTACACGATGTCTGGGGTTTGCTTTAAAATTCATTGGAAAGGGAGACAGGAAGAGAGAAAGATGGGGGGATGGTTGAAGGAAGTATGAAAAATCTTGCTGAACTTGTGTGTGATGGGTTTGTGAACATTTGACATATTCCATAATTTAATGAAAAGGTGGTCTTTAAGTTAGGGGAGAGGGAGAGAGGGAGATTGAGAACCCTGTGGAGACTACGTTAAAAAGAAAAAGTCAGGGGCACCAGGGTGGCTCAGTCAGCTGAGCATCTGACCCTTGGTTTCGGCTCAGGTCACAATCTTACGGTTTGTGGGTTCAAAGCCCACATTGGGCTCTGTGCTGATGGTGTGGAGCCTGCTCGGGATTCTCTCTCTCTCTCTCTCTCTCTCTCTCTCTCTCTCTCTCTGTCTCTCTCTCTCTCACTCTCTGCCCCTCCCACTCTCTCTCTCTCTCTCTCCAAATAAATGAATAAACATTAAAAAAAGAAAAAGAAAAAGCCAAGGGAAATTTTTCTGACAGCAGAAACAGCTGAAGACAACTTTGCTATGACTTAGCTTCCTGCTGCCATCTAATGGCACAAATATAGATATGGACGTGTATGTGTATATACATACCCCCTCCCTCCCCCCAACACACACACACACCATTTCTACTGCTGTAAGCTTGTGTCTGGGTTTCAATTCTTCACTTTTGCTGGTTAGGATGTTAATACTGGAAGGGATATTAGAGATTATATAGTCTATCCTTTTCATTCTACTGCAAGGAAATTGAGCAAAACGTATATATATCCCTGTTTGAACATCTCTTTATCTCATCTCATTTTTGAGAGGTAAAAAAAAAAAATGGAAATGTTGCTCTATTTTTAGAAATGAAATGGAGGCACTGGGGGAAGTGGCTTTGCCACTTTTAAAAAGCTAGATTGAAATGATCTCTTTCCTTGAATCCGGGCCCTTTGACATCCATCCCAGAACTGATCCTAGTGTTGTGTTTCCAAGTGTTAACCCTTAAAATGGAATTAGAAGCTGTAAATATCATTGATATGTGAGTAGGGAAACTGTTCTGAAATTATCTCCTTTTTACACGTAAGGCCTAAATTTTAATTCTGATACCACAACTTCCATTCAGTGGCTGTAAATTGTGAATGTTCAAGTCTGAAATTCAGTAGTAAAATGTTTAAAGCTGGGTTCAGCAACTATATTCTATTCTGTATAAGAAATAAGATTTTATTTACAGGGCATACATAGCTGGGAACCTTATATATAGAATTACAAGAAAATTTTTCATAATTTGATATATATTTTTTCAAACTTTGTATACTCATATCGACAAATGGCTCTCCTCCTCTTTCTCGAATGTTGTCTGCCTGTTCTCCTTGACCCTCTGTAGGTTCTAAGCTAATCTCAAGTTCCCAAGTACGCTCAATGTTTTTCTACCTTCTATTTTTCTGAATGCTCTTTCCTTCTCTTTGAATGCCCTTTCTTTGAGGCTGAGCTTAAATTTTATCATCTTCATTAAAAAAAAAAAAAAACTTTCTAGAGAGAGAGAGTGCAAGCAGGGAAGAGGGCAGAAGGAGAGAGAGACAGAAAGCGAGAGAGAAGGAATCTGATTTGGGGCTTGATCCCACGACCCTAAGATCATGACCTGAGCCAAAGTCAAGAGTCTGATGCTTAACTGACTGAGCCACCCAGGTGCCCCTTATCATCTTCATTTCTAATGAAATCTTCCTTAATAACCTGTGACAAGAAATCTTGTTTCCTTGGTTTGCCATCAAGTACCAGAAGACAAGAAGCTTCAACAACTGGAATTCATTGTCTTCCAGATCTGGAGGCTATAAACCCAAGATCAAGCTGTCAGCAGGGTTGATTCTTTCTGAGGGCTGTGAGGAAGAATCTGTTCCATGCCTTTCTCCTGGCCCTGATGGCATCCTGGCAAGCTTTGGTGTTTCTTGGGAAGTAGAAGCATCATCCCCAATCTCCGTCTTCATCTTCTCATGGCCTTCTTCTTCCATGCATGTCTGTCTTCAAATTTCCCCCTTTCTAAGGATACTAGTCATATTGGATAGAGTCCAGCTTACTCCAGTAGGACCTCACCTTAACTAATTACATCTGCAAAGACCCTATTTCTAAATAAGGTGACACTCTTCGGTATTAGGGTGTAGAATTTCAACATATCAATCTTGTTGGGGATGGAGTTGGGGAGGAACCACAATTCCATCCGTAAAATTTCTTCTTTTGAATTTTTTTCACTGCCTGGTTTGTATTTTGTTCATGGAATGTATCGCATTCTTTGTGGTTATCTGTCTTGCCTCTCCTTCTAAATTATAAGGTCTTTGAAGGCTGGTTTATTCTTTATATAACCTGTAGCGTCAAGCACGGAGGATGCGGTGTTGCGTAGTTTTCACTCTAGCTACCTCTGGCACCCAGAGGTACCTCCAAGTGGCAAGAGGCAGAATTTTATTAAAATGGAGGGAAATCCAGACTTTTCCAGGTAATTGCATGTGGTTAAGTTTGTGTACATTGTAGGAATCAGGACAAAGTGATTGGGATTTGAAAGTCAGGCTGAGAACCACGTCTGTGTTAGTCCGTCTCCTGGAGTCAGCTAGGAGTGAGGAATGGATGGGAGTGGGGTGGGGAGTGAGAGAGAGCGAGAGAGAGACAGAGAGAGAGAGAGAGAGAGAGTGAGAATGAATGAATGAATGAATGAGGATGAACAAATACAGCTATCAGAAAGCCAGGGAAAATTCTGAGTTAATGACCGAATATGTGGCATGATGTCAGAACATGAGAAAGATGCCACAAAAGACGTGAATACAAGGGTTAGGATTACAAGAACATTCCAAAAGCTAACGCCAGTGTTCAGAGGACAGAGATCCTGCAGGAGCTCAAGGGAGGAAGTAAGTAGAAGAGCAAGCACGAGGGTCCAGGATATATGGCAAAGGCGCAAAATACCTGTGCAAGGGTCTGGGCAACACAAATACAGGTGTCCAAAGCAAGAAACTAATTTGATGATGGACCAGGCTGTTGCCTTTTCCCAGGGAGCTCGCATCACTGTGAAGGCCAGGAATAGATGCATGAATCCAGCCAATCGAGGCCCCGGTTGGAGAGAGAAGGGGGCAGTTGTCTGGAGCAGGGGGTTATGGACTCACACAGCCCCTGACAACCACTACAGACAGCCTCAGTGCCCAAGTGCGTGTCTCACAGGAGGCCAACCTTCATTTGTGGTTCGTGGTCAACAATACTGGACTAGTCAATACTGAACAATAGCCAAAATACTGAACTAGACAACTAGAAAAAAAAAGAACAAGTCATTGTTCCTTCTGCCAAGATCCTTACGGATTCGTGGGGAAATAAAACACATTCGAGAAAAAGTCGACTACCATCCGGGGCCTGGTAAGTATTTAAAAATTCCAAGGCGAGTGGGAAAGGAGGCCTTTCTGCAGAGGGAGATTCTATCTCTAAGGCCATGCTCCTCAAAGTGAGGTCGTTGGGCAGGCAGTATCAGTGTCACCTGGGAGCTTGTTAGAAGTGCAACTTACTAAATCAGTGTCTGGATGTGGGGCCAAGGAATCTGCATTTAACAAGGAGGGATTCTCACGCATACTGGAGTTTAAGACTAACTGCATTGTGGGGTGGAGGGGAGGATGGGGAGTCATACTGGGAGGCAGGAAGGGAAAGGGGGAAATGCAGGCAGGGACGAGTGATGTAGGAAAGACCATGGGGACTGATTATAGAATTTACAATTTCCCAAGCCTTTAGTTAGGAGCTGGGAGCCTGGAGGAGTGGAGAACAGGACAAGCGGGAAAGCAGCACACACACCTGGAATGCCAGAACGTGACTTTATCGCGTGGACCAACGTTTCTAAAAATGTGTTCCTCTGAGATGTTCCATGAAAACAAGATTCCAAGAGCAAATTTGTTTGGGAAACACTAGATTCTGTGTACTCCTCTTGGGAATTTACAGGGCATGTGAACACATTAGAGGCATTAAAGTTCTTAAAAAAGCACTTGTGTGGAACTCGCTTCGGAAATGCTGCTTTAGGCAATGGGAAGTCAATGATTTTGAGCAAGAAAGCACCATAATGAAAGTAGACTTCTCCTGGTTGCCCTCAGTACACAAAGCCTTTGCTCAGAAACCCCAGGAAAGAATCTTTTCCTGACTCTTCTTCGTACTTACTCCCAGGGAAAACTTCCAGTCGTTCTCTTCCACCGCAGGAGATCTCGGTCAGGACGGTCAGCACACTACTCTGCTCAGAGCCACTGTGGCAACCTGTCAACCACTGCCCCGCTGGTTCTTTGGTCTCGTAGAAACTTAAATACCTGTTCATTAACATGGAGGGCGGCCATCATTCATATTGATGGTCACATTCGAGCGCTTCATCCAAGTGATCGTGGCATCTTTGGAGCCCTGTTAACTGAAGACCCAATCAGTTAATGGTCTATATCTCTGGGCAGTTTTTAGCTAAGATATACCACAGTAGTCTTTTCAAACATGGTTGTTTAATTACAACTTATCATATATATATGACACATATCTAGAAAATGATATATATGGGCAAATATATCACCTATATCTTATATATGTATATTTTATACATGTATATTTTAAAATATACATTATCATATATGTACATCTTATATATGTATATTTAAAATATATATGTATATTTTAGCATTTCTTTGAAGGAATCATTCTTTTTTTTAATGTTCTTTTAATGTTCTTTTTTAATGTTCTTTTTTTTAATTTGAGAGAGAGAGTGAGAGTGAGCATGAGTGGGGGAGGGGCAGAGAAAGGGGGACAGAGGATCTGAAGTGGGCTCTGTGCTGACAGCAGAGAGCCCGACGTGGGGCTTGAACTCAACTAACCATGAGACCATGACCTGAGCCGAAATCAGACGCTTAACTGGACCACCCAGGTGCCCCCATGCTTGTCTTTTTGAAAGCTAGTCTTGTTCTGAATTCCCCAACAGGAACATAGGGGTTTACTGACTAACAGCAGATGGTGGGATCTCCTGGAGTCATTATGATGTCGAGAGTTGGTGGGGACACTCAAAAGAAGCCCGATTGTTTCAATTATTATGTCCCAAAGGTGGTGTGATGTTCAAGGGGGTTAACTGAAATGGTGACAGTTGAACTGTCAAAAGATTCTGTGGGAACAGTCATGGTGGGCATCAGTAGCCCACGGGACAGTCTCTGGAAGATGACTGAGGAGGAGGCATGACCAAGACCGGGGACACTGCAGTGAGGGACCCACATCAGAGAAGAGCAAGCATCGGGTCAAAAGACGAGCACAAGAGGTCGTTGGACAAATCCTGATAAAGGCTTGGAGAGTTCATCCTGGAACCAGGAAGTGAAAGGCCTCAGTACGGACCCTCCAACGTCTGCCAGCACTGCCTGCCTTTGTGTTAAAAGGAGGCCGGAACGGGGAGCAAGCTAAAGAATGGGGACCAGCTTCCTCTCTTTGTGCCCCAGTTTCCCCCCTCCTCCTTTGTATACAGCCTCCATCCTGAATAAACTCTGGTTCTCAGAGCTGAAATGGAGAGAATTCATCCTGTACAGAGGCAAATACTGCTCAGAAGCACACAGCCAAACCAAGAGAGTCACGAGGTGAGACCCCCGCCCCGGACAACACCTGGGGGAATCCAGTGGATCTCAAAGAACCCGTGCATTAGTCGTCCAATGAGGCCCAAATGGAAATTAACAAAGAGTGTGTGTGTGTCTGTGTGTGTATTTCCTTCCTATCCTGAGTCAGCACTTCAGTAGAAGAGCAACTGGGTGATAGGGTTTGAGACACTTAAGCCACAGGGGCCACACTCATGTGGACATTTCCCTCCGTTGGCAGTTTGCGAAGTGAGGCTGTGACTGCAAAAATTTCCTGCCAACTTCTGCCATCTAGTGCCTGGCACGAGAGGTAGTGTCACCGCACCTATTCTGACTTCCTGTGTGAATGTACGCATATTGATACAGTGTGAGAAAATTCTAAAATCAGCAGGATGGAGAGGACAGCTGATACATGGCAAATTCTATAAAGATTAAAGGCAAGACTGGGAGAATATAGTTTAGACCTCAAAGCATGCACACAGCAGCTGTTCTCCTTTGTTGCCTTCCCTTCCCCGAAGCTGCCTGCTGCCCCTCCTTTCTGTCCCTCTGCCCCAACCCTGCCACCCAAGAAAGGTGGGGCGAGGCCTTCAAGAGTCCCTCACCTGTCACCGCTTTGTGTTTCCCCCCTTCTCTGTTCCGTGTACGGAGAGAAGGTCAGTTACCCTGACGGGAAATTCTCTAGAATCCAGTAGACATCATGCCTTCACACAGGCCTATATCCGTGGTTTATCGATCGTTTTCAACAGATTTTTATGATCACAAAAGTGACACGTGCTCATTTGGAGACACAGACAAAATAAAAGGGCCCCATCATCTCCGCACCTGTTTATTATATTAGGGGCGTATCCGTTGGGGAGTGGGCGTAGGTAGGTAAGGCATTCTGGCGTGGGAAGGGAAATCCCTGAAAGAATGGCTAAAGAAGCTTCTATTTTTTTTTAATTTTTTTTTTTAATGTTTATTTATTTTTGAGACAGAGAGAGACACAGCATGAGCAGGGAGGGGGCAGAGAGAGGGAGACACAGAATGTGAAGCAGGCTCCAGGCTCCGAGCTGTCAGCACAGAGCCCGACGGGGCGCTCGAACTCACGGACTGTGAGATCATGACCCATGCCGAAGTCGGACGCTTAACCGACTGAGCCACCCAGGCGCCCCTAAAGAAGCTTCTAAATGAGCTTGGTGAGGGAATCGCTAGCGGCCTCGCGGGCTCCTCGAACGCGGTGCTCCCCTGCCATCGGGGGTCCCAGGCGGGTCCCCCCCACCTCCCCGCCGCCGCGCGCCCCTCCCTCGCGCGTGCGCACAGCCTGTCCACGTCCGACCTCCGGCGGGGGTGCGCAGCGAGGCCGGCGCGCGGGGTGGGGGAGAGGTTAGTGGCTGGGGACCCGGGGGCGGGAGAAGGGACGCTCAGGACGGCTCCCACATACGTGCTGCGGCTGCACCCTGGCTGCATCTGGTATCCACTTTGATTGCATCTGGCACGTCTGCGACGGGAGGTGCAGCCGGAAATAATAACCTGTTCAAATAACAAAAGCCCTTAAAGTTATTTGTAATATGGAAAAGTAAAAAAGAAAGCAAAAATGGTTCATAACCCCATCGTGTAGCTAACCTCTCTGGGCATTAAAAAAAAAAAAATGCAGGCACAGATTTGAAATACGCAAAACAACATAGAAAGTTAGAAATGAAAAGTACATAGCCTTCCTTCCCAGCAGTACCTTCGTCCCTCTTTTCCAAAGATAAGCATTTTTATGTTCCCCCAAATATGTATGTGTGTGTGTTTTAACATTTACACAATATGTATTTTTACTCTTCTCTTTTTCACCTCATCTTCCTTAGGGATATTTCCCTATTGGCACATCTAGGTCTCATACTTTATTTATTTATTTTTTAATGTTTATTTTTTGAGAGACAGAGAGAGACAGAGCGTGAGTGGGGGAGGACCAGAGAGAGAGAGAGAGAGAGAGAGAGAGAGAGGGAGACACAGAATCTGAAGTAGGCTCCAGGCTCCAAGCTGTCAGTATAGAGCCCAATGCAGGGCTTGAACCCACCAACTGCAAGATCATGACCTGAGTTGAAGTCGGATGCTTAACCAACTGAGCCACCCAGGCGCCCCTGAACATCTTTTTATATAAAGAAATGGCAGTTATTTGTTTTTCTGTGAATTGCTTGTTCATATTCTTTGCTTATTTTTCCACTGGGTTCAACTTTTTTATTACTAATTTGGCTAGGCTTTGTAAATAAAGGAAACTATCTTTTGTCAGTCATTGTATTTGCAAATGCTTTCCACAATTTGTCCTCTGTGTTTTAACTTTGTGTTTAGTTATTGGTTTTGTTTGTGTTTGGTTTTTGTGACACAGAAAAATGTTAACATTTTATATGGCAAATTTGGTAGAGTGCCTTTAGTGTTGTGGGTTTTTGTCTAATTTGAAAAGCATCCCCCCCCCCTGCAATAAGTAAGTAAAAAAGTAAATACATTCACCCATGCTCTTAATGAGTTAATAAATTATTAATTTAAAGTTTACTTATTTATTTAGAGAGAGACACAGAGACAGTGAAAAAGGAGAAGGGGCAGAGAGAGAGAATTCCACACAGGCTCTGCACTGCCAGCACAGAGCCTGACGTGGGGCTCGACCCCACAAAGAAACCGAGAGATGATGACCTGAGCCGAAACCAAGAGTTGGACGCTTAACTGACTGAGCCACCCAGGTGCCCCACCCCTGCTTTTAATTTAAAACAGACACACAGCTTTTGTTGTTAGGAAAGTCATATGGTCAATGAAGAACGTTTATAAAATACACATAAGCAAAAGCAAAGAATCCTATAGTCTAAATGTCAGAGAGCCACTATGAGCAACTTGTCATAGAAATTTTCAGCCATTAATTCTGTGCAATAATTAAGATTGTGTTTTAATTATGTCAGGAACTATACTTGTTAAATATTTGCATTCTATTTTTAAGAAAGAGCTTCATTGAGGTGTAATTGATATATCACAAAATTCACCCGTTTTAAGTAAATGATTTTTAGTGACATTACAGAGTTGTGCAATCATCACCACAATCTAATTTTAGAACATTTTCATCACGCCAGAAAGAAGCCTTCTGTCTCATTTGTGGTCACTCCCTGTTGCTACTGCCAAGCCCTGGCAACCACTAATTTACTTTCTGTCTCCATCGATTTGCCGTTTCTAGACATTTTGTATAAATGGAATCCTAGAATATGTCAGCTTTTCCATTTGTCTTCTTTCACTTAGTATAATGTTTTGGATGCCTGTCTGTGTCATAGCTTAGATCACTACTTCATCGTTTTTATTGCTGAGTAATATTTCATTGACTGGATATACCACATTTTGTCCATCTACCGATCAGTTAGTTGGTGGACATTTGGGTTGTTTCCAATTTTCGACTATTCTGAATACTGCTATGAACATTTGTCTACAAGTTTTTGTGTGGACACATTTTCTTTTCTCTCAGGTATATACTTAAGAGTAGAATCGTGGAGTCACATGTTCACATTTGGATTACATTTTGAAGTGCTTACTGAGACCAGTCTGTATCCAAACCTTCACTAGAAAATGAAATCAGGAGCATCTGAGGGAAAACCACCACTGAGAGACAAGACCTGTCTGGTAAAATTAAAGTTACAGGAATTTCAATAGCGGCTAAGATTACCGTTGGGTCTCATGCTAGCAGAATGTTAAAATGGGTTTCTTCCTGTCTCAATTTTGACTGAGGCACTGATGTAATGGACATCAAATACCAAAATAAATGTGAGACTGAATCGACATGGGCAAAATTTAGAAAAGATCAAGGATATAAAAGGAGAATCAGAAGAAATATCTATATACCTACGTTCATCGCAACATTATTCGTAACAGACAAAAGGGGGGAAGCAACCCAAGTGTCCATCAATATTCGAATGGATAAAAAAATGTGGTATGCCGGTACAATGAAGTATTATTCAGCCTTAAAAAGGAAGGAAATTCTGACACATGTTACAACATGGATGAACCTGGAAGGCATTATGCTAAGTGAAATAAGCCAGTGACCAAGGACAGATATTGTATGACACCACTTATAAGTGGTATCTAGAGTTGTCAAATTGATAGAAAATAGAATGGTGGTTGCTAGGGGTTGAGGGGCAAGGGGGTAGGGAGTTATCGTTTCATGGGTACAGAGTTTCCGTTTGGGAAGATAAAACAGTTCTGGAGATGGACGGTGGTGACGATTGTACAACAATGTGAATGTAATTTAACTGTATGCCTAAAAATGGCATATTTTATATTATATATATATATATATTACAGTAATTTTAAAAAAACCCGCAGAGGGGCGCCTGGGTGGCGCAGTCGGTTGGGCGTCCGACTTCAGCCAGGTCACGATCTCGCGGTCCGTGAGTTCGAGCCCCGCGTCGGGCTCTGGGCTGATGGCTCGGAGCCTGGAGCCTGTTTCCGATTCTGTGCCTCCCTCTCTCTCTGCCCCTCCCCCGTTCATGCTCTGTCTCTCTCTGTCCCAAAAAAATAAATAAAAAAAAGTTGAAAAAAAAATTAAAAAAAAAAAAACAAAAACCCGCAGAAAAGGGGTATGAGTGTAGCGAGAAGAGGGGAATTCACACCATTGCCCTTTCTCCACATCTGCCCCTCGCCTGCCCAAAGTTAGAGAAAGGAGCTTCAATGTGGTCACTCTGAGAGCTCAGGTGTCTGCTGAAGTTGGGGAGTATTTGGAATGGGGTCTGAACCTTCCTGGGAAATGCAGAGGGTGAGAAGTAGGTTCACTAACCAGGAGTCAGGCACCTGCTGCTGCCTGGGGAACCTCAAGGCCAAGGATTCCTGAATATTTCCTGTTGATCACAGGGGGCCAACACAGGCATGGCGCCATCTGGAGCCTTATATAAGTCCTGCCCAAGAGAGCCACCTGGGAAAGCAGGAGGCTGCAACAAGAAGATTATGTGGATTGGATGGTGATGAGGGTGGGGGGTGGGGTGCCTCAGGAGGGCGCGTGGGAGAAAGAAGGTCATCAAGGTCATCGTGTGCTGGATTGACTCTAAAGGAACGCCCGCTACTTAGCTGCTTGGAACTGAGGCTCCAGGAAAAGCATTCCACCAACCCCCTATACGTGATCTTTGTGAATAAACTTCAGTAACAGCAAAAGCAGTCCAAAAGAAAGGTATTACAATTTCTCCCTCTTGCCTCTGAGTTTAGAACAATAGGCTAGAATAGCGGCCTCCCTCTACCTGCAGTTTCGCTTCTGCGGTTTCGGTATGGCGCGGTCAACGGCCCCTTGAAGCAGCCCATCCTCCTTCTGTCGAATCTGCCGGAAGCCAATAGCAGCAGAAATCTGCATCACATGCTACGTCAGGATGCACGTCACTGGCCTCACTCCAGCGCCTCAGGAGGCATTTCGTCATCGCACGTCACCTCCAGAGGGGTGAGTACGAAGCAACACGGTGTTTTGAGAGCGAGAGAGACACTACGTTCACAGAACTTATGTTACAGTGTATTGTTTTAATTGTTCGATTTGTTCGGAGTTATTGCTGTTTAATCTCTTACTGCGCCTAATTTGTTAAAAAAATTTTTTTTTAAATGTTTATTTTTGAGAGAGAGAGATTGAGCACAAGCAGGGGAGGGACAGGGAGAGAGGGAGACGCAGAATCCGAAGCAGGCTCCAGGCTCTGAGCTGTCAGCCCAGAACCCAAGGCTGGGCGCGAACCCAGGAACCGTGAGATCATGACCTGAGCCACCCAGGGGCCCCTATACTGCGCCAAATTTCTAAGTTAGACTTTATCATACATTTGTATAGGAGTGAACTTAGTATACACAGGGTTGGGTACTACCCCGGGCTTCAGGCATCCGCTGGGGGTTTTGGAATGCATCCTCCGTGGATAAGGGGAACGACTGTAGGGGGTGAGTTATAGTCCAAAGCCTTATATGTACGCTCACGAATGCATTCCAGCCGGTGCTCTGCAACATGCAGAGAAACTACAGAAGGAAATCAGAGCTGCTTCTCTCCTAAAGACCAGAGGAGAATGGATGCCAGCCGAGCAGACCAAATTTAAATTTTACCGACCTTGTAAATTTTGGAACTCTAGATAGATTCCTATGAGAAGACAGAGAACTGGACAAGAAAATAAAAGTTACGGACATTTCTCTGTTCTAGAACGACTCCATGACGTGCAGGTCAAATTCTGTGGGGATCCCATGTTTTCCTCAGAAACACCCAGAAGCCTGATTGTTTTTTGTTTTTGTTTTTTTGTTTTTTGTATGTTTGCATGTGTGTATTTATTTACTTATTTTTGAGCGAGAGAGGGAGGGGCAGAGGGACAGAGAGAGAATCTTAAGCCCAACGAGGGGCTTGATCTCACGACCTGAGCCTAAATCAAGAGGCAGAGGCTTATCCAGTTAACCGATTGAGCCACCCGAGCCCCGCACCCCAACAGATTTTAAAGGGAAGAACTGTTTATATATAAACTTGGTGTACAAATTTAGTTGCACCTCCTTTAAAATTTTGAGTAAGGGCAGTTCTAGACCCTATAATGAATATCTTTATTCAAATGCAAATTCATTTATTCAGGTACGTTTTATCTAGAAATATTCTATTTCTATCCTTTCCTTCCAGTCCCCAACTCCTCAAGGACCTCTCCTATTTTGAAATCTTAACAACCAGCTACTGACCAGGGCTCTTAGTTGCATAGAGACCTTATATTTTCATACATTTTGTTTGTTGTCACGGAGTATAAACTTTATGATTTAGCAACCAAAGGTAAAAATGCGGGTTCAGGATCCTAAAGAAATTGTACAGAGGTCCCTAAAAAACTTAGGTGTATTCTGCTTATCTTTTTATTTCTGGTTTGGCTGGGTTTTCTCTGACATCTGTATCGAGAAATTACCGCTGCATCGCCTTCTTCCGGTATTCTCGAAGCCGGGTATTGAGGAACCAAAATTTATGATTTGACAAGAAGGAGATGGTGTTGATGAATGTGGGTAGGCCCAATACCAATGTAAGAGACGGTGAGTTGTACGGTCCTTGTGATTTTTGGAAATCTGTACATGACACTCAAAGGCGACTGCCGTAAGGAACATCGAACACAGAAGGGAAACGTATCTCAGCCCAGGTAGAGTCCAGCCATGCGAGGCTGTGGCATCTTGCACACGGAGTAAGATCCATACTGTCCATGTCACCTAATACATTTGGACCTTGGCCAAACTACAGCTCTCACAGTGGCGTGTAAATATATAATGTACACGGACAAATGACCAGTAAACTTCAACATCTGTTTTTTATCTTGAGTGTGTTTCTTTGTCTTGTCTCTGTGGAAAAAAATCCCGGAAAAGTCTTGAAAGCTAATTAGCTCCAAATTTACTTTAGGAAAGAAGGGCCAAAGAGTTTTGATGACAAATTTGTCTTTGTTCCAGCTGCCAAGCTGGTCTTTGACCCCTTGATTTAGCATGGGTGATTATTTATTTGCACATAGTTCCTTTGTTTTTTTTTTTGTTTTTTTGGTTTTTTGTTCTTATTTTCAATACAGAAATCTCTTTCCTGGAATAGGCACCTGGCTTCTGATTCCCATTGCAAAGTATTTGCCATCTCAAATAAGCTTTAAAGTACTGTACTAAGTATCTCTTTTATAGTAAATTTGTAGGTATTACAAGAGGAAATGTGTTATGTGTTCTGTTTTGAACTTAACTTTCTCCAAATTAATGCATTTTCTTTAAAAACTCTGATTTTCTACCCAGTTTACATATTTTTACTATACCTATGCATACTTTTCTATACTCTTGTCTTTTTCATTGTATTTTGAAATATCTTCTTTTGAAACAGGTGGAGATGAAAAATTAATACTTTAAAATGAGTTTTTAAGATGATCGGTGATGGTGTATTATCTTGGAAGACCAGAATTTGATCAATTCCATCTCATTCTATTATCACAAAGCTTCTGATGGGCAATCTCATTAAAATAATAGCTTTTTACAAATACATACACACATATTTGAGAAGTATATATTTACATATATATAACATATGATATATATATGAAGGAATCCACTGATCCACACACATTAATATCTCTTTCTCTGCGTTTAAAAATTTTTTTTAATGTGTATTCATTTTTGAGAGCGAGAGAGAGAGAGAGAGAGAGCACGCAAGCAGGGGAGGGGCAGAGAGAGGGAGATGCAGAATTTGAAGCAGGCTCCATGCTCTGAGCTGTCAGCACAGAGCCCAACGCAGGGCTTGAACTCGTCAGCGCGAGATCATGACCTGAGTCAAAACCAAGAATGGGACGCTTAACCAATCAAGCCACCCAGGCACCCCTCTTTCTCTATGTTTTAGGGCAAAACGTTTTTAGGGTGAAATGAACAGACCCTAGTGAAAGATTTGCCCTTTTCAGTTCCTGATCTAATGATGATCCACGGGAAAGGCACAGAGGACCCCTTAAAGTTGTTGGCTCATTTCTTGTAAACTGCAAAACTTATCTACTCCTCCCACTCTGAACACTGTGAAAGTTTGTAGCGTCAGAAACTGTGTCTGTGCGCCAGCCAGGAAATAGTTCTTTCTGTTGGGGTCAATCAACCTCTGCTGCCCTTTGGTCTTTGTGGAGGTCCTGGGATTGCAGGTTCTGGACCCAGTCCAAGGAAGCTCAGTTTCCTTGCCAAAATCCATGCAACTAACTAGAAGAGTATCGTTTTCCCCTTTTTTTAAAGTATGAATTTGAGGGTCACTCATTGTCTCATATAAGCATTGGCATAAATAGCTTATTTTGTCCTTGGGGAGCATGCTCTATCCTACGACTGCCAAGAGAACCTGGAACCTTCCGTGGGTAGAGCAGCTCCTTATCTTGCATGGGAAGGACATTTATATGTTTATAGGCATTTTGTTAACAGACTGAAAATTTGAAGCAAAATGTGAACATGGTGGTAACGTAGTTGAGAGTAAATTTATATCACTGTGGTTTCAAAATGAATAAAATATACTTTAATTAGTAAAGGAAAGTTTAATAATTTTATTAAAATAAATTTTACCGCTATGACAACTCTAAAACACAAAGGCAATAAATAGATAACCGCAGTGTGACATTACATCACATTTGTAGGTGACATGAGATTGGGATTGAGGAATCGAATTCTTGGTAATTGTTAGGAAAACAAGAGTGCTTCGGTCAACTTCTGGGTCTTACTATTGGTATATTGTTATGGAAAAACATTTTCTTGCTTAGTCTGCTTTGCCTTTAATAGTCTCGATTTCATCTCCATGTCTAAAAAAACCTGTAAACCTATAATGCATGACTTTATCATTTTTCATTGTCTTCAGAATGATTTTCATTATAGATAATGATCTAGTAAATTAATATGTTATAATGAATTATTATGCAAACATTGGATATATAAGTTTGTATTTCCACTTTTTCCTTTTCTTTTTGTAGGGTTTTTTTTTTTTTGCCTCTATTAAAATATTTTCTTAGAATAAAATCCTGGGAGTAAAATTTTTGGATTAAAGCATTGTTCATATTTATTTATTTTTCTTTTTTAAACATTTTTTTTCCCCTTTTACTCACTCGACTACTTTTGTTCTCAGTTTCTTAGCATCCTGAAATATTTTGGTCATGAAGAAAAGTATAGAGAATGTTCTCAAATCTGTAAGACCTGTTCTGCTGCTGCTTAAGCACTTGCGTTGACTTAAGGAACAGCTAATGAATGGGAAGTTACTCCTTCAGTGCTTTAGGAGGGTGGTTTTGAGATCAAGTCAAAACAATAGGTCTTTATTGAGCATTTACTGTGTGTAGTGAACCCAGACCAAAGCACAAAAAAGATTCGGGGAAATTTTAACATGAGCCAACTCACTGTTTCTACTAGTCCAGAAGCTGTTCAGAGGTTTCCCCGTTCCTGGGCCACAGGTGGGCCTGCATCAAGAGCTAATCTTTCACCGGTGGCACTTTTACCTCGGTAGGATCGGAGGGTGGAATGTGGTATCGGAAGCAGAGTGGAAGGCCGCCATTTGTACAGGGGCACAGAGACATCTGGACATGCTGCATGTGACAGAGTGTGCCTGTCTTGTGCTTTCGCTTTGAAAGAACTGCCTTTAGAGCCTTGTCCTGCTCTCAGGGGAGGTGAGATGTTGGTCCTCACATCTCCACTCACGCACAGTCCGAAATGGCCCCAGGCAGTGGAAGCAAGAGGTCTGGGCGAGCTGATGTTGGATATATGAGGCTGGGACCTTGGAAGAATCCCGTCTTTCTTACATGAACTTCTTTCTAAAGGGAGAAAAGTTACCCAGATCAAGTGAGATGGCGGTCCTTCATGTTTGCATGTTTTAGTTGACTTCTACCACCTAGTGGCCATTTTTGAGAAGCTCTTTTCCCCTTTATTTTTAAGAGTATTTTGATACATGCAGACATTTGTATCTGTCAATCCATGTTTTCTTTAAAAATATTAAGAGCAGGGGAGCCTGGGTGGCTCAGTGGGTTGAGCGTCTGACTGCAGCTCGGGTCATGAACTTGTGGTTAGTGGGTTCAGGCCCCTCGTCTGGAGCCCCGGGTTGGGCTCTGTGCTGACAGCTTGGAGCCTGGAACCTGCTTCGGATTCTGTGTGTGTGTGTCTCTCTCTCTGCCCCTCCCCTGTTTACACACCATCCCTAATATGAAAAAACAAAAAGGCTACTAAGAGCAAGATACTATAGTATGACAAAGGGAAGTAACCACTGCAGGTGCCAAAAATGAGAGATGCTCATTTCTATTTCAGTTTGTTCTCTTCCATACTGTTCGGACTTTTATGGTCATGTGTAAGATACTTTTATAATATGCGTTTTAAGTCTTTAAATAGAAAAAAAGTCTTATTAAAAATACAAATGGGAAAACTCAACAATAAAAAAAAACGATTAAAAAATGGACCAAAGATCTTAAAAGACACCTACCAAAGAAGATATTCATATGCAAACAAGCATTTGAAAGATGCTTTAAGTAATATGTCACCAGGGAAATGCAAATTAAAACAACAAGAGACCACTACAACATCTATCTGAATGGTCAAAATTCAAAATTTCCACCACATGGCAGAGGGGCTCCTGGGTGCCTCAGTCGTTTAAACGCCTGACTCTTTTTTTCCACTCAGGTCCTGATCTCATGGTTTGTACAAGGGAGCCCTGCGTGGGGCTTTGCCCTGAGGGCTCAGAGCCTACTTGTGATTCTCTGTCTCCCTTTCTCTCTCTCTCTCCCCCTCCCCAACTTGTTCTCTCTCTCTCAAAATAAATAAACATTAAAAAAAGAAACCAAACAAACCCAAATTCTAGCAGAGATGTGGAGCTATGAGAACTCTTCATTGCTTGAGGGAATGCAAAATGGTACAGCCATTTTGGAATATAGTTTGGTGGTTTTTTACAAAACCACTTCTGTATACTTTTACCACATGATGCAGCAGTTGTATTCCTTCGTATTTACCCAAAGTAGGTGAAAACTGCGTTCACACAAAAACGGCACGTGGCTGTTTATAGCAGCTTTATTCATAATTGCCTAAACTCAGAAGCAACCAAGATATCCTTCAGTAGAAGAATAGGTTAACAGACTGTGGGATATCCAGACAGCGGAATACCATTCAATGACCAAAACAAACAAACAAACAAACAAAAAAAAACCAAAAAAACCAAAAAACAAGAAAAGAGCTACAAGTCATGAAAAGACATGGAAGAAACTTCAACGCATATTACTAAATGAAAGAAATGAATCTGAAAATGCTACATACTGAACGATTCCAACTGTATGACCTTCTGGAAAAGGCAAACTCTGGAGATAGTAAAAAGACCAGTGGTTGCCAGGGGTTGGGTGCAGGGGGAGGTGTGATGAATAGGCGGAGGATTTTGAAGGCAATCAAACTATTCTGTATGATGTTGTAATGATGGATACACATCATTACATATTTGTCCAAACTGATAGCAGGTACAGCACCAAGAGTGAACCCTGATGTAAACTGTGGACCCTGCATGATTATGGTGCACCACTGTCGGTTCATCCATTGTAACAAATGTTGATAATGGGGGAGGCTGTGCATATGTGGGGGCAGAGGGCCTATGGGAATCTCTGTACCTTTATCTTAATTTTTTGTGAACCTAAAACTGCTCTGTGGCATTTAAGAAAAAACCAGATGAACATAGGAGGGAAAAAAAAGAGAGGCAACCAAGAAACAGACTCTTGGTGAAAGAGAACAAACTGAGGGTTGATGGAGGAAGGTGGGTGGGGGATGGTCTAGATGGGAGATGGGTATTGAGGAGGGCTCTTGTGATGAGCACCGGGTGTTGTATGTAATTCATGAGTCACTAAATTCTACACCTGAAATTAATATTACACTATTATAACTATCTGGAATTTAAATAAAAACTTGAAAAAAAATAAAACTGCTCTAATAAAAAAAGTTAAAAAATATAATATACATATAATATATAATGATCTTTACATTAATATATAATATTAAAAAATATATAGGAGACATTTTGAGGGGGAATAATTTCTTTTTCTTTCTTTTTTTTTAGAATGGCTACTTTTATTTTAAATGTATTTCTCAAATTCTGGCATCTTTTTTTTTTTTAATTTTATTTTTAATTTTTTAAAATTCACATCCAAATTAGTTAGCATATAGAGAAACAGTGATTTCAGGAGTAGATTCCTTAATGCCCCTTACCCATTTAGCCCATTCCCTCTCCCACAACCCCTCCACCAACCCTCAGTTTGTTCTCCATATTTATGAGTCTCTTCTGTTTTGTCACCCTCCCTGTTTTTATATTGTTTTTGTTTCCCTTTCCTTATGTTCATCTGTTTTGTCTCTTAAAGTCCTCATATGAGTGAAGTCATATGATTTTTGTCTTTCTCTGACTGACTAATTTCACTTAGCATAATACCCTCCAGTTCCATCCACATAGTTGCAAATGGCAAGATTTCATTCTTTCTGATTGCCGAGTAATACTCCACTGTATATGTATACCACATTTTCTTTATCCATTCATCCATCGATAGACATTTAGGCTCTTTCCATACTTTAGCTATTGTTGATAGTGCTGCTATAGACATGGGGGTGCACGTGTCCCTTAAAAACAGTACACCTGTATCCTGTGGATCAATGCCTAGTTTTGCAATTGCTGGGCCGTAGGGTAGTTCTATTTTTAGTTTTTGAGGAACCTCCATACTGTTTTCCAGAGTGGCTGCCCCAGTTTGCATTGCCACCAACATGCAAAAGAGATCCTCTTTCTCCGCATCCTCGCCAACATCTGTTGTTGCCTGAGTTGTGAATGTTAGCCGTTCTGACAGGTGTAAGGTGGTATCTCACTGTGGTTTTGATTTGTATTTCCCAGATGATGAGTGATGTTGAGCATTTTTTCATGTGTCGGTTGGTCATCTGGATGTCTTCCTTGGAGAAGTGTCTGTTCATGTCTTTTGCCCATTTCTTCACTGGATTATTTGTTTTTTGGGTGTTGGATTTGGTAAGATCTTTATAGATTTTGGATACTAACCCTTTATCTGATATGTCATTTGCATATATCTTCTCCCATTCTGTCGGTTGCCTTTTAGTTTTGCTGATTGTTTCCTTTGCTGTGCAGAAGATTTTTATTTTGATGAGGTCCCAGTAGTTCATTTTTGCTTTTGTTTCCCTTGCCTCCAGAGACGTGTTGAGTAAGAAGTTGCTGTAGCCAAGATCAAAGAGGTTTTTGCCTGCTTTCCCCTCGAGGATTTTGATGGCTTCCCGTCTTACATTTAGGTCTTCCATCCATTTTCAGTTTATTTTTGTGTAGGGTGTAAGAAAGTGGTCCAGGTTCATTCTTCTGCATGTCGCTGTCCAGTTTTCCCAGCACCACTTGCTGAAGAGACTGTCTTTATTCCATTGGATATTCTTTCCTGCTTTGTCAAAGGTCAGTTGGCCATACGTTTGTGGGTCCATTTCTGGGTTCTCTATTCTGTTCCATTGATCTGTCTGTTCTTGTGCCACTACCACACTGTCTTGATGATTACAGCTTTGTAGTATAGCTTGAAGTCTGGGATTGTGATGCCTCCTGCTTTGGTTTTCTTTTTCAAGATCGCTTTGGCTATTTGGAGTCTTTTCTGGTTCCATACAAATTTTAGGATTATTTGTTCTAGCTCTGTGAAGAATGCTGGTGTTACTTTGATAGGAATTGCATTGAATGCATAGATTGCTTTAGGTAATATCGACATTTTAACAATATTGTTCTTCCTATCCAGGAGCATGGAATCTTTTTCCATTTTTTTGTGTCTTCTTCAATTTCTTTCGTAAGCTTTCTATAGTTTTCAGTGTATAGATATTTCACCTCTTTGGTTATATTTATTCCTAGGTATTTTATGGTTTTTTGTGCAACTGTAAATGGGATCACTTCCTTGATTATTCTTTCTATTGCTTCATTGTTGGTGTATAGGAATGCAACCGATTTCTGTGCATTGATTTTATATCATGCAACTTTGCTGAATTCATGAATCAATTCTAGCAGTTTTTTGGTGGAATCTTTTGGGTTTTCCGAGGGGGAATAATTTCTGGCAGTTAGGGCAAAAGGAGTATTAAATATGAATGTGAAAAAGGTTAAGAAGGAAAATATTTAAAATGATTATTTTTCAAATGACCTATATAGCATGGAAAATAGACATTACTTTAAAATTCAATTCACTTCCCCCACTTCGGTAAATCAAATTAGTTTACATTTTCCATCCATTTTCAGTAGTTTATCTATATGCACACATGAATGTGGATATTCAGAATTGCCCAACTAATTATGGAAACATCACCATCTACAAAGGAACACGAACAAAATCAGTAGAATTTTCTTTGCTTGAAATACTAGTTGCCAGAAGGGCAATTTGCTTTTGTAAAATGAATTGTATTGTAATTAGCGTAGCTGACACTCAGAGGCCTGGAGCAAACCTTACTGTACAAGGGCCTTTCTGTTGCATAGGTTCTTGTGTCTCATTGGCTGAGCTCTCATCTCAGCTCTCGCTAGATTGTGATCATGGACAAGAGCTAGGCTCCCCAGCCTTGACTCCCTGGTGGAGGTCTGTCAGTGCTGTCATAAGTACCACTGAGTGGCGTATTTCCACCTACAGGTTTATTTCCTCATGGTTGTGGAGTCTGGAGATGCAGTATCAGGGTGTGGGCAGGTTTGGTTTCTTCTGAGGGCATCTCTCCTTATCTTGTAGATGGCCATCTTCCTTCTGTGTGTGTCTCTGTCCTGATCTCCTCTTCTTACAAGGACACCAGTCATATTGGATTAGGGCCCACCCTAATGAGCTCATTTTACCTTAATTACCTCCTTAAAGGCCCTGTCTCCAATTACAGTCACATGTCCTGAGGACTTCAACATACAAATGTTGGGGGGGACACATTTCACCTGTGATGCCTGACTTGGGAGCATGGCTAATAACCTCTGCCCTGAGAAATTGTGTGGTTTTGAGGTCATGTTTTGAAAGCTCCTGGTGCAATGCCAGGCACACAGTTAGGCACTCACTGGGCAAGTGATTATCTCTACTTGTTAAGTTTGGATTTTGAATGTCAGATCTTCTTAGAGTGCGAGGCACTTACAACAGAATCTAGGGGTTTTCTGCATTGGATCAAAGTGCCATCCAGCCAGTAAGGGGCTTGCATGCTCATATTGTGTCACCTCCAGCCTCAACACCATTGTACATAACTCCCCTTTAATGAGATACCCTGTCTCTTCACTGAAATCCATCCTTCTCCTCCTTTTGAACGGAAACACTGCATGCACTAAACACACCAGTTTCAGGAATGCTTCCAGACTGACTTGTCTGGTTCCAATCTCTCCAGTCACTGCAGCTCACCTGAGAGGCAGTAAGCCATCTCAAGCATAGCAGGTAGGATCATGGTTCTGGGGTCCCATGGTGTCCAGCTCCATTGCCCATGTCCTGTGCATGGGCACGGTATTTATTTATACCCTGTTTCCCCGTTCATAAAACCCACAGCAGTATTGTAAGGACCGAATAAATTGGCCAAAGTAAAGCCCTTAGTATAATGGCGGTAAACTATCAGTAAATTCTTCACTTCTGTCAGCTTTTCTTGCTCTTTTTTATATGCTCCCCAGTACCTGTTGCTTTCCGGGTATCTAATTATAAGAGGAGTATCTTTTCAGTGTGCCTGTCCAGACCACTGCAGTTAACTGGGTTACCCCTGCGGTATTCCTGAGAAAGGATAGCCCAGTGACTACTGTCACCTACCTCACCCCTGCCCAGTGAGGGAGGAGCCTGGCAGGGGGTGGGCATCTCCCTGCCTGCAGAGCTTTGCTGGGCCTGCCGGTCTCTCTTGCTTCCCCACTCCCTGTGCATCACCTCAGTCTTTCCCAGCATCTTCCCGGTTCCTCTCTTCAATCGCTCTGTTTTCTCTCTTTCCTCTCTGTGTGGTGATGAGCATGTTCACCCTATTCTGAAAGAACCTTCTCTTTTCCCCACATGCCATTGATGATTCCTCCCCTGACCTTTCCCTTCCTTCTCTGTACGACTTCTTGAAGAGGAGGCTGTGTGCTGGGATTTTGTTTCTGTGCCATCCACACCTTCCTGAGCCCCTCCACATTTTGGTCCTGCCCCTGAAGGTCTCCAGGAAACTGCCCGTTCTTCTCTTTGTTTTCAGGCTTGTTAATGTTAATGTCTCTGTGGGTTTCCTCATTGTTTGTGTCCTCCTTTCTGAAATCCTCATTTTCTGGTTTTCCCCGACCTTGCTCTGGACTGTCACAGGTGTGGTCAGTATCCCCAGTTTGGTCAGAGGGTCTCCCAGTTCTGGCTCTGCGCCTGGGGGCCTCTGCCCAGCTTAGGGGTGTGTGCGGGCAAGCCCACGTGAAGAGAGGACCTGGCGCCTTTGGAGCCAGGGGCCTGATTGGGAGGGCTTCCTGGAAGTGACGCCTTCCCTCTGTTCTGTTCCTCTTCCCATTGCTGACACCTGTTTTCTTGCTCTGATTCCCAGTTGCACTCCTTAACAGTGGTAGAACCCATTTCAGTGTTCCGTTCTCATTCTTTCCTTCTCTTCTCTCCTAAGAGCTCAGTTGTCATATTTGCCCAGATAACTCTCCCTTACCTTTCTCCTGAGCATCTGCCCTACATCTCTTACCACTTGCTAGGGGTTTCCAGCCAGGTCCACCTCCATCTGCAACTTAACGTCATGCCACCATTATTTCTTCATCCATCTGAGCACTTGCATCCTTTCTTTTCAGTGTCTTCCATCCCCACCACCTCTGTGACTTCGGCCCCCCCACCTCCTACCTGTGCTTCTCTCTCTGCTACCTCTCTTGAATCTCATGTCCATCTTTCTCCAAAAATCTGCTTTGTGCATATCACTCTCCGCTCTAAAGTCTTTAATGCCTTCTTGCTGACAGGAAAAAAAAATGTTCCTGGCCTGGCATTCAAGACCCTTTATCACATGGCCTTAACCTCCATTTCTCTCAGGACCTTCAGATTATGAGACTAACACGCTGCTTACTGCACTAAGGAGGCGCTTTTTAACCTCTATTTCTAAAGATACTGCCTCCAAATCCTCACCTACATGAGCTCTTAGCTTTAGGTTGGTGGTGCGTTTTGGCAAGCAAGCTGCCCATCTTTGCTCCCACTCTTCCCTGTGCCTGGAAAGCCCTCCTTCCCCTTTCTCCTCTTTTAGGAAGACTTCCCAGCCATCTGAGCCCACAGTGCTTTTCTGCCTCTCCTGAACTTCTTTATTTTATTATTATTATTTTTAACGTTTTATTTTTGAGACAGGGAGAGACAGAGCATGAACAGGGGAGGGTCAGAGAGAGGGAGACACAGAATCTGAAACAGGCTCCAGGCTCTGAGCTATCAGCACAGAGCCCGACATGGGGCTCGAACTCACGGACTGCGAGATCGTGACCTGAGCCGAAGTCGGCCGCTTAACCGACTGAGCCACCCAGGCACCCCAACCTCTCCTGAACTTCTAACTCATCTTTCTTTAGTTGTCCCTGTATAATTCCCAAAGAGCTAAGACCCCTGCAGGCAGAACCTGGATCTTAACCCGGCTGCAGAAAGTGCTTTAGGCAACCCAGGACTCATAGATATACTGCTGTTTACTAACCACAGTTGTGGGCAGCTCTCTGCTTGGCAGTTTCTGTTTCTTCTTCCCTTTTAAAAAATAAAATTGGAATGATTCCTTCCTGCTTTCTCATATGGTTGTTGTAATAATTGAGAAATAATAATAATAATAATTATTATTATAATAATTGACAAAATGCTTTGAAGCCCCAGGGATATAGACAGTGTCAACTGTTGTTGATTATCATTTCAGGTCACTCCACAGTCTCTTACTTGTCATTCTATCTGTGTCTCTTTCTTGCTATAAACAGGTCTAAACCAGACTTCCCAGCTTTAAGCTTTGTTTGGAAAGAACAGTTGCAAAGGGCTATCACTCCTTAAGCCCCAGGACATAAGAAGATTACCAGCTGGGCACAGGGAGCCCGGCTCCTTCTGCCACGCTGCTCAGATGACTGGGTGCCCGGGAAGAGCAGTTTCTTGCCATCTGTCAAGGCGTCTGGCTTATGCTCAAGGATGCAGCTCGGTTTCTCAGCTAACAACGTGCACTGGACCCAGAGCGTGAACCTCAGGTTCTTGGACACGCGTGATACAGGATGGTTCTCTTCGCTGTGTGGCCCCATGGAGCAGTCTACGCCGCACACGTTTTCTCTCACAATCGGAGCGTCGGTGGGATGCAGATATTCAGTCTCTGCTCACTCCATTTGCCACTGCCGCCAAATGGTCACTATTGTTGCGGGCTTTGCTCAAACTGGTGGGCTTTTTGCCTCCTTGCCTCGCCTCATTTCTCCTCTCCATTTCCTCCAAGTTGGGATTAAAAATGACATACTGATTTAACCTTCTTTAGATATATACAGTGTTTGACAGTTCTTGAGCCAATTTTGTAGGCTTATTCTTAGTTGGTCCTGGCTGCTGCTGGAAAGCTCATAGTCCCAGAATTTAAAGTGCAAAGAATTACAAAGAATTGCAAGTGAAAGAAACGTTACACTCGGTGCCTGGACCTTGTCACTGCACACCTGCTTACTTAAGCCTTGTTTTGCTTGTCCTTTCAAGCAGCCTGTTAACATTTTTTAACTTAATGGACTTCACCTTTTAGAGTTTTAGGTTTGCAGAAAAATTGAATAGAAGGTACAGAATTTCCATATACCCCACCCCCCCACCCCCCACACCGAGCAGTTTCCCTGTTATCAGCATCTTGTACTGGTGTGTTGTAATTGGTGAGCCAATATTGATACACTATTATTAGCCGAAGTCCTTAGACTTCATAGTCCCTATTAGGGTTCTCTCTTTGTGCTGTATATTCTGTGAGGTTTGCCGAGTGCATAATGACATGTATCCATCATTACAGTGTCACACAGAGTACTTTCACCGCCCTAAAATTCTCCTATGTTCCACTGATCTGTCCCTATTGTCCCTGGGGGCAATTGCCCTGGGGGAAGGGAAATGGGGTTCATTTCCTCGGAGGTTTCAGGCCAGAAACTCTCGGAGATGCCAACCCACTGAGAAGAGAAGGTTGGATGACAAAAATCCTCAAAACCCTACCAGGGTGATCAAAGCTAAAGTTCCTTAGCCACCCTCATCCAACCCTGCTCACGAGCAAGCTGAGCCTCAGACGCCTGAAGGAGAACAGTCTGGAACCCAGGTGGTTCCTCATGCTCCGTTTCCCACATCACGGGCATCAAGCTCCAGTTGTTTATCCACTAGTGAAAAGAAGACATCTCCTTAATAAATCTATATTTCTTTTAAAATACGTTATATACATTACTTTTAAATAATAAAAATCCTAAAAACAAATGTAAAAAATGAGATACATGTTATTTTTCAAATAACTTTTATTTTATTTTATTAAATTTTTTGAAAATGTTTATTTTTGAGAGGAGAGTGAGTATGAGTAGGGGAGGGCCAGAGAGAGAGGGAGACAGAGAATCCGAAGCAGGCTTGGCTCTGTCAGTGCAAAGCCTGACGTGAGGCTCAAACCCACAAACTGTGAGCTTATGACCCGAGCCAAAGTCGGAACCTCAACCAACTGAGCACCTCAAATAATTTTTAAAAGTATGGTATATAATAGGGGCGCCTGGGTGGCTCAGTCGGTTGAGCGTCCGACTTTGGCTCAGGTCATGATCTCACGGTCTGTAAGTTCGAGCCCCGCGTCGGCCTCTGTGCTGACAGCTCGGAGCCTGGTGCCTGTTTTCGGATTCTGTGTCTCCCTCTCTCTCTGCCCCTCACCTGCTCATGCTCTGTCTCTCTCTGTCTCAAAAAGAAACGTTAAAAAAAATTTAAAAATATGGTATATAATAGATTTAGCTTTGTATAAGAAAAAAATCAAGCCGACAGCAGCATAAACATATCACGTAAAGGAAATCTGAAGGAAGGCAACCCAGGGGTGATATGCCAACCCCACAAAGCTGTCAGGGAGCCAGACTACTTTTATGTCTCTGCTTTGCTATTCCCAGGCTCCAGCCGTCACATTCATAATTAAGGATGTGGAATGAATTAAAGAAAGAAGGGTCTTCCCTTTCATTTTTAAGACATTTGCCCAAAGTCCCATGAAACACTGAAATACCAGATTCTTCTAACCTCTTCATTCCAACCCAGAGCAAGGAGGTCCTCCGTGGGAGGCTCTACTCTGTGCACCTGCCTCCTCCCAGTGCTGTCACGGGACCATTCTTGTGTGCTCTTGCTATTGCCAAGACTTACCTTTCATTCCTGGAGGAACGCCTTGCTAAATACTAGAATAAGTTTAGTTAGAACTTGGGGGAAATCCACATAATTGAAGAGTATGAGTATTGTTGGTGACAGTTTGAAGGTAGCTACCAGTTCCAAAACACACGATCTGAGACATCGTGTTGCCATCCAGGTAGTAAGGCTTTCAGAATGGGGAGTGCTTTGGTGTACTAGTCAGAATGAGCTAAGCTGTCCTGTGACATCCAAATTTCAACAGCTTACTTCAATGTAAGGTTTTTTTCCTTGTTCCTGCTGCATGTTCAATGAGGGTTTACATAGGGGGGGGGGGGGGGGGGGGGGGGAGGGATCTCTAGTAATAGAATCACTTAGGGCCCAAGGCTGACAGAGGCTCCATCTCAAGACACACTTTCACTATCTCAGCGTGGTATCACAGAAAAGAGCCATGAGTCAAGCTTTGGCGGCTAAAGCTTCCACCAGATATGACACATACCACCTGTGCTCACACCCCAGTGACCAGAGCAAGTCATGGGGCCATAGCCAGCTTTGAAGGAGTTGGGAAGGGTATTCCCACCGTGGGTCTGGAAGGTAGCAACTCAGAAGAATTTGGTGAAGGTACTACGACTAGTAGTAATTTAGCTCTAATCCCCAACCATGTGCCAATTTTGTCCTTGGAAAGCCCATTTCCAAAGTTAAACCTTATGAACAGGCAAACAGTTTCATAACATAAAGCCTGATTATATTCATGGCTTTGTTGTGAAACTGTGCATCACACATCAGAGAGAGGCTCTCTAGGTTCCTGGGCTCAGAGGCTATCTTGTTAGGTGGAGACGGGTCCTACTGACCATGGAAGGTTCACTGGATCAAGGCAAAATGAGAGAAAGGGGAAAAGAAACTCTTAGGATAAACTAATGAATTTTCCAAAATGCAAAAATTTATTCCATTTTAGCCAATGCCCTTTATTCTGATATCACGTCTTTATTATTTGAGTTTACAAAGGCTTCTCTTTATGAAATAGTGGTAATGGAAGTTGGTAGAAAAATTTTTAAATAAACTTCCTTGGCAAAATAAAATATTAGTAATATTCTATATCTGACTCTGTCACTTAAAGCTTTTTTAATCAATCATCTGAGAAATCTGATAGTCTAAAAGCCACTCATCTTGTTTTCCTCTTGTTTTCAAAGAAGAAAACTAGGAAATAAAACAGTTCACCCTCCAAACATATGCACCTAATTGGAAAAATAATCCTCAATCAATTTTTGGACATGAGTTTCCAATTGGCTAACTGATGTGAATTTTCTTGCCCAGAAGCATCCTTATAGAGACCGGGCTGTTAAGGGTGTTTGCCAGAGAAGATGAAAGAACACGTTTGCTTTACTCACCGTGAAACACATGGAAAGAAAGGGCTAACTGGGGAAACGTTTTGCGGGCTTAACTTCAGGCACTTTTGTAATAAGACTGTCTCACGACTTTGTGGACAGTTGTCCACATAAGCCACATGAGTGGTCCGTGTTGGACCCACCTGCATGGCCCCCTAAAACTTGCCAAGCCGTGTTGTGTATGAATGTGACTTTGTTGAACTGGGGCATTCACAAGCTCACAACGGTTGCAGACACCGTCACTTGAGGGGGTCGCCTTTCTCCCGTTAGGAAAAGGTGAGCCAGGAATGTATGCAGATCACAAATCAACTCTGAGAGAACTGGAGCAGGAATGCAATAAAGAGGGTTGGCCAAAGTTCTCCTCATCACAGAGAGGGAAGATTGAAAATCAGAACAGAAGCCTTGAGGTCACTGAGCTGTTTGATGACAGTAAGGATGCCGTGTAATATTGTGGTGATTCATGCTGTCCCCTGTGAATGAGCACTGTGAGAGCAACCACGTGTCATCTGTCAGATGGAAAGAGGGTGGAGGAGGTGGTAGGGAAATGGCCTAGGGGTTAAACCGAAGAATGAATGAGAGTCAGTATGAGGGAGACAGTGTCTCTTGGGGGATGTTGGAATAAGTGTAGATCCTGGATTTCTAATAGAGAACAAAGTCTATTTATTCAAAGCAGAGAGCGGCAAGGAGGAGGAGCACCCATTGGCTCTCACACAATGAATTATGTAATAATGAATAAATATCTGGAGAGATTATTATCAGCGGGATTAGCTGTCCCTGCATTGCATGTGGTAAACCAAGGCAAGAGCAGGTAGAAAACGTTGAGTGGTAGATCTTAATATGGAACAAAATGAAGGCACCCTTCCTTTATGGCATTGGCCATTTGACCATACAAGCCCATTGTCAATGCCAGATCTCTAGCAGAGACTAATCACTGGGAGATAAAGATATGCCACCAGTTAGGGGTGTCCCAGGATCACATGTCTAGAAAGAGAGCCCACACTTTCCCGTGTATCATCTCGCTATTATAGCTGTTAGACAAAATGCACTGCAAAGAAAGGTTCTTTATAGTATATATTTAGCCTAAAGCTATGATAACATCCTTTGGCATGGCCATTATCTGCTGGTATTTGAAACTGAACCAACTTCCTATTTCCAGGCATTAACAAATGAGTCTTCATGTTGTCATAATGTTATTTCCTGAGTTTAAGACAGATTTCTTTTCTCCAATTCATTCAAGTTTATTTTTTTTTTAAAGAAAAGATCTCCTTTAGACAATTAAATTTCCCAGAATTGTTTAAGCATTGTTATTGTTCTCAATGAGAATTGTTCCTCTTTAGCTATGTAACTGGATGGGAATTCTCGTGCTCATCTATCATTGTGGTACTCAGAAAATTTGTAGGTGACCTGGGAAATAAGTCAACTAGCCTGTCAAGTAGCAGAATCCCAATTTAGAACATTTGTTCTAGTAAGTCTTTGCCCAGAGGATACAAGGATGAATTAGGCATGACATTGCCCTCACAGAACTTACAGTTTAGAAGGGGAGATAAAAAGATATGTTACTTATATAGAAGGCATGATTGTTATGTCTTACCTTTTCTCCTCTCATTGACTGCTGAGAAGGAACCTGAGGGAAAGTGTGTGTGTGTGTGTGTGTGTACGTACGTGTTGGGGGGAGGAAATTATGCGTGAAAATGCTGTGGAATGAATGAATGATTACTTAAATAGAAGTCTTGTTGTGTGAAGGGAGAGTGATAATTTGTGCTCAGGCATTACAGAATGCCATTATTGTCTAGCGACAGACAGTGTATCAATGTGGTTAGGAGTGTGGCCTCTCCAGCTGGAGTACAGATTCAAATCCCTCCTCTGCCACTTACTATGTTTATGATCTTGGGTAAGCTTTAACTTCTTTGTGCCTCCGTTCTCCGGTCTCAAAATGGATGTAATAATTGGGTTGTTGCAGAGGTGAAGTGAGTTGAACAAGTTTAAATTGTGCACAACAGTGTCTGGCAATAAGTGCCCAACAAACATTAGCTATTACTAATAAACTCCTAAGAGATTCCTGTATCTTTAAACACAATTTTTGAAATTCACTGCCCTGAAAAAAGAGTTACACATTTTCCCCCACCTGAGCTCCTGGCTTCTTGCTGCAAGTTTTCACCTATAGTATTTAATGTCCACTGGCTATGTCAGTGTTACTTGTAGATATGCATAATTTTAACACAGCAGAACGATTGCCTCAGCAGGAAGGATGGAGGGAGTCCAGGCTGCAACCTCAGATTGTACTGGCATCTATGACGTTGCTCCATTTCTGCTCTTAGGAAGATTTTGGTAGTGTTCATGAAGGAAAGCTTTCCAAAATTTTATTTTATTTTATTTTTTTTAAGTTTATTTATTTTTGAGAAAGAGAGTCCCAAGCAGACTCTGTGCTGACACTGCAGAGCCTGATGTGGGGCTCGATCCTATGATCTGTGAGATCATGACCTGAGCTGAAATCAAGAGGTGGACCTCCAAAGCCATGATGGAAATTATATTAAAAGCAGAGAGAAACTAAAGGTGTCATCTGTTTGTTCGTAAGCTACAGAATTCTTGGTGCCTGACCCTCACCGTGACCCTTAAAATACACACAGTTTGGCTTGGTTGTCCAGCTCAGTGGTCCCCTGCCTGCCCCTCATCCGAATGTCCAGGGGTGGTTTCAGGGGGCCTATCCTATATACCTATATGGTCCCACTTCCTTGGTTATACTTGATGGTGTGAGAAATGGGCTCCTGACCTGCTCTGGACCAATCAGGATCTCATTCCTAGAAATTTCGAACCGGTTCCATGAGGGTCAGGCTTTGCATGGGGCTGATTCAGAAACATGTGAACTTGGGAGCGATGGGAAACAGATGTGCAGAGAGAAGCATGGAGGCGTGAGAGGGTCAAGGTCTTGCTGGCTTCCCAGAAATTGGCTGTCAGCTTTTCAGAGAACCACCTTCATTATGCCTTTGGACTGTGTGAAATGCCCCTGTACCCTCATGACAATTCTTATTACTAAAGTTAGAGTATATTGGTTTTGGATAGTTGTGATTAAAAGTCTTACTTAATTAATACAATGGTGTGTTGGAATGGGAAAGCTGTCATTGTGAGTAAAGGGAGACTTCTGCAATGTCCATGCCAGAGATTTTGAATCAGATCTGGGTTACAAGTGAGGGTTCAGTTGGGGAAGCAGAACCTCTGTGCGTCTTGTGGAGTAGGGAATATACTATAGAAATTAGACCTTACACAACTGTGGTTGTTGCTGGTGAAGCAGAAGTCTAAAAAGGGGAACTTGGGAGCCTGAGAAGAGTCTTTAAGCAGCCCTGGCAGGGGTTAATGAGTTGGAGCTCACAGGGAACCTAGAAGCTGTGCATGTCCAGCTGTAGGGTTGGCATGGTGGAGGGGGCTGATACGGAAATCTGTGGAAGGTTGATGTATCTGTACGTATACTTCCTCTGTGAGAGTGTAGAGAAGCATCTGGTGCTGAGCCTGGGATTGCTGTTGGTTAGCATGAGTAGTAGTTGAGAAAGATGCCTGGGCATTGAACAGGGAAGAGAAAGGATAAGCTGGAACCCACCAACACCTTTGTGTTTATCTCCATTGCCTCTGACCAACAATGACCTTTCAAACAAAATAGCTACTGCTTCACTGCCACTTCCCAAATGGCATGCTTTTGGCTACATGCAACTGGTAACTGTCCAGGGAAAAGGATTCTGCAAAACATAATCCCTAGAATAATCAAGTTGACAATAGAACAGCAACATTCAGTTGCCAAGTTTTATATAATTTTGCTTCTCAAAGTATCTCTTGAACCTGGACCCCTCTTCTCTAGCCTCATTACAAATGCTTATAACCTCTTACCTGGACTGTTGCCTCTTTCCTAAATGGTCTTTCTGCATCTACCACAAACCCATCCATACTACCAGTAAACCAGTGGCCTTAACCCTGACTACACTTTTGAATCACCTAGGGGACCTTTAAAAAACCCAGTTTTGGGTGCCGGGGTGACTCAGTCAGTTAAGCGTCCAACTGTTGGTTTTGACTCCGGTCGTGATCTCACAGTTTGTGAGTTCAAGCCCTGCATTGGACTCCATGTTGACACCATGGAGCCTGCTTGGGATCCTCTCTCTCTCCTTCTCTCTGCCTCTCCTGCTCTCTCTCTTAAAATAAGCAAATACACTAAATAAGATAAGATAAGATAAGATAAGATAACATAACATAACATAACATAACATAACATAACATAACATAACATAAAAATTCCAGTGTGCGTGCTCCACCTCAGAGCCTCCCACAACAACCTCATGTGGTATCTACTATTATTAATACGTTTATGAAGATGAACAAATTGAAGGTTAACAAGGTTAAATGACTTCCCAAGTTCACAGCTGAGAAGTAGTGGAGCTTAGAGATATGCATGCAGTTAGGTGAGGGCAGAGCCTGTGATCCTAACCATATGGTAGGATGCCTTCCAAACTGTGCTGCAGAGTTGATTAGATGGATAGCAGCACCAACAGGTGATACAGGACACACAGTTGGAAGTACAGGATTGAGGGAGAATTGATGGTAATGGCTTTGAACTTGGTTGGTTTGAATGGCCTCTTAGACAACTAGGTAGTGATGTTCAGGTAGCAGCTGAGTATACAATGAGGCCCAGTAAAATTCAGGGGTAGTAGTGGATATAGAGAGGAGGGCATAGACACAAAAGAAAATTCTGAAGTCGAATGGACAGGATTTTGTGATTGAATGCCAAAGGATGAAGTGAAGGAGTATATGGCATTGTCTCTCAGGGTTCCAGCTTGAGGGAAGGGAGAAAGGGGGCGAGTAAACCTATCTGAGAAAAATGGTTAACACAGGAATATGGGAGAAGACAGTGAGAATCCTTTTGGAGGTATTAAATTTGAGAGACCAGTGGAGTTTATAGGTTGGAAATAGGAATCTGGAGTTGGAGAGAAAATCTGTAGTCAGACGCACCGATTGATGTGGGATCAGGATAGTCGAACCCTTGGAAGTGGATGGGATAGGTCAAGTGTGAGGTATGCCTAAAAAGAGAAGGCGGCCCAGGACACAATTCTGGGGAAGATTAACATAAGAGATGGGGAGCCAGTGAAGGAGACCCAAAGGAAGGAGTTAGCAAGCAGGAGGAGTACAGGAATAGATAGATTATCAACTGATCAGTCATTGGATGATAAATAGAGAGAGAGATAGAAAAAAAAGTTTAAGGAATTGGCTCAAGCAAATGTCAGGGCTGACAAGTCTGAAATCTGTAGGGCAGGTTGGCAGGCTGGAAACTCGGGCAGGATTTGAGGCTTTAATCTTGAGGCAGAATTTTTTCTTCTTAGTTTTTACTCTTAAGGACTTCAACTGATTGGATGAGACACACTTATATTATCTAGGGTAATCCTCTTTACTTAAGGTCAGCTGACTATAGATGTTAACCACATCAACAAAAATACCTTCACAGAAACACCTAGATCAGTGTTTGATTAGATGGTTAACACATAGGAGGTACATCACAATCCACATCTTAACAACCTAACACCCATACACGTCTCCTTAAACCATTATTAATTTCCAAATAAAGACACTAATATAGCACTTCCACTTAACCTAATAGAACTGTCCTGAGTACAACCAAAAATACACTATCCTTTCCCTGAAAGAAGATGCAAAGTCCTGGGGTGATGCTCACTCTTCTTCATATATAACTTACATATAACTTACGTGTTGTACTGTAAATTCGATTATTATTAATGCATCTTATGTTATAGGATAAGGGGATAAGGGAGGGGAGAAAACAAAGGTAAAGTATAAAATAATATATCAAATATCTTTGTTTTCTTTCCTTACTTAATCCATGTTAAACATGGTCATTGCAGCACCCTCTTAAAATCTTTAATTGGTTGCATCTAAAGAAAAATTATATATATGTCTCTCTCTCTCTAGATATAGATATGGATATAGATACAGATACACACACACACAAACACACACACACACACACACGCACACACACACACATCTGGCCTCCCTGATGGAAAACTATATCTCTAAAACCATAGACTGAAAAGCTTACGGAAATACATTAGGGTATCAAAAAACTAAATATTTAAACTTTGCCTTATGAGAAATATCTATTACATGTTAAATAAAGTAGCTTAAATAGCTTAACTCCTTTGGAGTTCTTTTTAGGTTTTAACGAATTGTTTGACAGTTCTAAGTGATACAATGTTGATTATATATTGTACATCATTAGATATAGGTATCACAGACAGATTATTTATGTTAATTGAACCCATAAACGATAATTTACTTTTTGAGGCAGTGCAGAGCTCATCAAAAAAAACTAAAATTAAGAAATGTTATGAAGGCCAGGGGTGCCTGGGTGGCCCAGTCACTTAAGTGTCCGACTCTTGATTTCGGCTCAGGTCATGATCTCACAGTTGTGAGATCAAGCCCCACTTCGGGCTCTGCCCTGACAGTGCACAGCCTACTTGGGATTCTCTCTCTCCGCCCTTCTCCTGCTCATGCTTGCTCTCTCTAAAAATAAACAAACGAAAAGAAATGTTAAGAAGGCCAAAGCTTTGGCAGAACTTAAGAAATTGGGGTATGTGGGGCACCTGGGTGGCTCAGTTGGTTAAGCATCTGACTTCAGCTCAGGTCACGATCTCTCAGTTCCTGAGTTCGAGCCCCACATTGGGCTTGCTGCTGTCAGCGTGGAGCCTGCTTCAGATCCTCTGTCTCTCTCTCTCTGGCCCTCCCCCCAAATAATTAAACGTTAAAAAAAAAAGAAATTTGTGTATGAATTATGCTTATGTAGATTAAATTGATTATTTCCCAACAAATAACAAAAAAATAAACAGTCATTACAAAATAAGGAAGAAATTCTCATGATAATTACAGGCCTTGGTTCTGCAACTGGTCATAGCTGGTGTTTGTAACTACCTTCTTAAACTACCCTGTCTCTTTGCCTTTAGAAAACATCTCAGCTGGTCATGGTTCTTTGCCTGGTGGGGTCACTTAAACTTTCATTCTTAGGAGAGTCTTGGCCATTGGCAGCCTTGCCTGAATTGGGTTGTTACAGTTTTGCATTGACCTTAATCACAGGGCATGGTAATATTAAAAGATGCCCTAAGGGATCTCCTGTATTCCAGACATAGCCTACCTTACCTCCACTGTGGAGTAACAGTCCAGTGTCCCCTTGGTAATCAGGATCAATTAGCCTAGCCAGCACTGTACCTCCCTTCTTTGCCTATTGATTCAGAGACACGAGGAGCCCAAAGTTTCCAGGTGGCAGTCTTAACTTCCAGTTAAATGGAATTGTTGTGTCTCTTGGTGGAAGCATTCCTTCCTTTGGAATGCCTCTAGGCCAGCAGAGCTTAATGTTGTAGGAACAGGAAACAAAACTTTTTCTAGTGGATCGTTAGAGCTAAAAATGAGAAGTTCCATTCCCATATCCATCTCTTGATTCCTGGACCCATGAATCCTGGCTGTGGGAGAAACAGTACCATAAATTGGACATTGAATCAGCGTACATACAGAGAGGCTCATGCAGAACCTTGCCCCGGTCCTGCAAGTTATTGCCACTGAGCTGGCCCTGTAACTGTCTTCGAAAAGCTATTCCATTATCTATCAAGCCGGCTACTTCAGGATGATAAGGAAAATGGTAAGACTAGTGAATTTTGTGAGCATGGGTCCATTACTATGCTTCATTTGCTGTGAAGTGAGCTCCTTGGTCAGAAGTAATGCTGTGTGGATAAGGTATTCTGATAGTAGTTCTGGCAGAAGCAGGAAAGGGAAATCTGCATTCAGTGTAAGTGTCTGTTCCAGTAAGAATGAAATGCTGCCCCTTCCATGGTGGAAGAGGTCCAATGTAATCAATTGCCACCACATAGCAAACTGGCTGATCACCCTGGGGAATGGTGCCATATCGTTTGTCTCTGGCTGATTGGGCACTCAGCAGTGGCCACAGTGAGCTTGGCCTTGATGAGTGGAAGTCTATATTGCTGAGCCCATGCATAACTTCCATCCCTGCTACCATGGGCATTTTATTCATGAGCACAATGGGCAATGTGAAGAGTGTCTGGGGAAAGAGGCTGACTGGTATCCACAGAATGGGTCATTCTATCTGCTTGATTGAAATCCTCCTCTGCTGAGATCATCCTTTGGTGAACATTCACATGGGACACAAATACCTTCAAGTTTTTTTGCCCACTGAGAGAGTTCTGTCCACATACCTCTTCCTTAGATCTTCTTGTCACCAACTTTCCAGTCATGTCCCTTTCAAATCTCTGGCCATCGAAACCATTGGCCACAGTCCATGAATTGGCATACACTTATACCTCTGGCCATTTCTCCTTTCAAGCAAACTGAACAGCAAGGTTCATTGCTCAAAGTTCTGCCCACTGGAAAGATTTTTCTTTACTGCTGTCTTTCAGGGATGTTCCAGAAAGGAGCTGTAGTGTTGTAGCTGTCTACTTTTGGGTAGCGCCTGAATAATGTGCAGGACCATCTGTAAACCAGGTCTGAGCTTTCTCTTTCTCAATCCACTGATCACGGGGAACTCTCCATGAGGCCACAGGTACAGGGTGGGAGAGAGAGGGTTATGTAGCAGGAGTGGGCCCCATGGGCATTTGGGCCACTTCCTCATGTACTCACTTGTGCCTTCAGTGTCTGCTTGAGCCCAGTGTCGTAGATACCCCTTCCATTTGATGATGGAGTGCTACTGTGCAAGCCCAACTTATGGCTTATAGGTCAGACCACACTTAGCTCACGATGGGTAGCTCAGGTTGCACGGTAATGTGGTGGCCCATGGTTAAATGCTAAGTCTCTATTAAGGCCCAGGAGTGAGTCAGAAGCTGTTTCTCAAAATGAAAATAGTTATCCAGGTAGATGGCAGGGCTTTCCTCCAAAATCTTAAAGGTCTGTGATGTTATTCATGGATGGGGGCCTGACAAATCCTCCATAAGCTTCTCTTATCACCACTGACACTTCAGGCATCATTGAATCTGCTGGATCATTTGGCCCAAGAGGCAAAGCAGCTTGCATGTCAGCCTGGACCTGTTGCGGAGCCTTCTTTTGTTCTGAGCTCCACTCAAAAGTAGCAACATTTCAGGTCACTTGGCAAATGGGCTTGAGGAGCACACTCAAATGAGTAGGTTGCTTCCAAAACCCAAAGAGGGCCGTTAGGTGTTGTGCCTTTTTGTTGTTGATGTTGTTGTTGTAGGAAGGGCCAAATACACATATCCTTAGAAGGGATGCCCCATGCCAGTGGACCTCTAGAAAATCCACAGAAATGGAAGGCCCCTAAATTTTTGTCAGATTTTTTCCCCACTGTCTGACGTGCAAATGTCTCACCAATAAGTCTAAAGTTATTATTTCCCATTCACGAGGCCCAGTCGGCATAATGTCATCCACGTAATGGACCAGCATGAAGTCTTGTGGAAGGGAAAGGCAATAGGTCCCTGCTTGACTAAAGTATGACGTAGGGCTGGAGAGTTGACATACCCCTGAGATGGGACAAGGAGGTGTATGGCCGATCTTGCCAGCTGAGAGAAAGCTGCTTCTGGTGGTCTTTAATCACAGATATGGAGAAAAAATACCTGCCAGATCAACAGCTGCATACCAGGTACTAGGGGATGCGTTAATTTGCTCAGACAATGAGACTACATCTGGCACAGCAGCTGCAGTTGGAATCACCATCTGGTTAATTTATGATAATCCACGGTCATTCTCTGAGATCCATCTGTCTTCTGCCCAGGCCACATGGGCAAGTTGAATGGGGTGTGGTGGGAATGACCACCATGCCTCCTTCCAGTCCTTGATGGCGGCACTAATTTCTGCAGTCCCTCTTGCAGTGCAGTATTGCTTTGGTTGACTTTTCCTAGACAGAGGCAGTTGTAGCAGCTTCCTCTCGGAAGCTTTCCTACCGCTAGAGCCCTCACTGCACAGGCCAGGGAACCAGAGCGGGGACTCTGTCCACTGCTGAGTATGTCTATTCCAATTATGCATTCTGGAACTGGATACCCACTGTGAGAGGACCTGAGCTAAAACTGGTCACCTGGCCTCCATAAACCTTGTGGAGCTGGTGGAACACAGTGATGTTTTGGGCTTCCTGGAATCAGTGTCAGGGCAGAGCCAGTGTCCAGTCACTCGTGAAAGGTCTGATGATTTCCTTTCCCCCAGTGCAGAATCACTCTGGTGAAAGGCCATGTGTCCCTTTGGGGGAAGGCCAGAGGAAAGATGAACAGGACAGATTTGGGGCAGTTTGGCAGGTCTTCCTCCTTCATTCGAGGAGTTCTGGGTCTGTACACTGACTCAAGTCTGGGAACTGACGGAAGGCCTCAGTCTCTGTGTTTTAACTTGAAACCAAGTTAAGCATTCGTTCACTTGACCTAGAACTTTTCTGCTTATACAGATCAAGGAAGCATTTAATAGACCTGCCATCTATTTGACCTCTAGGAACACCATGACTGACCACATCCACCTTACCTTTGGTGATCCATTGCCACCAGTGGCCCCTGCTGCCCCGGGATCCAGTTATCCCCATTGCATTGAAGGATCCCAGTACAGTGGCTGCAGCTGCCACCATAATTTCTGGCCTACAGAGAAGGATGCTGGGTCACAAAGCTATTTATCAGAGCCCTAGTGAAAGGTGTGATCTCAGGACCCTCCCAGAGTGAGCAAGCAGGTCTTACATGATAATTTCACTCTAATATTCCAGTCTCCCTGAGCTGATGGATGCTTCCTTTACCGTGTACCAAGACAAATCTGGCATCGCCGCCTTTAGCATTTAGTGTAGGTCGTCTCTTGGTCCATGTTTCAGCCAACGAACCAAACAAACCGTGAGAGCTCTTTTCTAATCTCTCATACTAAATCATTGAATCTAGATCTCTGCTTAGTGGTCTGTATCATTAAATTCAGCCTGATCCAACTTTATGTTCCTTTCACCATTTCCCCACATCCTTAATATCCATGCTTGTATTCATTCTGTCCCCAGACACACCTACTTTCAAAGCACGTCTATGTGTTTGCACCCACAAGGGTCTTATCTTTTGAAACACCTTGGCCCTAAAATTCTGCTGAGATCTTCCCTTTCCACTAGAAATTCTTCCTGACACTTCTTCACACTTTCTTACCCCCCAAATTCTGCAACAGTTTTTTTTTTTTTTTTTATGTCAAGCCTCTGGCTCTTGGCATATGTATGTTATTTAGTTTTATATGCACGTGTTTATGTTCCCAACTGGAGGTCAGCTCTTTAAGGATAAGAACCATTTCTGGCAGGTGCTAGACGGGGTAGAGGTGGGGAAGGTGCCCCAGCAGCCTCCTTTAATGAACCAAACAGAAGGGGTGAAGGTCCGTCAGGGGGCCTAGAAGCTCCACATGGACCACAGCCTTCCTCCTGCGCCGGCTGCCCAGTCTGGGGAGGGGCTCTGGGACCGGTCCACCGCTGCCAGAAGATTCAGAAAGTTGGATTCACATTTCATTTTTGAGCAACTGCTCTCGCATCTCTTTGCCGGTGTGACCTGACCTCTTCCCACTTTCTCCCCAGCCTCACATCCCCTCTATGCCTTCCATCAACCCTTTGGTCACTTCCCTAATCGCGCGTCTGGGAGGCAGACTCCCCCCTCCCCCACCCAGAGGGCTGCCAGTCTCCTTTCTAGTACACCCGTTCCCCTCCCCGCACTTCCCCTCTCGGGTTCTCCCAGAAATGGGCGAGAGAGCGAGCGGCAAACTTTCAGAGGTCCCGGAGACAGGCTGTGCGCCGCCCGCCCCAGGCGCGCGGGAGTGAGTGAGTGAGTGTGTGTGTGTGTGTGTGTGTGTGCGCGCGCGAGCGCGCGTCTGAGTGTGTAAGGGGCCGAGGCTGGAAAGGAAAGCGGCCGCCTCGCGTAGAAGGAAGGAGCCTCCCCCTTCCTCGTCGCCCCCCTCCCCACTTCCCGTCCAGCTTGCTGTCGCTTCCCCCTCCGCGGGCCTCGGGGCACACGGAGACTTCCCACGGCCGAGAAGCTGGAGGAGCCTGTGGGGCTCATGCTGGGCGGGGGACCCCAAGGCGCCCCGGCCGGTGGCGGCGGGGGCCACTGCGCAGGTAGGGGCGCTGTCACCGCAGCTCGGGGGTTCCGAGGGATGGGGGTGGATGGGAGAAATCCAGGCGCGGAGGGCGCGTTCTGCCCCCTGGAAATCGTGTAGGTCTGGGGGTGTGCCTGTAACCATCTTGTGTGAAGTGCATCCCTTTCGAAGTGAGGGAAACCGAGGGCGCGTGGCGTGCCGGGGTAAGAGAGACGTGGGTCTGGGGCTTCCAGGTCCCTCCCCAAGGACTGTGTTGAGATCCCGGCCAGCGGCAGTTTTTGAAACTGCGCTTGTAGGACCCGCCCCGCTAGGCGGGTCCCGGTGGCAGGGGAAGGAGTCAAGGGCTTGGCGTTGGGATCAATGCGGAGACCCTCACACTCGCCCTAGTCCTGAGGCTCAGCTGAATCTCGGGTTCCACCCCATCGGAGACCTGGGAGGAGGAGATTGGGGGTGGGATATGGAACACAGTGCTGGCACTTCCCCAAGGGTCTGCTCTGCAAACAGTTTCACCTCCCACTTCCGACTTGGTGACAGGAACGCCCAAAGCCCGGCTCTGGAGACACCAATGCATTTTCAGCGGCTGGAGCACGGGTCACGCTGTCGATTCTCATTGTTGACACTGAGGCCCTTAAGTGGATTGTTGCTTTCCAAGAATGACAGGACTTCTCCCACAACCCCACTCTTAAAATGTATGCAAAGGAATCTGAGACTTTCGGAGGGGAATAGGTTCGGAGTCAGGGAGCGCTGGGTTGTGCCCTTGCTGCACCAGAAGAGGGCCCAGTAACTTTAGACACATCCCTTAACATCTTGGAGCCTTGGTTTTCTCCTATGTAAAAGAGAACGTTACAAACCTTCAAAATGTGTGCTCAGTTAGACAGATGAGATTTGGGTAATATCAGAGTCCTAAGAGCAGGAGGTTGGAGACAATCTGCCTCCATCTGAATCCTGGACTTAGTCATACCTCAGTTTCCCCATTTATAAAGTGGGGGCAGTGTCAGTGCCTACCTCATAGGGTTGTCATGGGGTTTAATTGTGGCGGTGGGTGTGAAGCACCTAGTCCAGAGCCTGAGATACACAGTAAGGTCCAAATAACCCTGAGTTCCTATTTTTACCTAAAGCCTAAAATAATTTGGCGTGGTGTGGAAATACCAGTTGGATTTGATTCAGGTATAAATAGCAGAGTGTTTTAAAAGACACTTAATTTTATTATATTCAGGCATGGCACCTGAAGTCTTTTGAAGTTTAGTTGTGAATCTGTGTCACTGATCACGAAGAGCCTGGATCTGGTGTCTGAGCTCGGTAACCTTGGGCCTCAGTTTCCTCATCTGTTTACAAAAAAGACCAAAGAAAAGAAACATGGGGACAGTAATTACCGCTTTTTGTACTGATAGAGCTTCCTGAAGATCAAATGAGGTAAAAGATCTGGAAGTGCCTTGAAGAGTATGAGTCACTAAGCAAATCCAAGACGTCACTGCTACCAGCAGGGATTAATAACATCTGCAATTTTTTAGAGCCCCCAATGTGTCAGGCAACTCTCTTAGGAATTCCTTTTATGAAATCTGCCCTAAACCTTTGTGAGGTGGGTATTTATAATCTTCATTTCCCCTGCATAAAGCTGAGGTCAGGGTTATCCTGCTTCTTTCGCAAGGTCACATAGCAGGTAAGGGTAAAGGCAGGATTAGAATCTTAGTGTGGGTGCTTCTCACACGTGTGTTCTGAACCACTGGCCAAACTGAAGTTGTCGATATAAGCTGTGGTTCAGAGTAGAGCTATGTTACATTAGAGGAGATAATATATCCTAACATATTTATAGATTCTAAAATATGAGTGAGGGTCCTTGGCTGGCTCAGTCAGTAGAGCATATGACTCTTGATCTCAGGGTTGTGAGTTTGAGCCCCAGGTTGGGCATAGAGATTACTACATACATACATACATGTATATACATATGTACATACATATATACATATATATGTGAATTGTTAATTCTGGTAGATGAGACTTTGAAATAATCTTAATTCTTCTTGCACAAATAATGAAAATCTGCAGAGAAGAAAGGTATTAAAATCTTGAAAGGACATATCTCAAGAATTTATTGCAAATATTAGACTAAATGACCTTTGAATTAATGTTTTATTTTAACATTTAAATTTGCCAGAACTTGTAAGGTGGTATCATGGTTACTTTGCAAGGCTGGGACCTAGGATATTTCTGCAGGGACTTCGCTACTCACCTGAGATGCTCCCCCTGGAGGGAAATGGACCTTTATTATTAATATTATTGTTATTATTTATTTTTTAAATATAATTTATTGTCAGATTGGTTTCTATACAACACCCAGTGCTCATCCCAACAAGTGCCCTCTTCCATGCCCATCACCCACTTCCCCCTCTCCCCCACCAAAATGGACCTTTAGAGAAAGTCTGCATCCCTGAGGGAGAGTGAATGCCAGGCCTCTATGCTGCAGAAACAATTCCAAATTCATTTATTTCCTAAATGAAGTTTCTCTTATTCTCCCCCCCACCCCCCAAAGCAACACATGCTCATTACAGGAAGCACAGAAAACTACAAATAAGAGAAAGAACATTACAAATCACTATAGTCCCGGGGCACCGGGGTGGCTCAGTTGGTTAAGCATCCAGCTTCACCTCAGGTCATGATCTCACAGTTTGTGGGTTTGAGCCCCACATCAGGCTTCACGCTGATAGTGTGGAGTCTGCTTGGGATTCTCTCTCCCTCTCTCTCTGCCCCTCCTCCACTCATGCTTGCTCTCTCTCTTAAAAATAAATAAACTTAAAAAAAAATCACTATAATCCTATCAATGCAGGCAAATAGCTTGACATCTCTGTTCTTGTAATCCATTTCTGTGCTATGTTCATCAATTTATATCTTTAAAAAATGGGATGCAAACTATTATTGTTTTGTTGAATGACAAAAATAATGCTTGCTCATTGCTTAAATATCAAGATATTAATTTGGGAAACCAGCCAACATTTGTGATGTGCATTGTAACTTTTTCTTTAAAAAAAATCTTAACATTTTGATTGGAAAAGGATTAGAGATGGAGTTGTTGATGTTTGAGTTTTATTGTGGTTTTGGTCAAAGTTTGATGAAAGACCTTCAGAGCAAAAAGAGGGTTCAGTGGTGATCTTTAAATAATAACATCTAAAGCCCAGCATAGAACAAAGTTTTTGAGTATTAAAATAGCTAACATTTTAGATTAGGGTGATTGGAATTAGTATCATTGCTTTGATAACGATGATAATAATTCAGTTTATATGCTGGGTTCTTCTGCAGAGCAAACAAAGAGCACTGCTTCCAGAGATGTCTTTGGCAGCCACTCTGGGGGTAGGGATGGTCCCCTTGGCACAGCCTGGGCCACTTGCGGCCAGTCATTTTTCAACCAGCACCATTTAGTAATGTAAGACTTTTAGCCTTTGGGAGTCTTTATGCTGTTTGTTCTTGACGTTAATGACTTTGTGGTAAAAATTCCTTAGTGAATGCCTTCTGTGCAACAATCATGCAATTTAATGGTCAGATGCTTTGACCATCCTGAATCCATTTTTTCTGTTGAAATCAGTTTACCAGCTGCATATTTGAGCACAGACTTTGCAATCAGTTTAATTTTTCACAGCAAGTGGAAGGGGGAAAGAATTGTGGCTGACCAATGGATATTATTTCTATTTGGCTTTGGAAGGCAGTCAGGAGCCCCCATGCTGTGCTCAGCGGCTGACTTGACCACCGGTTTGGCCCCACCCTTCTTCCTTTTGGCCACTTGCCTACTGTCATGGCTCAGAAATGGATGGTAGAGATTGTGGGGCTTCCTGTAATCATTACGGGCATTGATCATCAAGTGTTATAAACAGAATCACAGAACTTATTGCTGGATGGAACTTCAAAAGATCATTTGGTTAAGCCTCTTGAGTCCTGGCAGGTGAGGCATTAAGAAGTGCATTTACCAATTGTGGGTGCTGAGAACAATGTATTTGGTCAATATAATGTAGTTGTAAGTGCAGGAGACCTGTTCACAAATGAAGTAATTGAAATAAATAGGCCTAGATCATCTTTCCCTTGTCAAATTCAGGTTCGTTTCCCAGCCACATCGCCTTGTGTTCATCCATTTAAAATACATGGAAATATTCTACTTGCTCAACTCCAACATTTTTACCTGTCATGGTAGGACTTTTTCCCTTTACTTTCAGATCGGGTTAAACTCTCAGAGAAATGCAATGAAAACAGTAAACTCCTTGAGGTGCAGGATAGCAGTCTCTGAGGATAAGTCAGTCTGAGAGTACTGACAGTCTGAGTGACAGTAGAGGTCAGAGTCTGACCTGCTTAGTTTATAGGCAGAAAAGGTGAGAAATGGGAGATGAGTGAGTATTAGAATCTAGGTCCTCTCATCGTACTCAGAGCTGTTTTCATTAAGCCTTGCTTCACTCCATAGTTGCTTATTTATTTAGGAATAGGCTGCCTTGGAAAGCAGTGAGTTGGTTTTTTTTTGTTTTTTTTTTTTTTGCCACCAGTAGCATTTAAGTTGGTGTTGGCTGATTCTGTGGTTGACTATAGTGGGCAAGTCTGCATGGAGGGAGGAAGGTTGGATTGGGTGAGACTTGTAGGAATCCTTATAGCTCTAGGATTCTGTGGTTTTCGTCCTAGAGAATTTGAGCTACTATGTGAATTTCCTATTCCTTTCTCATTGGGGTTTTACATTTTGAACCACCAACCCTCACTGGCCCCCCCCCCCCGCCCCCACTCCCTCCCAGATGGCCCTATATGGAGACAAATTGCTTTCATGGACTGAAAGGTAATATATCTCAAGTTTAATGAGTGAATTGTGTCCTGAATATGGAACCTGAGTTTAAATTTAATTTTGTAGCGTGCACACCAGCTTAACTTTTTCATACCTGTTGTCTTCTAATTTGTGAGTGGATTGATAAGATGATTTGGCATAATTATTAGGCTTGATTTTTGACACAGGAGAATGTATGTGTTTTGCATTTACAAATGAAGGCATGCCTCATCTTACTCAAGCACTGATAGAAAAAGGTGGGCTATTTTACAGGGGTCAAATGAGAAAAGAAGTAAACATAGAGATAAGTTGGGGTTCTCCTATTTTTAATACACTGGACAGTTAGAACTGCAAAAGCTGTTTTGGGATTGCAAATCCTCTGATAAAAAAAAAGTTTATTTCAGCACAGTTCTTAATATTTCCCCAATGCTTTTCTTGATAGCCACAGGCCAGGCACAGTGAAATATGAGACAGCTGTCCTTGGGTGTAGATAATCTGCATCTGATTCAAACAGTAGACTTGGAGGCCTTAAATTACCTGGACTTTTTTTTTTTTTTTTTTTTTAATTTTTTTTTTTTTTCAATGTTTTTTATTTATTTTTGGGACAGAGAGAGACAGAGCATGAACGGGGGAGGGGCAGAGAGAGAGGGAGACACAGAATCGGAAACAGGCTCCAGGCTCCAAGCCATCAGCCCAGAGCCCGATGCGGGGCTCGAACTCACGGACCGCGAGATCGTGACCTGGCTGAAGTCGGACGCTTAACTGACTGCGCCACCCAGGCGCCCCTACCTGGACTTTTTAAACTGAAATATAATTGACATACATTATATTAGTTTCAGATGTACAACATAATGATTTGATATTTGTGTATATTGTGAAATGATTGCCACAATAAGTCCAGTTAACATCCTTCACCACACATAGCTACAAAAATTTTTTTCTTGTGATGAGAACTTTTGAGATCTGCTTTGAAGATCGTGTAAGATCTACCTTGACTGTCAATCCTTTTGTTTCCCTTGGACTGCTTATAGAATTCTAGAGACATTAATTTATGCATTTATTCATTCCATTGTATTTATTTGTCCATTCAAGAATGTTTGTTTGGCACGTACTCTACACATAGCACTGTGGCATGCACAGCAGGCTGTTTAAAGATGTATTAGGTTATCCTCACCGACCACCCAGTCTAGAGGAAAGATGTAGCAAAGCCTGCTGTTTTTTCCAAGTGCTGTAAGGTGACCCTTATTGGTTAGCAACACTCCTAGGATGCTTCTTTGGAAGGTGTCTCCGGGCTTTTCTATGTCTTCCTGGTCTTGACACTTGATTGTATTGGGATTTCTTTGCTCCATTAAGTCCTTCCAGCCCCACGCTGCTGCCACGATAATCTTCCCAAAGCACAGATCTGATTAGGTTACTGTTACTCTGTGCAAAGACTCATTGTCCCACAAGCAAATTCTTACCGTTCTTCACATTCCTTGCGAGGCCTTCCATAAACTGACCCCTAAATCCCTAAAACTGATACTCTGGCTCTTTTATTGCACACGTTATTCTGCCCAGCAAGAATATTATGGAATCTGTCCCCTCCCCCACCCTCCCCACCCCCCAATCTCTACACATCAAAATGTTATCACTCATTTAAGATCTAGCCAGTAAAACTTCTCAGCCTTCCCTGGTCCTCCAGAGTCATCCACTCCTTCCCTCTTTTTCTGTTATAGTTTGTTATGTATTTAAGCTGCTTTTCTGACTTTAGTGTAAACTCCTTTAGCTCAAGGGGGCAGTCTGGTTTATTGGTTTACTTCCTTACCCCCTCATCTGTGTACCACTCTCACTGAATTGAATTAAACTCTTTATTATGGTTTACATGCACTAATCCAGTGTGTAGATTAACCACACCTGTTATTTTTATATCTTTCAAAAGCAATCAAGAGTTTTAAAAGTTCAGTTCAAATGTTTATTGAGTTACACAAACTACATTGCCAGGAGCCATTATAGCAGTTTAAGGTAAGAAAAAAATGTAGAGTCTGCCCATGCCCTTGAGGAGCTTACAGTTCAGTGGAGAAAAGAGAATTCGTTCTTAGGAAATTTCTGGATGTTGTTTTATCAGAATGATTGGGCACATTGGGATACACCAAAATCATTAAGAAGTAACGAGCACCCAGTAGATACCCAGGGAATGTTGTCCAGGGTGGATAGATGGATGGATGGAGGGAGGAATATAGGAGGAATCCTTTAATTTATAATTTATCAATTGCAGTCTTTGTTCCGAGATATACTAATTTTTTAAATGTTTTTAAAAATGTTAATTTATTTTTGAGAGAGAGAGAGCAGGGGAGAGGCAGGGAGAGAAAGAGAGAGACAGAGAATCCAAAGCAGGGTCTGAACCATCAATGCAGAGCCCAATGTGGGGCTCGAACCCACGAACTGTGAGATCATGAGCTGAGCTGAAGTCAGATGCTTAACTGATTGAGCCACCCAGGCGCCCCACTCCTAGGTATAATAATTTTGAAGATAATTTACTCAGGTATTGATTCTCATGCTTGTATATAAAATGTGCTAACTCTTCATCTAGGAAGAGGTATCCTAGTTCTCCATCTGTAGAAACTGCATTAATCCCCTGGCTGTGGTGTTGTGTTTGCCTAATTTCATTGACTTTCTCCTCTCAGGCAGCTCTGTCATGAGGACACATGTTTTCCAGGCTGGGGGAGGCCTCCAGCTGTCTGGGGACCGTGATGAAGGGGAGTGTCTCACACTGATGCAACACTCATGATCTCATCCTCTACCCAGACAGCCAGTTGGCCTTGGGGTTGTGGAATGAGTTCTGAACTATTTCCCAATCATGCGGCTTTTGTGTGTCTTTCTTTACTTGACTTAAATAGTACTTTGATTGGAAAAATGGACAAATTCTATCATTTTAATCCAACTGTTATATTTTCCTAACTCTTTGATTTGGGATTATCTAACACATTTATTCAAATATTGTTTTGGAATTTTTTTTTGAAAAGCATAAGGGATATATATGAAAAGTATTGATATTGTATACGAAAAAGTATTGATATTGTCTCGTTTTTCCCATTTGGCTGAGGTAGACTAGGGCTCAGTGGAAATAAAGTGAGATATTCCAAGGGAGTTGCTTTACCTTAGGCTAATCTTGGGATGAATTCATATTGACACTGCCTTTAAATTTTTATTCTGCTTTTTAATGAGGAAAAGATCCCCTCCCTCATTTTTAAACAATATTCAACTCAAATTTGGAGACTGCCTTTTCCAATAAAATGAATAATTATTAATCATTACAGAGCTGGGGAAGGGGTGAGTCAGCCACAAATTTAGTATAGAGAAACACACTCTTTTGGACATGCCTTTGCATTAGTCTGGGCTGGATTTGTTGAGGGCAGGCCAGGCCAGGCCAAGTCGTATTTGTCTTCTTACCATTTCTATTCGACCTGAAGCAGGAATAAAGGTTTATTGAGTGGCGTTGGTTTAAAGTAACCTGTGTAATACAGCCCCCAGGGTTGCAGGAGAATTGTTTCTTAACCAGTGGTGGCTCCTGCCATGCTACACGGAGAGGCTTAGGCAGTGGCTGCATTAGAAAGGAGAGGGTAGTGTACTTGTTTTAAAGTTGTTTTATGTGCAAGCCCACTCTTTAGACAGACTGCGTGTTCTAGATCAATACAAGTGGGGACAATTTCTAAAGGTGCTTTCATTCACACATTTCATAAGAGAAGAATGTCAGTTGCCCATACCAAAGCACATTGCCATGACTTTAATTTGGAGTGGCTGTAAAAGACTGTGAAGCATGTGGGGGGCTGCAGCAACCCCAAGCCAACTCTTGGTGCTCCCACTTCTCCCAGCACCACCTACGTTCTGTTGCTCATGACGTTCATCACTTACTGTGATATATTGTGAATTCCTGAAGCATCGGACAAATGCATCTCCTCACGGAAAGGGCAGAGATGCATTGCCAAGACAAATTTCATTTAAATTGTGATGAAAATACTTCAAGTTACTCGTTGTATAGTGGAAAAGTGATGGTTAGCTATGTTTGGTCAGGAGGCCGGATGGGAGTCGGACCCTGGGCAAGTCCCTTAATCTCTCTGGATCTCAGTGTCCTCCCTTGTGGAAACGAGGGGAATGAGATCAGCCCTCAGTGTAGAACTGTGGTAAAATCCTTCATATAAAAGCTCATCACAATCTATAATATTTTTGTGTAAAGAATTGCTTTTATTATAAACTTGCTGATACTGTCCCTAAGGTCAGTCCTTCCTTTAATCTCAGTTTGCCTTATAGCTTGTCCCTCACATCCCAGTCTGGGTCCCTGATCCCTTAACTAAATCACATTAGTGTTTCTGTGGCAAACTAGCTGCTCGTTCCCAGAACTCAGTGGAATAAATAAAGGCCCTTGATCGCTTTGCATCTGTGCGCACGAGGTTTGCCACCCTACGAGATCGAGCTCGGTGAAGTCAGATGTCTGCAAGGCAAAGGAGAGGAAGCCTGTGGTTCTCAGACGGACACTTCTGGGTTCTGAAATTCTAGATGATGCATCACGAACTTGTACTTAATAGTTGTTGTCGTTTTGCTTCCTCTCTCCCGGCCCCCCGCCTCTCTTTTCTTCCTCCTCCATTTTCAATTCTTAGCCTCAGCTACTGTTGGGTTGTCTCTACTGAGCCAGGCTGCTGATAAGCCGTGACCAAGCCCAGCACTGTACAAGGGGTGAGCAGAGGGCCACGGGAAGTGGTGCAGGGAGGGTGGGAACGAGACTTTATGGAGGGTGTGTTGTCCAGTCTAGCTTCAGCACACTTCCGGAACAGGTGTGCACATGGTCCCTCTGCAAGGCGGCAGGGGTGGTCTGCTCTGGGTGGTGGGGAGGTTCCTGGACTCAGCTTCCAAGACTGTGAGCTCACTAGGCCTCCCTGGTTTTTGATTCTTGGCCTGACACTTGGATTCTTTGTGCTTTGCCTAAGCCACTAGGGAGGGCCACATTGTGTGGACTGCCTTGCAAGAGTTTTGATTCTTCTCTTGAGGCTGCCTCTTGGATTAATCCTGTATGGCCACGTTTTGCAACCTGAGGGCAAATGATACCTTATGCTGTATGCTTCCCAGGCCCCTGAGACTGCTCGTCTTGGAGGGAGCACGGGACAACTGCTGTAATTGACAGGCCTGCAGGGGACAGGGTTGCAACAGTCAAGGTGCCCCTTTACATGCCCACCACCTGCAGTCAAGGTGAGCGAGTCCTTTGGCATATGTGATGCTGTCTTGGGCTCTGAGCATTCTAGAGTTCCTTGTGATAAGGCTTCGTGTTGGTGATTAATACCAAATGTATCACGGAGAGTGATGGTTGCATGACAGAGTATATTGCATTGGCTCTGCAAAGGGAATTCTGGTCTAGACCCAGACAATCTTTGCTTTTTTCAAGGTGCAATTTAATTTTGGTTTTCTCTTTATAAAACGTTCATCTGTATGAAACGTAAGCTTTGTAAGAGTCTCCATTAGGACACTGTCTGTGTTTTGGTTTCTTCTCTGATGGGTTGCCTCTCCCATCGCAGAAAATTCGCCGCTCCTGCTGATATCACTTCATACCCAAAGAGGGCATTCTAACCTTAAAAGAAGTTCAGCTCAGCAGCATGCCTGCCATTGCCTTTCTCTCTAAACTCGGAGTTTGCTCACTCCCTTGGCTTCTCAGGTGTTTTGGCTCCGGGGAAGAAACAGTCACGGTTCATGTGTATTTAATAAAACCATTATGAAAACGAACCCAACCCCAGCGCACACTGGGGTGGAGCAGGACCTGGCTGCTTGCTTTGCCACCGAACCTCACTGGCTCCCTGTAACTTTGGGGAGCTGTTTTCACTGAGGGAGAACTTCTGTGAGCTTGGGGACTTGGCAGGCCAGTTGGCTGATCCTTTGGGTGTTCTTTCAGCATTGTCTGCAGAGACTGTGGGAGTCAAAGGCCCTTCAGTGCAAAGATAATGCCAGCTTGTTCCCTGGAACCCCAAAGGAGTCAGAGTCAAAGGGACTTTTTGTTTCGCCAACAGAAAACCCACAGGAAATCCCAGCTTCAGCTACTCCTGTGCGGTCTCATTGTGCCGTCAGATCCGACTGTGCTCAGGCCTCCTTTGAGAGAGGCAGTAACTCGTACAAAAAAATAAATGAAAGGATGCCGTTCGCAGTGGCCGGGGATCAAGTGCACACGCCATGTGCACTAATGTGCAGGTTGGGCACTTGCCTTAGACCCCAGTGCCCAGGCTCTTTCAGCAGTGAGCTCTTGGCAGGCGGACTGAAGGGGATGATAGCCACATCCTACTGTTAGGAGACTCGACTGTGGTCATATGAGTAAAGATCTGAGTAACAGTGTCTTTCTCATTGTGGGCACTTGTATTATTATTATGATTATTATTATTGATGGGTTATAATTAGATTTCAAGTCTCTAATAGCAGTTCTGTCACTTGCCCTTTGTAAGCTGGGCAGTAGTTATGCTTATTTTGTTGGACTGTTGTGAGCATTACAGGAGGTAATACACACGAAGGACTTAGAAAACAGTAGCAAACTAAAACAGGGGAGGCTGCAGCCCTCCACGTGCGGGTGATGTCCTGCCCAGCATCCCAGTTGAGGGGTGAGTGGGGCTGACACTCAGGCTGTGCTGCTGTGCTGAGGAAGGCCTGCCTTTTCCTAATTCATCAGCTTGGAGACACTACTTTTTTCTAACATAGTTTCCTAGAGGGGATGTCTTTTCATAGTCCGTCACTCCCGAGGAGGTGCCCGTTGAAAAATGTGCCCAGTGGTACCATTTGTGCCAGCAGTGGCTCTGTCAACAAGAGAAAGATGCTGTTGTCAGGGTAGCGAGCGGGGTCGTCTGGAGGAGGGTGTGGCGTGCTTCAGCCGGCTCTGTCTTGCTCACTTCACTGTGATTTCAGTGATGGGATTACCATAGTCGGAGGAACAATTTTGCCATTTCCTCAATTCTGAATTTTCTCTAGGATTCTCCTTGAAGCCAAGGGCTATAGTCCTTTTCCTTCCAAGGCCCCTTCCCCACCACTGCCCTGCTCGTGTCCTCCAGCGTGGACAGTTGTTAACACAGGCCGGAAAAGAATGGGCAAGGGTGTAGGCCGGGTGCTGGTTGTTGACTCTTGGCCCCTCACCTGCCCTTCTGTGCGTTGCTCTTTACTGCTGGGGCTGGGAGTCTGAAAGCGGCACGTCCCTAACTCCCTTGCCAGCTCCCTTCCTGTTAAATTCTGCCAGTAAGAGGCACTTGTGGGGCACCAGAGGCAGGAGGAAGAGAAAAGCTTGTGAATTCTGGGTTTTTCAGTGGGGCACCTGCAGACATGCACTGTAGCAGTGGCAAGGCTGTGTGATTTGGGGACTGCAGCAGCCCTGGCAGGTGGCCTTTGTTTCCCAGGCCCGAGAGCCAATGCCCACCACCTCTTGCCCTGCAGCACATGCGCAGGCTCTGGGACACACAGCCCAGGAGCACCAGCCCCTGATTTTTAGCTACTATCCTTTCCTCCTCTTGGCTCCACCTTTCCTTCTCCTTTGTTCTCTTCCAGTTCTTTCCACACCTCTGTGACCAACTCCCTGGATTAAATGTCCTCTGTTTGGTGTACCTGGAGTGGTCCCAGGTTTCCTGTACTCTGTGTACAGCTTGTGTGGACTCTAAATCTGTTGGGTGCTTAGGGGCTGGTACACTCCCTAGGATCTCATAGCACATGGACCCTTCCCCGTGTTTCATCTTCATCACATGTGTTAGGATTACTGCCATAGCCTTTAAAGTAGGCTTTCAGCCTTTAGCCTCTTCCTAATCACAGTGGACATTCTGGTCTGATTAATTTCCCCAAAACTCTACTTCACCTGGCTCACACCTCTGCTTAAAATCTTACAATTCTTATGACAGCCACCCTGATGGTGAGAATCATAACTATGGACACCTCTTCTGCGATCCTAGTAACGGAGAGGTCTGTGCAGTCAGAGAGTCATTCCTTCACCCTGGCTGGGAGGAAGGTGGTTAACTCAGCGGTAAATACACCAGCAGTCACGTGAATGTGAGGAAGATTTTGTACTGGGCTGTGGCTGCCTCCTCCTTCTTCCTTCCCCTCTCTGGTTCCTTGTTCAAGTCAAACTGCACTGCTCTGGCTGCTCCTCCTCTCCTGGAGGGCAAGTTCAGCTTATAAGCCCCGCCCAATATGGAAATACATGTACTGTGAGAAGTGCAGACGGTTGTAAGCCTAGATAAGATTGTTATTGTCTTGGGAGGGGGGTTTCTCACCCACAGGTTTTCTGACTTCCTTGAAGTAGTGTTTTTAGGGAATTCCATATTGAAGAAGATGGGAAGACTTAAGGGAAATGAATGGGACATTGTAGGGTCGCCTGGAAGAAAAATAATACAGTTAATGTACAAACATAACTTTATTGATTCTATATAAAAAACAGAACATAGTCATTATAAAAAAAAACAAGCCTGAAAAATACATCATGGAAGAAGAAATGATCCCTCATGTCCCACCTTTCTCACTCTTAATTTTTTACCAAACATCCTTCTAGAAGGTTCTCAGAGCCTGTGTTATGTGCACTACAATATTATAGAAATGGGATCATGCTGCATCTTGTTTTTTTTTTTTTAACTTAATTTTATTCCCACTTGTTAGTATAGCACAGAAATGTTTTCATGTCAACAAATACTGCTTTACATCATTATTGTGAATGGCTACACAGTACTGCATGTTTGTACCATAATTTACTCATCCAGTCACATTAAATTGGAATGTTTACAGTTGTCATTCCATTATTTGCCTTAATTTTTATTAAGTTCTTGTATTTAAGGTGATGCTAGTGCCATAACAGATATTCAGAGATATCGATGGCTTAAAACATTAGAAGTATATTTTTCTTGAAGGTAAAGTTCAGACTCTCCCTCCCTATTGAGAGACCAGGCTTGGCTGGAGGGGCTGCTCTGCCTTGCATGACCATTCAGGGTTTCAGGCTGACAAAGGCCCCACTACTTTCAGCATGTGGCTTCCAAAGTTGCCCAGGACTTTGCCACCCAGCTAGCCGGTAGTGAAAGGAAGAGCAGAAGACTTCATGGGAGGTTTTTATGCATTAGAACCAGAAGTGGGGGATACTGCTTCTGCCCACATTCCATTGGTCAGTCAGTCACGTGGCCATATAAAGCCATGAGGAACGCTGGGAAATGTAGTTTAGCTGTGCATGCAGGAGGAGAAAGCAATAGGTTTGGGGAACAGTGGCCATTCTCTGCCACAGCTTTCCCTACTGGTCACCAAAACTCCTTTCACTTCCCCCTGCCTCACATTTCCACTCACACTTCCCAGAAGGAGACACTGGAGGTCCTATGCAGTCATTGCGTCTTGATCACTTTTCAGGATCTCTGGCTGATGTGCAGTCTTCTCTTTCACATCTAAATGAGGATCCTCATGTTTCTGTGACTTCTGACTTAAAAAGGAAAACCATTATTTGCCTTCTCCCAGCCTCTCTCAATTTTCAGTGGTGGAGCAGAGACGTCATAAAGCACAAAAAACTCCCACTTGGAAGAGGGTAAGATAGGATGTGCACAGCAGTCCCGTGTGCAAAGCAATCACCAAAGCCATTGGGGAGGCAAGGTGGAGTCCTCCCAACAGGCGGTGGGAGAACTTTCTCCATTAGACCTCGGTTCTGCTTTCTTAGAGGAAATCTCTAACTGATTGGTCTCCATGGTCTGTCCTGCCAAGTCCCTCTTTGTTTTTTATTCTCCCCGGCAACATTTGAAGTGGTTGCTGGGGAGTCTGCCATCTTCATGAGGGTGTGCATAGCTTTTGCTGCTCTCTGTTTGGTGGCCTGAGGTTTTTGAAGGCTCTTACAGACTTTTTAATTTTTTTAAATTCAAGCTCATGGTTTCTTAGGCCATACATTTCTGTCAAAAATGTAGTAGGGTTCTCTTCTGTTTTTTTTTTTCCACTAAGTTCTTTATACCAACAGATAATCCCAAAGTTTTTTCCCAGATATTATTATCAAGCTCGACTTATTACATTACTTTATCATCCCATGCCCTTCTTTCTCAACCAAATGGTGATTATTTTGAGGCCCGTAAGCTCAGATGGGAACGCAAACTCTTAATCAGTTCCTTGTTACAGGGCTGAGTCTTTGGGCCTTTGTCACTCAAGGTTTTTCAATCTTATTTCTGACCGTTTGAGATTTAGAAGCAGCGATTTAGAAGCAGCCAGCTTTCAACCCTTTCCAACTCTTACAGTACACATGTTTCTTCATTTTAACCCCTTTCATTTATGCTTGCAAACCAACAAATTCTTTTTTTTTGAATTTTTTTTAACGTTTTATTTATTTTTGAGACAGAGAGAGACAGAGCATGAACGGGGGAGGGGCGGAGAGAGAGGGAGACACAGAATCGGAAGCAGGCTCCAGGCTCCGAGCCATCAGCCCAGAGCCCGACGCGGGGCTCGAACTCACGGACTGCGAGATCGTGACCTGAGCCGAAGTCGGACGCCCAACCGACTGAGCCACCCAGGCGCCCCAACAAACCAACCAATTCTTGAGTGAGCATATCTCTTTTTTTAATATTACTTTAATATTTACTATTTCTTTCATTTTGTTACTACTAACGTTCTACTTTCCAACTCTTTCCCTGGAGCTACAAGCATGTAGCTTGTATGCTCTTTAGTTATTGCAGGTGATGATTTTATTAAATATTTTGCCACTGCATAACTTGGGCCTCCACCTTTCCAACCTCTAAGATCAGTTTCCTTGTTGTCTCCTGCCTCATTACTAAACCAGTGCTCCTTGTTTTAGGTAGGGCCTTACTTTAAGGCACTAATCATGTATCAGTTCACCTGCTGTTGTAATGTAAAAACCCAAATTCTCAGCGGCATGTCACTTTCAAAGTTTGTTATCTTGCTCATATATATAAATTACATTTTTTTAAATGAAAAAAATTTTTTTAATGTTTATTCATTTTTGAGAGAGAGAGGGAGAGAGAGAGACAGGAGCAGAGAGAGAGAGAGGAAGACACAGAATCCCAAGCAGGCTCCAGGCTCTGAGCTGCCGGCACAGAGCCTGAGCGTGGGGCTTGAACCCACAGACTGTGAGATCATGACCTGAGCCTAAGTTGGCCACTTAATCAACTGACCCACCCAGGCGCCCCTGTAAATTACATTTTGAAGCAGGGTTGTTGTTGGTGGTGGTAGGGGGTAGGGGTTCTATCCTAGTTAGTCATTCAGGGATTCAGATAGACCAGTTCTCCTCTGTTTGCAACAAATGGCTTCCAGAGTCACCCAGTGAGTCAACATCTAATCAGTAGATAGAAGAAGACAGAGCGTGGGACAACTGCAAAGGGGGCCAGGCCTAGAAGTGGAGGATATCACTTTTGTTCACAATTCCATTGACTAGGACTCAGACTCATGGCTATACATAATTTCAGGGGTAGCTGGGAAATGTAGTCCAACCATTTGTCCAAGAGAAAAGGGAAATGGGCTAGTGAGCCTCTATCTGTTTCTGCCTAGGTGGCCATGTAGCAGAGACTCTTCTAAGAGCCTTGCATATATGAACTCCTTCAATTCTATGTGATGGAAACTGTTGATTCCTCATTTAAAAATAGGAAACTGAGATACTGGGAGGTTAAATAGCTCACCAGAGTTCACATAGCTACTAGTGGTGGAGACAGGAGGCCCTCACCTCCTGGCCTGCTGCCTTATTTACCACTCTATACTGATAAAATAGAATACAGTTGAAACATAAGAGTGAAATATAGAAACGATAAAAGTGGTGATCACAGATTCAAAGATTAAAAAGTGAGATTTAGAAGTGATAAATTTTAAAACTACATAAAATAAAGAGAAATAATCATAATTTAGAAGCAGAGATACAAACTTGAGAGAATGATACACAAACTTCAATGTCGCTTAAGGATAAGATGTGATAAATGAACCATAATGGAGAAAAATTAAAGAAAGTAGAAATTAAGAAAAAAGTGTTTATATGTTGGTGGGAGTGCAAACTGGTGCAACCACTCTGGAAAACAGTATGGAGTTTCCTCAAGAAGTTAAAAATAGAACTACCCCATGATCTAGCAGTTGCACTACTAGGTATTTACCCAAAGGATACAAAAATACTGATTTAAAGGGATACATGCACTCCAATGTCTATGACACCATTATCAGCAATAGCTAAACTATGGAAAGAGCCCAAATGTCCATTGACTGATGAATGGATAGAGAAGATGTGGTGTGTATATATATATATACAATGGGATATAACTTATCCATCAAAAAGAATGAAATCTTGCCATTTGCAATGATGTGGATGGAGCTAGAAAGTATTATGCTAAGTGAAATAAGTCAGTCGGAGAAAGACAGATACCATATGACTTCACTCATATGTGGAATTTAAGAAACAAAAGTGAATATAGGGGGAGGAAATAGACAAATCAAGGAATAGATTCTTAACTATAGAGAACAAACTGATGGTTACTAGAAGGGAAGAGGGTGGGGGGGATGGGTGAAATAGGTGATGGGAATTAAAGAATGCACTTGTCATGATGAGCACCAGGTCATGTAGGGAAGTGTTGAATCACTGTGTTGTACATCTGAAACTAATATTACACTGTATGTTGACTAACTGGAATTTAAATAAAAATTTGGAGGAAAAAACCCAAAAAAGTGTTTATAAAAATACATGTAAATTGAAATAAAACATCCAGATGAAGTGAAAAAGTAGTAAAATATAACAAAGGAAGAAAAATGTTAAATAAGTGAAGTAAGAATTAATTAAGTGAAAATAAAAATGTTAAGAAAGGCAAAGCAAATTCAGGACTCAATATTTAGTAAAACAGAAAAGTATGTCTCAAAACAAAGGAAATATAGTCATACCTTTTTTTTTTTTTTGAGAGAACACACGTGACCAAGTGAGCAGGGGGAAGGGTAGAGGGAAAGAGACAGAATCTTAAGCAGGCTCCACACTCAGTGCAGAGCCTGACGCGGGGCTCAATCTCCTGACCCTGACATCATGACCTGAGCCAAAATCAAGAGTCAGACGGTTAACTGATTGAGCCACCCAGGTGCCCCTCGTCACACCTCATTTTATTGTGCTTGCAGATATTGCATTTTTTTTTGAAATAAATTGAAGGTTTGTGGCAACGTTGCAGTAGGTGAGTCTGTGGGTGCCATTTTCCCAACAGCGTTTGCTGTCTTCATGTCTCTTTATCACATTTTGGTAATTCTTACAGTATTTCCAGCTTGCTCATTATTTCGTTATGGAGGTTTGTGATCAGTGATTACGACTTGCTGGAAACTCAGATAATGCTTAGCATTTTTTAGCAATAAAGTGCTTTTAAATTAAGGTATGTACATGCTGTTTTAAGCATAAGGCACACTTAAGAGACTACAGTACTGTGTGAATATAACTTTTGTAAGCACTGGGAAATCCAAAAATTGGCCTCCCTTTATTGTGATACTTGCTTTATTGTGGTGGTATGCTTGTACAAGCTTCCTCAATGCCAAATGAGAACAAAATTGAACTAAAAATACAAAATAATAAGTGAAACCAAAACAATATAAAATTACAAATCCTTTAGAGGACTATGGGATTTTAGAAATTAATGGGAAACCAGGAAAAATTAGTGGCAACATAAATTCTGCCCTCACAGTGCTCCAGTCCGAATTTATGCCTGTGATTGGGGGTTCCAGGTAGGCATTTTCAGAGCAGAGAAATGGGGGATGGGGGAGCACCACTAGGTCCCCTCCTCCTTTATAGGCCCTAAAATGCCTGAGTGGAATGATGTCCACAGGATGGCAGAATAGGAAGCTCCAGGCCCTTGTTCTCCCATGGAGATGTTTAAAAAGACAAACACAAATGATCAATTAGAGACTGGCTGAAATAACTTCACAGGAGCTCTGGAAAATAGTCAAAGGTTTACAGTAACTAAGTGAATGCCCAATTAAGAAAAAGTCACATTCAGAATGGTAGGTTCTACAGAGTTTAAACAGCAAGTGAATAAAAAATAATTATAAATCTATGCTAATAGTATAAAGATGTCATTTGTGACATCAGTAACAAAAAGAGTGGGTGGAGCTGGGCAGAAGTAGAGTTTTTGTATGCTATTGACATTTAGTTGGTGTTGCCTCAAATTAGATTATTATAACTTTCGGATATTATATGTAATCCTCCCGGTGGCCACAAAGAAAGCATCTACAGAATATACACAAAAGGAAACGAGAAAGAAATCAAAATGTGCCACTATAAAAAATCAACTAGACACAAAGGAAGGCAATAAAGGAGGAAATGAGGGACAAAAAAGCTGCAGAAAACATGCAGAAAACAAATGGCAAAATGGCAGAAGTGAGTCTTTCATTATGAGTAATCGCTTTCAATGTGAACAGATTAAACTCACCACAAGGCATAGATTGGCAGAATGGATAAAAAAAACCGCGATCCAAGTGCATGCTGTCTACAGAGACTTACTTTAGCTCTAAGGACACATACAGGTTGAAAGTAGAAAGATGGAAAAAGACGCTCCATGCAAATCAAAAGAGAGTAATCAAAAGAGAGCTGAGGTATCTGTACTGATGTTAGGCGAAATGGACTGTAAGTAAAAAACTGTTATAGGAAACAGAGAAGGACATTGTATATTGATAAAAGGCTCAATTCACCAAGAAGAATGGACAGTTATATATGTACCAGATATCAGAGCTCCGAAATATGGGAAGCAAACACTGACGGAAGTGAAGGGAGAGAGAGCCCTGGGATGGAATGTCTGTGTAATGCAGCAAGCAGGCTGGCGCAGCCCCTGTCGTGAGTCACTTGATGCGGACATCTGTAATCTGTCAGCCCCTGTACTTGTGAATTCTGACTTCAGCTGTGCTGCCCCTGCAACTTGGTGATGAGCCTCCCCACCTTCCCACTCTCCTGTCCGAGGGCTTCTCTTTCCTCCAAACCCCGTCCCCTCCAGCAAGGCTTTTTGTATGTGTCCAGATTAATGACGTGGATCACTTGCCCTTGGCCTCTTGCACACATTGTCTCTACCACCCATTTAGCACCTCTGACAATTGATGCTTTTATTTTTTACTTATATTTTGTCTACTTGTTGGTATCCTTGAACAGATCTTCAGTTCCTTGGGGGCCAGTGCTTTTTTAAGTCACTGGCACTTAGCACTGTAAGCTGGGCGCACAATCTTATTTTTTTGTTGAATTAATAGATGTCTCTTTAAATTGGGCCCAAACACCGATCTTAACCTTAAGCATTAGCTAGTGGAAGCATCATAGATATTACATTGGGCAGCATAGCTAAGCTACTGAATTTTGTGAGCCTTGGTTTCCTAATTTTTAGGTCTGAGGTCTCTTTTTTGTGCCTCTACTACATGTGTTAGGCCAAGTGCTAATGCTCTCACTTAACCATCACAACAGCCTAAAATGGAGGGGGTACTATTCTTATCCCCATTTTTCAGATGAGAAAATAGAGGCCCAGAGACATTAAGTAACTTGCAAAAGTTATGCAATTTATAAATGGAAGACTGGAATTTGAACCCACATCTCCCTCTTTGCTTATTATTATTATTTAAAAAAACTATTTATTTATTTATTTATTTAGAGAATCCCAAGCAGGCTCCATGCTCAGCCTGATGCTCCCTCTTTGCTTATTATTATTATTATTTATTTTTTTTTAATTTTTTTTTAATGTTTATTTATTTTTGAGACAAAGAGAGACAGAGCATGAACGGGGGAGGGTCAGAGAGAGAGGGAGACACAGAATCGGAAGCAGGCTCCAGGCTCTGAGCCATCAGCCCAGAGCCCGACGCGGGGCTCGAACTCATGGACGCGAGATCGTGACCTGAGCTGAAGTCGGACGCTTAACCGACTGAGCCACCCAGGCGCCCCAATTATTATTATTATTTTTAAAAATTATTTATTTATTTATTTATTTATTTATTTATTTAGAGAATCCCAAGCAGGCTCCATGCTCAGCCTGATGCGGGGCTCAATCCCACAACCATGAGATCATGACCTGAGCTGAAATCAAGAGTCAGTCGCTCAACTGACTGAGCTATCCAGGCGCCCCTGCTTATTATTTTAAAGATCTGCATATACTTACCGTTCAGTCCTTGAAGTTCTTCATCGTGATTGTGATCTAAGTTCAAATGCTTTGTTACTTCTTCCCCTCCCCCGGTGCTAGGGAGGCAGGCAGAATAATGGCCCCCCCAAAGATCTCTGTATACTAATCCCTGGAACCTGTGAATATGTTACCTTACATGGCAAAAGAGACTTTGCAGATGCGATGAAGTTAAGGATCTCGAGATCAGGATACTATTTCAGACTTTCCAAGGGAGCCCAATGTAATCACAATATAAGTGAAAGAGACAGGAAGGAGATCTGAAGATGCTAAGCTGCTGGTTTTGAAGATGGAGGAAGAGGCCATAAACCAAGAAATTCAGGCAGCTTCTAGAAGCTGGAAAAGTCAAGAAAACAGATTCTTCCCTAGAGCCTCCATAAGGAAAGTAACAATGCTGACACCTAGATTTTAGCCCAGTGACTCTTATGTTGGACTTCTAACCTTCAGAACTGTAAGATAACACATTTATAAGTCTTCCATTTATAAATTGCATTACTTGAAGCAAGTAAATTTGCAGTAACTTGTTACAGCAGCAATAGGACACTGATACAATAGTTTTTCTGCTTTTCTTGCTCTCTGGGAGATTACTGAACTAGTTCTAAAACTCCCTCTTTCCCTTCACATCTCTCCCCCGCCCATCACCATTCCAAGTCACATTACAGAGCTCTCTGTCTCCACTGGATTATCACTCTCTGTGGGTGTGGAAAGGTTCTCACTTCTACTTAAGGCCATCCAGACTAGTGGCCTTCCTGGCTGTTTTCTCTTTATAATTTGTTTTAATGTTTATTGATTTTGAGAGAGAGAGAGAGAGAGAGAGAGACCTCAAGTGTGGGCAGGTGGTGGTGGTAGGGGAAGAGAGAAAGAGGGAGAGAGAGAAAGAATGCCAAGCAGGCTCTGTGCTGTCAATACGGAGAGCAGGGCTTGAGCTCATGAACTATGAGATCATGACCTGAGCCAAAATCAAGAGTTGGCCCCTTAACCGACTGAGCCACCAAGGTGCCCCTTTGCTGTTTTCTCTTAAAAGGTGGTGCCCAGAAAGGAAAAGAATAGGCCATACGTGTTCCTAGTAGAACAAAGAACAGTAGGTCTCCTGCCTCCTTAACTTGAACATTAGGTCCTTTTCGGTGCAAGCCAAGATAATGCTTAATTTTGATGCCCACGTCACATCACATTGGCCAATCAGGTTGAGTTTACTGTTCACTACAATTCCTAATCTTTTCACATCATATTAAAGCAGAATGCCTGATGAATTGTTCTTGTATCTTTTAGAATGTCTGCCATCTTGACTCATGTAGCTTTTGGCTCAAAGAGGGAAAAAAAGTGTACTGAATTAATCTCTCCAGGGAAAGATTTAAAGACCGGGCTAATAAGGAGAGACAGATGGAATTCTGAAAGAAAGATGGTGAATTCTAGAGCTAATTTAATTAAAAGGCTATGGGAACATTGCATTGGTGCATAAATAAAATATGACAATCAGTGTCATCTGAGAAGCCCTCAGCAAAAATCTAATCTCATTTTTAAAATATTACTTAGAAATGTTATTTAAAAAAATTTTTTTAATGTTTATTCATTTTTGAGAGAGAGAGAGAGAGAGCGTGAAGAGGGCAGGAGCAGAGAGAGAGGGAGACACAGAATCTGAAACACGCTTCAGGCTCTGAGCTGTTAGCACAGAGCCCAATGTGAGGCTGGAACCCACGAACCATGAGATCATGACCTGGGCAGAAGTTTAATCAACTGAGCCACGCAAGCGCCCCACATAGAAATGTTATTTTTAAGCAAATGGTGTTATGACATAAAAGAAGCTGAGAGAAGCAGAGAGGCCAGGATGGACCCAGCCAGACAGGACCTGGCCATCCTCTGCCCATCCCCTCCCCACATGCTCTTTAGAGGGCATAGGATCCCCCAACCATTTCACTCAGTGAAACATCTGTGACATTGACAGCTTGAAGGGTAAAGGGAAATGCTCTTAGGGAAAAGAGAAGGCTTTCATCCTTGCCCAGCCATCATGGGCTCCAAGGATGACTGGGAACTTGAGAATCTAGAGAGGGGGAGTTCAGGATTAGCTTTAGCAAAGGAGGGTGCTGAGGTTATTGAGAATTTCAGAAATGGAACAGTTTTTCCCTTTACAATTCAGAACAGCTGTGCCCAAGCCCTCTGGGCTTCCTAGAATTTGTGTTTAAATGTTTATGTATTCCTATGCAAATCTTTCAAACAATGTAGCTAAAATGCAGTACCTCAAAGTAGGTAAACCAGTTGGCTCCCCTGCATGGTCACCTTGCATAGCCTGGTTGAGTGAAGACAGGAGCCCATATCCTGAAGGATGTCCTTACAGAACAAGTGGGATTTAGTGCCTCCTAAAAGAAGGAGGAAAGCAATTGGCAAGATTATTTCCATTAACTTTAAGGTACCCAAGAGGACCACGGAGGTGTCATTCTCTCTGATTTGGATAAATCTGGGGCAGCCCAAAGGTTGCCAAGGGATGTAGGGAGAGAATTTTAATTTGCACACTTGAGCTTTGCAGTCTGGCTGACCCTTTTGGAGTTTACCTGTCTTTAAATGGCAGAATCAGAACTTTGATGCTTCCTTACCTTCAGTGACCTTTCCTCAGCCGTCCTCTCCCTGATAAGCTACAGGAACGTTATTCTGCTTGTATGATCTGTTGTGGTAGTAACACACACAGAATAATTGCCATTCAAACTTCTTTTGGATGTGCTTCACCCTTGTTGAATTAAGATCAAATTGCTTTCTACTTCGGTAAATCCATTTCAGATTTCTAACTGACCATAGGTTCCAGTTTTAATTTAAAATTCCGTTTCTTTTAAAAATTAGGAATTCAAATTGCAAGGTTGGTAGGGCAGCCCAGAGTCTGAGTCTGTTGGTGTTGGCATGTGCCTTAGCTGTCATCTGTCCTGAGGGATGCTTTGTTGAACTCTTCTGGGGACAGAATAGTCGCTACTTTAAATAGATTATGGGTAATAATGTAAGAGAAAGTGCTTTGTACACCATAGAACATTCAACAAATATTAACTATTATTAGCATTTGTAAAGGTGCTTTTTCCATCGTTGCTAGCTTTATTTATTATAACACATGCTTCCATATTGGACTCCTAGTTTGCTTTATGTGAATATAAGTCAGAATAACTTTGTAAGTCATTTAGGAACACTTTTTACTGCATGCACTCATTCCTGTACATGTGGGGGATGTGTCACCCAGTGGTACAAGAGACGATTTTCAGAGTCACAGGACTTGACAAGGAATAGCACTAACTCACAGTCTAACGTTTTCCTTTTGCCAAGGAGAAAGTCTATTTGCTGCTAGTGTGTCTTTAACTTTCTCTAAAACTAATTTCCCTTGAAATAAAGATGGAGCCAAGCGGGCTTCTGTCCCTAGAATCTTTGGCCAACAACAAAAAATGCTGTTTTTCATGGTCTTTATTTTTACAGTTATCTTCTAATTATGGCAAGTGATCGTCGTATCCCATTTACGGTAATAGTACCAAAAAATTGTTCTTCAAAATAGATTTATTTAAGCAAAAGAAATGAGTCAGTTTATGCAAAAGTATAAAGAAAATATTGTTACAGGTGATGATCTGCCATAACAGGCACTTGAAGTGGTGTTAGACTGGGTGATTTTGGGGACACATGGCTCTCCGTGGTTCTTGAGAGTCAGGCCATTGATCAGAGTGCTGATCTTTATAACAGACAACATGTGCTTTACTCTGTGTCACATGGCAGTCTCTTAAGGATTTGAAGACAGTACTCATGTTTCCTTCACGTAGGAAAGCATTCCCTCATTCTTCCAGTTCTTTCCATGTTCTTTGTATGTTGCCCCCTTGGCCCTAGGTATGCGTGAGTCTGTTTCTCTGTTGGGGAAGCTTCCTGTTCATCGTGTATATAAAAGCAGTCTTTGTTCTGAATGCAGGGATCAGTTCCTAAAATGAGATGAGAAAGGGAAACTGGGGCTCAAAGGAGACTAATAATGATGACATAGAAAGAAGAATCACAGTGAGGGAGATGCCTGGGAATGGTTAGGAGGAACAACTGGGTACAGATTCAGGAGTGATGTCTCTGTCCTCAGATGTCTTTATATCAGTGTACTAAGTATGGTTTGTAAGCAAAATGAAATTGAAATATTCATATCAGGTAGTGAACATGGACAGACTTGTGTTGGAAAGTCTGCAGGGGTGTGTTTGCAGCTTGCTTCTCTGAGCTCAAAAGTTTCTTATCTCTAAGATCGTCTGGTTGATTAAATAAGGGGTTACATGGGAAAGGCTTTGATAATTCCAGAAGTGCTTTGCAAATATCAGAAATGGTTTAGTTTTCATTAGATCTATTATTACTTTATACTGTCACCATTTTAACATTTATATTCTATTCTATATTAATACTTCTCATAGTCGTCTAGCCTAGTGCTTTATTTAAAAGGCTCTGGGGCCCACTGGCCCCCTCCCCCCCCCCATCCCCGTAGTCTTTCATAGAAGGGTCTTACCCTTCCTGTGTCCTGTACCTTGATTTATTGCTTGATTGTCTGGATTTCACCAACTGGAGGTTTTTATCAAGAAGGCCCATGGTTGTATCCGAATCCACGCATATTGAACAATGACTTTTTATTGTCTTTATAGTGTTTGACAACTTGGCTGGCTATAAAATTCTTGAGTGCCTCCACCCCTATCCCCAAACTGTATCAGCGGTGTCACTCAGCCTTGAGGGTTGTTTTGGAAGCCAGCTTGAATTTTGCCCTTTGTGTATGTGACTTGAGTTTTCGGAGATTCACATAGGATTTATTCTTTTTCTTTGGAATTCAGTGATTTTACCAAGATATCTTGGTGTTGGTCATAATATTTCAACTGTTTTCCCTGAGTGCTGTGTAACCTTTTTTTGTACAGTTAGGTTTTTTTTTTTTGTTTGTTAGGTTTTGTTTACTTCATTAATGTTTTCTTTGTATCTTTGGTACCCTATTTGTTTTGTCTTCTTGAGGGACACCTGTCATCCACATGCTTGTTGTCCTGTATGTATATTATTTTCTCTTTAATAATTTTTTTCTTTCCCTTGCATTTTGTCATTTTCTCAAACTGATATTCCAAGTTATTGACTCAGTTTTCAATTGGAACGGTACTTCTTGTTGCTTCTGAAATGGCCTTGTTTTATGAATGAACTGAACAAAACACTTGGGCAGGCATCAGCTAGCCAGTGGGAAACCTTCTTAGATTATTGTTTTCTAAAAATGTTAATGTTTCTCAAATTAACAGTTGGACAGCAGCTGCTTTCTTCCAAACTCATTCTTGCACTCTTCTTTTTTTCTGAGTGGAGTATCTTGGAAAAATACTTCGCTTCTCAAGAACTGGAGAGGAATGTATTAATCTTGGTGTCTGCTATTAATTTCAGCCAAATTTTACAGTATTTGGCAGATATCCCTCATAGGATGGAGATGCAACTTAGTGTAAAAACCATGGCCCTGGAGCACTGTGTTGGTTTTAATTTCTGCTCTGTCAGTCGCCAGCCATGTGAGCTTGGGCAAGTTACTTAACCTCTTGGTTGCCCGCTTTTCCTCATCTGTAGAAAAAGGCTACTCATAGGGCTGGTATGAGAATGAAATGAATTAATATTTGTAAAATGTTGATAGCAGTGCCTGGCACAAGTGATAAATGGGCATTTTATAAGGGCATATTAAATGAATGTGGCATGTGATCATGCATTGTCAATAAAGTTTTTTCCCCAACTTCTCATGCTTTGTCCATTTTAGTGGGCTTCACAGAAGTGCAGTTAACTTGCCTTTATTCCATTCCTTGCTCCAGAGGTTGCCTGATTTGTTTTGGTCATAACATGTTTGTTTGAACATTCATTTGGAATCGTATGCAGGATATGTGTCTGGCTGACTAATCAATAGCTCTTAGATTCTACTTTTTCCCTTCGTGAAGCCAGATCACTTGTCAATCTTTGGTACTTAGTAGGGCCATGATTTCTTATAACCCACTGAATATATTTCTGGGATCATGTCCATGAGTTCCTTTAGTACTGGATCATAATTTATCTGCCCTCATTTGGGGACATGAACTCATTTGAAGTGGCTAGGTGTTCTCTTTCCATCTTTTTGCCTCTCTTGGGCTTCAGTTCCTCCTAAATTATGCTACCACTATCCTTTCCAATCTGAAGATCATTTTCTTTAATAGAGGTTAAGGCTGAACATCTGAGCTATGTAATTCTGCCCTGTCTTCTCTTTTATCTATTACCGTTGTGCCCTAACTTGGGGGCCTGTCTCCACCTGCTTAACTTTCTTGCCCAGGTTTTGTTTGTTTGAAACACACATATTTTGCTGTTCTGTGGCATGGATTTTTTACTCTGCGCTTCTTGGTTCTTTGGCTGTTCTAATAATCAAATTAACATAGGGCAGATTAATAGGAGAAAAGCAAATTTAATTGTGTACGTATGGGGGCCCCAGCAGAATATGAGACCCATAGGCAACCAGGCAGTTAGGCTTATATGCCATTCTGAGCTAAGGAGAAGGGGGTGGGGGTCTGGGACCACAAAGTGGAGGGAGGCAATTTACAGGTTGCCATGCAGAGACAATGGGACCCAGAGAGGTATTTGATCGCTAGGCCCTGCTCACTTTCCCACCTGCTTACCACACCTGCTTACCTTACCTAGCCCTGATTCCTGGTGGTTGCCTCTGGTGATAGTTCTCTTCCTGGATCAGACCCTCTACCTAAATTCTTTTAGGCAGTTAAGGAAGAAGTAAAAGTTTTTCTTGATTCAGTTGGGTCTTGATTGCCTTCAGCTCAAAATAATCCATGTGCTAAAGTAGCATATTTTGGGGAGATTTGTTCTGAACCTCTTCACTGTCCTTAGCATATCTACAGAAGGTGTAACTCATTCTGGCCTTTAGTATTTTTGACTTTTTCTCATTTCTTTGTGACCCATTTGTCCTTATTCCTTGTTATTTTCTTTCTGTTGATCTTTTTTTTTTTAAATTAGGTTTTCATTCCAGTACAGTTAACATACAGTATTGTTTGGTTTCAGGTGTACAATATAGTGATTCAACAATTCGATACTTCACTTAGTGCTCATTATGATAAAAGTACTCTTTAGTCCCCATCACCTATTTCACCCATTCCCCCACCCGCCTTCCCTCTGGTAATTATCAGTTTGTTCTCTAGAGTTAAGGGTCTATTTCTTGGTTTGCCTGTCTCTCTCTCTTTTTCTCTTTGCTCACTCATTTTATTTCTTAAATTCCACATTTGAGTGAAATCATGGTATTTGTCTTTCTCTGTTTCACTTATTTCACTTAGCTTTATACTCTCTAGCTCCATCCATGTAGCAAATGCCAAGATTTCATTCTCTTTTATGGCTGAATAATATTCCATTATCTTCTTTATCCAGCCATCTATCAACGGACACTTGAGCTGCTTCTGTAATTTGGCTATTGTAAATAATGCTGTGATGAACATAGGGGTGCATGTATCCCTTTGAATTAGTGTTTTTGTATTTTGGGGGTAAATACCCAGTAGTGTGATTACTGAATTGTGGGGTAGTTCTATTTTGTAAGAATGTTTATTTATTTATTTTGGGGGCGGAGGGAGTGAGTGGGAGAGGGGCAGAGAGAGGGAGAGGGAAAATCCCAGTAGGCTCCAGCATGTCAGCACAGAACCCAATGTGGGGCTTGATCTCATGAACTGTGAGATCATGACCTGAGCTGAAGTCAAAAGTTGGTTGCTTAACTAACTGAGCCACCCAGGTGCCCCTAGGGTACTTCTATTTTTAACTTTTTGAGGCAACTCCATTCTGTTTTCCACAGTGGCTGCACCAGTTTGCATTCCCACTAAGTGCACAAGGGCTCTTTTTTCTCCTTGTGAATAATTGTTTCTTGTGTTTTTGATTTTAGCCATTCTGACAGGAGTGAGGTGAATCTCATTTTGGTTTTGGTTTGCATTTCCCTGATGATGAGTGATGTTGAACATCTTTTGTTGTGTCTGTTGACCATCTGTGTGTCTTTGGAGAAATGTCTGTCCATGTCTTCCCATTTTTTTTTTTTACATACTTATTTATTTATTTACGTATTTAATTTAAATTCAAGTTAGTTAACATATAGTGTAGTATTGGTTTCAGGAGCAGTATTTAGTGACTCATCACGTCTATATAACACTCAGTATTCATCCCAACAAGTGCCCTCCTTAATGCCCATCACCCATTTAGCCCATCCCCCCTACCTACCTCCCCTCCAGCAATGCTCAGTTTGTTCTCTGTATTTAAGAGTTTCTTATGGTTTGCTTCCCTCTGTGTTTTTCTCTTATTTTCTTGTTCCTTCCCTTCCCCTACGTTCATCTGTTTTGTTTCTTAAATTACACATTTGAGTGAAATCATATGATATTTGTCTTTCTCTGACTGACTTATTTCACTTTTCTGCTCATTTAAAAACTGTTTATTTTTTTGAAATAGAGAGAGAGAGCAAGATGGGGAGAGGCAGAGAGAGAGGGAAAGAGAAATCCCAAGTAGCTTCCATGTTCAGTGCAGAGCCTGACGTGGGGCTCATACTCACAGACTGTGAAGTCGTGACCTGGGCTGAAACCAAGAGATGACGCTTAACCGACTGAGTCACCCTGGCACCCCCTGCTCATTTTTAATTGGATTTTTTTTTTTTTTTGGTGTGGAGTTGTGTTAGTTCTTTATGTATGTAGGATACTAACCCTTTATCGGATATGTCGTTTGCAAATATCTTCTCCAATTCCATAAGTTGCCTTTTAGTTTTGTTGGTTGTTTCCTTTGCTGTGCAGAAGCTTTTTATTTTGATGTGGTCCCACTTGTCTATTTCTGCTTTTGTTTCCCTTGTCTCAGGAGACATATCTAGAAAATATCTAGAAAAATGTTGCTATGACTCATGTCAGGGAAATTACTGCCTGTGCTCTCTTCTAGGATTTTTATGGTTTCAGGTCTCCCATTGGGACCCTTAATCCATTTTAAGTTTATTTTTGTGTATGGTGTAAGAAAGTGGTCCACTATCATTCTTTTGCAGGTAGTAGTCCATTTTTCTCAACACCATTTGTTGACAAGACTGTCTTTTTCTCATTGGATAGTCTTATCTCCTTTGTCGAAGACTAAATGGCCATATAATCATAGGTTTATTTCTGGGTTTTTTATTCTGTTCTGTTGATCTGTGTGTCTGTTTTTGTGCTAGTACCATGCGGTTTTGATTACTTTGTAATATAACTTGAAGTCCAGAATAGGGATACCTCCAGTTTTGTTCTTTTTCAAGATTTCTTTGGCTATTTGGGATCTTTTGTGGTTCCATACAAATTTTGAATTATTTTTTATAGCTCTGTGAAAAATGCTGTTGGTATTTTGATAGGGATTGCATTAAATCTATAGATTTCTTTGGTGAGTATAGACATTTCAATAATTTTTGTTTTTCCAATCCATGAACATAGAATGTCTTTCTATTACTTTGTGTCATCTTCAACTTCTTTCATCAGTGTTTTACAGTTTTTAGAGTATAGGTCTTTCACATCTTTGGTTAAGTTTATTCCTAGGTATTTTATTATTATTTTTGGTGCAATTGTAAATGGGATTGTTTTTTTAATTTCTCTTTCTGTTGCTTCATTATTGGTGTGTAGAAATGCAAGAGATTTCTGTACATTGATTTTGAATCCTATGACCTTACTGAATTCATTTATGAGTTCTAGTTCTTCTTCTTCTTCTTCTTCTTCTTCTTCTTCTTCTTCTTCTTCGCATAGTCTTTAGGGTTTTCTATCATGTGCTCTGCAAACAGTGAAAGTTTTAGTTCTTCCTTACCAATTTGGATGCCTTTTATTTCTTTTTCTTGTCTGATTACTGTGACTAGGACTTCCAGTACTATGTTGCATAAAAGTGGTGAGACAGGACATCCTTGTCTTGTTCCTGATCTTAGGGGAAAAGCCTCAGTTTTTCACCAGTAAGTATGGTACTAGCTGTGGGTTGTTCATATAAGGCCTTAATTATGTTCAGGTATATTCCTTCTAAACCTACTTTGTTGAGGGTTTTTATCGTGAATGGATGTTGTACTTTGTTGGCTGTATTCTCTGTATCTATTGAAAGGATCATATGGTTTTTACCGTCTTTTCAGTTGACGTGATGTATCACATTTATTGATTTGCAAATATTGAGCAATACTTGCATTCCAGGAATAAATCCCACCTGATTGTGGTGAATGATATTTTTAATGTATTGTTGGATTTGGTTTGCTAATATTTTGTTGAGGATTTTTGCATCTGTGGTTCATCAGAGATATTGGCCTGTAGTCTTCTTTTTTTGTAGTGTCTTTTCTGGTTTTGGTATCAGAATAATGCTGGCCTCATAGAATAAATTTGGAAGTTTTCCTTCCTTTTCTATTTGTTGGAATAGTTTGAGAAGAATAGATATTAATTTAACTCCAACTTGACCTGGTCACTTTTTCCAGAGGTTTCCTTCCTTTGCATGTGATGGATACATTTTGTGTGGCTGTCAGATTAAATTTGATGCCATCCGCTGTAGAGAATCTTTAATAAGCAGCCTCTGTTTGAGACCAAACCGGCTTCAGCACATTTTCAGCTTGGAAAGCTTTTGTATAAAGAGCGTTGTAAGCCATGCAAGGTCGTTAAGTTTGGACATTATTGCTGTGCAGGTTTCGTCTTAGAGTTTTTAGTAATCTACTTTTTCTGGAATATTTTATAGACAATCACTAAATACCATTGAACAGTTATCCTTTGGGGGATTACATCTGAGAGTTAGGTCCTGTAGACTCCTTAGGAGTTAAATCCCAAGCTCTTAGAGACCTGTACTTATCCAAGATTCTCATACAGAAAGTCAGTGTTTGTTGCCTATAGGGAAGGGTTGAGGCTGAGAGGGAGGCCAGACTTCCTGGGCTCTGGTCTCGGCTCCAGCACTGGCCAACTGTCTGACTTTGGACAAATCACTTCTCTGCTGTAAGTCTCAGCAATCTTATTCTGGAAACAGAGTCATGATAATCCTTACCTTATTACGTTTTGGTGAGGATTAAATGACATAAAAATATGTTAAATCCTTAGAATGTGCCTGGCACCTTGTAGATACTCAGTGAATGTTGGATGAGTTCATGGACACCAGTTATGTCAAATGCATCAAGCTAGTTTTGATGTTTATTTTCAAATCCTTGCATTCTGAGTTGTCTTCTAGATCACATTTGTTATGTGTATCATAAAGCCTTATAATTTGGGGGTAGATGGTAGTGTGGACTGAATATCGTGGGCAGTAACTAGGCTGTTACAATAATTATATTGGATCCATAAACTATTGGGATAATACTGGGCTATCAGTCTTAGAAATAGCATTAGTAAGACTTGTCATTTCTGTAGCACTTTCTGGTTTACAACGTGTTTTCTCATGTCCTATCTCATTTAAACATGTAGAAAAAATGCAGTGTAAAGAAACAACTTTCTTTTTTTATAAGGTTCGTTTATTTATTTTGAGAGAGAGAGTGCATGCATGTACACGCATGAGGGTGGAGGGGTAGAGAGAGAGAGAGAGAGAGAGAATCCCAAGAAGGCTCTGTGCTGTCAGTGTGGAGCCCACTGTGGGGCTTGATCCCATGAACTGTGAAATCATGACCTGAGCCAAAATCAAGAGTTGGATGCTTAACTGACTGAGCCACCCAGGCACCCCATAACTGCCTTTCTTTATGTTTCAGCATCAGGCTGGGTCTGACCCTGGTATGTAGAATCAGATCGGTGGTCTGGGATGCCATCAGACAGCTCTTTGTGGCATATTGGAGCATTTGTTGGGTACATAGAGTATCCAGCACTATGCTAAGCTCTAAAGGTGGTTATAAGAAAAAGAGCTTTTTTTTTAAAAAAAATGTTTATTCATTTATTTTGAGAGAGAGAGAGAAACAGGCACAGAGAGAGAGAGAGAGAGAGAGAGAGGAAGAGAGAGAGAGAATCCCAAGGCTCCATGCTCAGCACAGAGTCTGATCTCATGTCTGTGAGTCATGACCTGAGCAGATATCAAGAGTCAGATGCTTGACCAACTGAGTCACCCAGGAGCCCCAAGAAAAAGAACTTTGAACTTCTGTGGCCATGTGTATTTAGTTTTGCTTAAGAACATAGTCAGGGGGGGCCTGGGTGGCTCAGTTGGTTAAGTGTCCGACTTCAGCTCAGGTCACGATCTCACGGTCTGTGAGTTTGAGCCCCGCGTCGGGCTCTGGGCTGATGGCTCAGAGCCTGGAGCTTGCTTCCGATTCTGTGTCTCCCTCTCTCTCTGCCCCTGCCCCGTTCGTGCTCTGTCTCTCTCTGTCTCAAAAATAAATAAAACATTAAAAAAAAATTTGAAAAAAAAGAACATAGTTAAATGAATTTGTAGTCAATGTAATTATAAAGCCTGATGGCCTCAAACATTCCACAAATAACCTTGAAACTCAACTTCTAGAGGGTGAGGATTTGTGTGGTGTCCCCGATGCCCCTTTGTTTCTACCCTGCCCCGACCTCCATCCAGACTTACCCCTCATTGTAATTCTGTCTGGCTCTCCCCCAAGATTATTGTATAATTGAAAATATGCCCACAGACATAATCTGTGGATGAGCAGATTTAAAACAAAGCTGATCAGAGAGTTCCAATTGTAAGCATGTGAAAAGAATCTCTCTAAGAGATGTTCTTGATAACGAAAAGCTGAGAACCGTGATGCTCTGCACACAGCTTGTGGAGATTTATATGGAATCATGTGTGCATCTTGCTGTTGGGCTACTCCTGACCCTAAAGTGGTGTATCTTGCCAAAATGACGTGCCTGTTTTCCCTTGGATGATGGCTGGGCTCTGAGGTTCCTCTCCCTGCCCCTTACCCCTGCCCTGACCGAACACACTTCTAGTGTGGCCTTGCTCTAGTGCGTCTCTGGTTGTTAATGCTCATTCTCAGAGTCAGGGAACTAGGTGAGAAGAGGATTTTATGTGAAAACAGTGGTAGGTTGATTTTTTGACCTCAGAAAAAGAGTTCACTTTATAATCAGACGTATATGCTCTTTATAGATATTCCCTTCACACGCACATTTGCTCTCAGAATTTCCTCAGCCAGGATGTCCCCCCAGGTGACTGCATATCCTTAATGGCTCTGCCATGAAGGAGAACTGCAGAGAGGTCCATGCACGCCATTGGCTGCCTCCGTCAGAGGCTCGCTGGTTGAGGATTTACTCTTTGTCTTGTTTTCCATCCTTAAGGACTCTTCTTTGGTCTCTTACCCCCCTTGTGACATCCTTCCCCCCTGAGCTGGAATTCCTGGTCCTGGTAACTGTGGGTGTTCTGCAGGTGTGCCATAGTTCTCTTCTCCCCTTTTCTCTGATTGTTTAGTTGAATTACTTCTCCTTTGTCATCATTGATAACAGTTGTATGTGAGTCACCCTTTTAGGGACATTTTTAGGTCTAGATGCTACTATCATCCATTATATTGGAGAGGATAGTGCCAAGGGGACAGGAAAGGGCCCTGCATCAGAGATCTGGGACTCCCCCTGTGGTCAGTCATCCATTCAAAGTCCAGGACCCTTTGTCCTGGAACTGTCCTTCACTAGCTACGAATCCACCTGCTTGTCCTGCCTTCAGCCTCTACGTGTACACAGGGCAGCTGGGAGAGGCCTTCTCAGATCCTTCGGGTCAAGTGCAGATATTTATGTGTACGCTTTTCTTCTGACTTATGATTCCTGACGTATAGTAGAGTTCTCACTAAATGCTAGGGTCTTTTCCCCTTTCTTATTTCCCGTTGAGATAAAATACAGTCAGTTTGGCGTGATTTATTTTCAGTAAGCCCATGTAGGCCCTTTTCATTTGTAAGCACTCACAAAATACCTTATTATGAATCTTCGGAAACTTACCAGGTGTCTGTGTCATGCTCACTGGTTTGCCATCACTGGACTTCAGTTTGCAGGAATGACCTGTTTCCCCTTTTGGAACACGGGAGGGTGTTTGTGTGTCTCCAGTTTGTTGACATGTCCCCTGTCCTCCCGGGTTCGTCCAAGACCACAGCAATTTCCCAATCTCGTTTTCACCTTCCTTCGGTATCAGTGAATTAAAGCCAATTTATTACCCAGAATTGCCTCATTTATTTCAAAATAGGCTGTGTACAAAGGAAGCTCTATTCCCTTAGCGGGAGCTAACTCAAGTTTTAAAGCCCATTCTAGAGAAAAACAGACGTATCTAGTTTGTGTTAGCTATTAAAAACCTTTTTTTTAAAAAAAGAAATAGGCCTTTGGATGTTGCTTCAGGGTGACAAAAATAGCCCAAAGACTGAAAAGGTAAGTGAAGAGAGAGAAGTGAAAAAACCCTGATTTTGAGTGTTTAGAGTGTGTGAAATGTCACTCTTTGCCTTAACTGCTCCCCTAAGGAAAATGAGGAGGTTTTTAAAGCAGTTCTTGGTCAAGGAATGTACATGCAGAGGATTTCTGTAGCTCTAGGGGAAAATATAGATCTACTAAAATTTTACTAAGTTTCTTTTATTTGTCAGAGATTGCTTAAAGGTTGTCTGATATTTTTCTGATAGTTTGGACCTTTTTTCCGTGGACTTTTATGCCTTAACGCTCACCCACTTATTTTCTCTTTCTTTTTTTTTTTTTTTTTAATTTTTTTTTTTTTTAACGTTTATTTATTTTTTGAGATAGAGAGAGAGACAGAGCATGAACGGGGGAGGGGCAGAGAGAGAGGGAGACACAGAATTGGAAGCAGGCTCCAGGCTCTGAGCCATCAGCCCAGAGCCCGACGCGGGGCTTGAACTCACGGACCGCGAGATCGTGACCTGAGCTGAAGTCGGACGCTTAGCCGACTGCGCCACCCAGGCGCCCCCTTATTTTCTCTTTCTACCCTCTTAAGAAGGTGAGACAAAAAAATACCCCAAACAAAACTAACTCTGAAGCAGACTGTTGAATAACAGATTCCACTCCCCACCTCCACCCCCCAAAACCTCATGTACACGAAGGAAGACAAGGGAGAAAATGAACAGTTCTTTTAAAGACTGTCCACGAAAATTCTGAGATGTTATAAGCATTCAGCAGTGACTTTAGATGCTGGGAAGAACTTGGGGAAAGAGACTAAAATTTATTGAGCACGTGTTGCCACTTGCCACAAGCTATGATGGCTTTTGCCAATTCACGTTAGTGATTTTATTGTGTCCTCAGAGCGGTCCTTCAAGGTGTGCAGGTTATGCCCGTTTTACACCCGAGTGCACTGAGGCTCCACATGCTAAGTGACTTGCTCAGCATCACTCAGATGGGAACTGACAGAGGCAAGATCCAGTCCTTCCTTGTGCTATCAGACCCTCATGCATAACGGATGAAATTAGTCATTTACAGAGGTAACTCAGAGCTTGTCTGTAAATGTCCTACGCTCCCAGGTGACTTTGCTGTGATCTCCAGGCAGGGCTGCAGTGAGATTGTAAATAGGAAAACTGACATCTGAACCATGGTACCGGTCTTATCTGAAGAAAGAGCACTACCAGAGGGGGCTGATCGGGATGGAGCCGGAAACAGGAGGGCAGAGAGGAAGAACTTGTTGTTTCTGCCCTGCTTCGCCTGGGAAGGGTGGCGAGAACCAGTGAGGAAGGGTGCCTCACTGTCCTGTGTGGCAGGCAGGCAGCTTCGTGACGTGAAGATGTTTGCTCCACTGTCCTGGTCGATGCCAGCAGGTGTGAGATTGCGGCTATGCTGAGAGAAGGTGGTGTGGACACGTGGCTCAGAGCGCAGGCTCTCGAGGGCCTGCACCTTGCAAGGAAGGGTCAGATGAGAAAGCTGAGACTCGGGGAAGGTGACCTTGGACGAGCCAAAGAGGGGCAGTCTAACTTCAGAACGCTCTTGAGAACATCATTCATGTCACCTCGGGGATGTTCGGCAGTAGCTTGTCTTCTGGTGGATAGTTGATGGTGGACACCAGGTCGCATGGGTGACTTGAGCTCACAGAGCTGGGCACTGTCGCAGCTTACCGGTGAGTGTGTGCCCAGTGGGGCAACCATCCCTCACCGACGCACACCCACCTGCCGGGGAGCACGGCCTCGGATTGCGGGCGTGACTTCCCCTGCTTGCTGTCTGGCGGTGTGCCCGGCTGTGCTACCCGCGGCTGTGTCCTCACCACAGGCGAATCCTAGCCCTCAGGGGAGCGGCCAGCGCCTCGGGCTCTTTGCCTCCTCTGGCAGATGGCCCTGATCTGAGTGCACATGTGGTATCTATCTGAGAGGAGTGACTGGTGGAGACGGGAGCATCTCATTTTAATAATTTAAAAATCATAAAATATGCCACTTTGGGAACAAAAGCTTTCAAAAGGAGTTTAGTGAGGGTGATTAGTCGCTTTCCACAGTGTGGAAACATATTGCTGTAACCAAAGCGTGCTTCAGACACTTGAGCATCAAAGCATCTGCGGGGGCTTATTCTTAGTGGTAAAATGTATTGCTTTGTTCGAGATCATTCCACAGTAACGAGGCACTCTAAAGGCAAGAAGAGACAGGAATTCTTTATAATTAATTTGTACTGCATGAATGTAAATGGATACTTGAAAAAAGTTTGTTCTCTTAAATATCCTAAGTATTCCCCAGTGTTATCTTCCGAATTAGTGTTAAAGTATTACTGTTTAGACAAACCCTTCATTGGTGGGTAGCATGAAGGTTACCTCCAGTCCACCCCTGCCTCGTTATCATCAACTCCAAATGTCATTTGGATTTGAATGAGTCAGAGAGATTTGAGCTTTCTGGATGTAGTCATGGCCTCTTAAAACCTGGATGCTATATATAGCATCTCAATATGAAGTGAGACTAGAAAAGTTTTATAAAAGAGGAATCCTCAAGTGTAGACAAAAGGCAATCATATTCTATTAAAATATATTTCCTTACATCTCAGACCCAGGTTGAGATACAGGTCCCCCTCAGCACCTAGCCGCGTGCATATGGAGTCCAGATCTTTATGCCACAGGAGTTGTATAATGCTGATCTCTCTTTTATTCCCTCGGACCAGTGCACCAAATTTCCATAGTGAAGTGTGGGGAAAAAAATACCGAAATTCCTCCTGTTTTCTAATAGGGCCATTGAGCAGTACATTTGCAATGCTATAATTGTATCATTTTTAAGGTCAGGCATTTAGAGTGGCACAAACCTTTGATGTGGGCTTAAATTCTGAGTATTATAAAAATTTAGTGCCAAGTAGGGACTTCCTTGAAAGACGCTCCAGTCTCCAGGGCACTACTTATGTGCAAAGTGCTCACAATTTGGGATCATTTTTTAATAAACATATCGCAAATTTGGCACACAAAGCGGGGCATTTAGAAAGCCATGAAAATAAGCCCCATGCATAAAATACGGCATTAAAAAGGTAACTGTAAACTTTGCAGATGGACTAGCATGAAAAAAAGCGATCTTTTGCTAGGGTGCATGTGAGAGCTTGTAACTCTTTGCTGCACGACTAAGAGCAGGAACTTAAGTTGTTTGGTTGTTTTGAAATAACAGCTACAAAGAGGGCTCCTTCTGGTTCATCCATATTTTATTAGGGCAGCAGTTAAAAAATTCATTAGAGACACCCATCTGTAGCTAGCAGCACTCTTGAGGGGGTTCAGATGGCGATCAGAGTTTTGAGTAGCACTTTACATGAAAAGAAAAAGACAATCGTTTGTAAGAATTAATAGCACTGCGGAGAGAGGTTGTTCAGTGACTTCAGAGCAAACGCTTTCACGTGGTCTGTGAATCTCTTGCTGCTAAATTCCTCAACTACTTGCTTCAGCTGGAGGAAGTAAATCCAGGCATAGAAAGAAAAGAAAACAGAACACAGAAAAGTGGATCAGAGAGGTAGGAAGGTATTGGTCGGCAAGAGAGTATAGGTTGTGACTTTGTGCTGGATGGTGTGTGTGTGTGTGTGTGTGTGTGTGTGTGTGTGTGTATGTGTGTGTGCGTGTGCATGAGAGAGGAAGAGAGACAGAGAGACAGAGAGAGAAGAGAAAGAGAAAGAGAGACAGGGAAGGACAGAGAGAGAGACACACACACAGAAAGAGACAGAGAAAGAACAGATCACTATTGGCCTCTAGGAGTCTACTAACAGTACAGAAAAAGGCTTAGAGTCAGGCCTGAGGCTGCTTTGCTTTAGATTTGCCTTGAACTCTGCCTCCAGGTGCCCATGTCCAGGCGTCTTTGCTTCAGGATGATCTTCTTGCCTTTATTCCTGAATTGAAAATAAAAACAGGTTTTGAATGGTTACTCTGTGCCAGGCGTGGTATAGGGCAGTGAAGTTCATAATCTTATCTATCTCTCCAGCAATTCTATGAACTAGAGCCCCCTTTAGCGAACAAGACAATGCAAGCAGAGAGGCTGGTGAACAGCATTCACCGAGAACTGGGAGAGCTACATTCTAAACTCCAGCAGTCTGTCTCCAGAGTCCATAACCTTTCCTAGTGCAAGGTACAGGTCCATAAACTGTGTGTGCACACATTTGTACCTGTTTTTTAAATAAGTTTTTTTTTTTTTTATTTTGGAATACTTACAGATTTATAGAAGAGTTGCAAAGACATGACAGGGTTCTTTGTCCTCAGTTTCCCCTAATGCTAACAGCTTGTATAATCATGGCACAGTTATTACATCTCAGAAATGGACACTGGTACAGCGAACTAAACTGCAGATCTAAATCAGATTTTCCACCAGTATCCTTTCTTTGTTGCAGGATCTAGTCCAGAATCCACACTGCATGTTGCATGCGTGGGTTTTGGCCCTTACACTCCAGAGTGGGCTGAATGTTGACCTGCTGTTTGGCCCCCCGTTCCCCTCCCTGTGCCTTAGGGAAGTGAGACCGCTCACAGCAGCTGCCTGCCTCCTGGCCCCTTCCTCGTGGGAGGGCATGTTGTGGGGCCCAGGACTCCCACTGTTTGACTGAAAGTGGGAGCCTTATCCAGGCTAGAAGATTTAGAACAGATGTATGGGGACATATTTTAACTTCAAGCCACACTTTGTCCACGTGTAGAGGCTCACAGCTAACAGCCACATTTCAAGAAACAAAAAAGTTGAAGGGAAAGAGAAGATTCTGCAAAGCAACATTCTCTGTGGTGTGGCGAACGTTGTTTATGACGCACTTGGATTCTGAGCACACCAGGATGTTAAATAGGACTTTCTCCTAGAGCAGAGGTTCCCAGGCCTGGTTTCCCACTGGAATCCCACTGGGGGCACTGAGTCTCATGCCTCAACATTGTGATTTCATCAGCTTGGGACTTTGGAATTTTGGAAGGATACCCCAGTGACTCTGCTGGGCAGCCAAGTTTGGGGACCATTCAGTGTTTCCACTGGAGAGCTAAAACTGAGGACAAGAGGTGACTAGTGTCCACACACCAAGAATGGTGCCAGACACATCGGGCTGCACGTGGCAAGACCGATATCCCACAGCCCACGCGTCCTGGAGCCCACATGGTTACCCTCAGTCATTTCCAGTCACTTCTTTCCCCCAGCTTCCTCTTTTTCCAGAATTCTTCCTTAGGTGGCATCACAGGCTCTTATGGATTTCCACCAGCCAACTGTGCTTCCCCGTCTCTTCTCTCCAGCACAGGGCCCTGCCTTGGGCCCCAGCCCCACCTGTCTGCCACCTGGGCTCCTCACAGCCTGCTGTCTGCCTCCTTCTCCACAGGGGCCATGCCTGCCTGGGCCCCAGACATTTTGAACTTCTTTGAGCTGTTACCTCCATTCCTTCCCTCCACTGACAGTGACCTCACCTCCTTTATGGCCTCCGTAGCCTCAGTCTTTCAGTTCAGCTGCAGGGTCAGCTCCTCCACGAGGCCCTTCCCTCCCTCCTGTGGTAGGATTGCTTCTGGCCCATTCTGCATCTGCTTGTTGACGTTTCTGCCTTGTCCACCGAGCTGTGAGCCCCTTGAGGGCAGGGACTGTGGCACTGAAAACGCATTACAGACTACCTCACAATTATAAAAATTCTGTTATTCATAGGTTGCATATATTGTCAGCGCCCACATAACTACCACCCGCTTGAGCAATGGAACGTTACCCTTGAAGTCCCTCGCGAATCTTGTCCCCTCCCCCAGCCAGCTTGTGCTGTGTCTATCATTCTTTTGCTCATTTTCGTACTTTTAGCACATACCTGTCTCCTGTGTTCCAGGCAGTGCCATCTTGTCAGTTTCCTTGACTCAGTCAGGGCTGACATTCTTGCCAGTTACGCCACAATTCTGGGTGGAACCTGTCCCTTTTGACTGTGAGGCTATTATAGGAAGTGATGTCTGCAGCTTGGGAGTCCAAACACTGGCATCTGGGTGACCACGAGGCTGATAGGAAACCAGACAGAGCTTTGCTGTCACAAACTCCCAGCAGCTGGCTGCGAGGGGCGTGCCCTGCAGACCTGTCTGTACCCGCAGTGTGCGTGGCTTTGAAGATTATGGAAATGCTAGATCACGGTGAAGTGGCTGTGCTCACCACGAGCAGCTGGTGAACAATCCCATCTAGGAAAACAATCTGTCTTTCAAAGGGATGGAGAGTGTCAGCTTGTGAAGAACAACATGTCAGCAAGCCTGTGGTGATAACTTTGCTGGGAGAATTCATTGACAAGAGCACTCTCTCGGCCCCCGATCGTTTGTGTGTCTACACACTGCTTGGGGAAGGGCGGTGGAGGGTGGGAGACTGTGCTGACAGCACAGAGCCTGACTTGGGGCTCGAACTCACAAACCTCAAGGTCATGACCTGAGCCCAAACCAAGATTTGGTTGCTTAACTGACTCAGCCACTCAGGCATTCCTGTGTGGTGTCCTCTAACTGTTCTCCTGGTGGCCTCTCTCGCTTCCGTGTGGTCCCTTCTCCACAGAGTGATCTGTCAAAACGTGCAGATCTGATCATGCCCCTCCCCTGCTTCAGGTCATTCAAAGACCGTCCATCCCTCTCAGGCAAAGGCCCAGGCTGGATGCGGCCAGGACACACGGCGGCGTCCAGCTCCGTCCCGCCCCTGCCCATCAGCAGCGTCCTCCACACCACGCCACCAGCTGGCCTTGTTCCTTCCTCTCTGGCTCTTCCCCGCAGCGTCCCCTGTGACCTCTACACCTCTTGCTCATCTGTCAAGCTCAGCCAGATGTCACTCGGAGACCCTGCCAGACGAAGCCAGGTGCCCCATTCAGCACCATGGCTCAGCACCATGGACCTGTCCATCCCCCCGCCGCCAGACCTACCTGTGTGCATGTTTGATTCCTCTCTCTGCTCCCTCAAAGATGGCAAACCACAAGCAGACAGGGCCATGTGCACCTGCGTGCTGTGCTTTCTCTAGGGTGGGGTTTGGGTTCTCTGAGAGGCGGACATCAAGACAGAGTGAGACATGCAGGAGGTTGGGTGAGGGAGCTGCCCGTCTGTGCAGGGTAAAGGAGGGGAGGAGCGCCTGGGTAGCCCAGTTGGCTAAGCGTCTGACTCTTTAAAAAAATTTTTTTGTTTTAAATGTTTACTTATTTTTGAGAGATAGAGAGAAACAGAGCATGAGTGGGGAGGGGCGGAGAGAGAAGGAGACACAGAATCCAAAGCAGGCTCCAGGCTCTGAGCTGTCAGCACAGAGGTGGACATGGGACTTGAACTCACAGACCCCAAGATCGTGACCTGAGCTGAAGTCTGACGCTTAACCCACTGAGCCACCCAGGTGCCCCAAGTGTCTGACTCTTGATTTCCACTCGGGTCATGATCTCACGGTTTGTAGGTTCGAGCCCCACATTGGGCTCTGCACTGACAGTGCTAGCCTGCTTGGGATTCTCTCCTCCTCTCTCTCTGCCCCTGCTCTGCTCATGCGCTCTCTCAAAATAAACAAACTTTTTTTTTTTTTTTTAAAGGAGGGGAGCAGGAGCAGGCAGGGGAGCTGCAAGGGAGGTGGGAGGAAGAAGGTTCTCAGACCACAGCACAGACCTGCTCCTTAGAGTTGCCCTGTGTCCCAGAGGCCTCTAAATCACCCTTCTTCTAGCCAGTCCCAAGAGATGTTTGGGGTGACACGAATTCAGGAGTGTTCTGGAGTTCATAGAGTCTCTGCTTTGCTGAAGGGCAAAGAACTGTGAGGTAAACCAACAAAGCCAACTAGATTACCCCATTCATCTAATGTCAGATTGAGTTCTCCCTCTTCCGTGATGGAAGCATAACATCCCATCCTGGGACATGGCTTACATCCCTTGCAAGCTGTCAGGTCACGAACAGCTGGGGGTGGGGGTGCCGTCTTGCTCACGTCCGCATCCCACATAGAATCCAGTGTTCAATAAGGAATTGTCGTATTAAAACAGATTGCACAGTTAAAATGGAAGCGCCATAAATGTTGATTTATTCCACACTAGGACTCTCCCTGCTTGCTAGAAGCTTCTCACAACAACCCGAAGCCACTTCTGAATCCTCAAGTGCTCTCTGAACTATCGAAGAAAGATGAACTCGTGCTCAGCAGAGTGTTTGTGTTTTAGTGTGTATGTGATTGGATTCTGATTCTTTGAAAACAAGCTAATCCACAGGGATGTGTGGTTTCTTTACGATTCACAATCTTTGGTTAACCTGAATGTTTTAGAAAAGACTTCGGCCTCAACCATGACAAATAGGATTAAAATTCTTTCCACGAGAAGAATACATTCATTTATGCTTCCACACCGTACATTTCTATCCAAGTCGTGTTTTGTAAAGTCTTATGTGTCTATTCTTCTCTGACTATTCTCTGTGTTCTCAGCAGTGGCCCTGAGTGCCCGTATTTCTTCTTCAGGAGACAGACATGCTTTCCCCACAAGGCCCTGGGATCATCAAATCATTGGTGACTCACCCAAGCCCACATGGGCACTTCATGTAGATTTGAACTTTGGGTCTTGGTTTTAAGTTCTTCCAAGTAAATTCACATGTATTGTGTTTTCTTAAATTACATATTTTAGATTTCCCGTTTAAAAATAAATATTATCTGGCCAATGTGTATTGGAATGCCTTCTCTGTATACTAGGATTTTTAGGGAATTGTAAGGGTATCAGGAAGCTTATATAGAGCATAAGAGGGGAACGGTTTATATACACCGAAGAAAATAGCAAGCAGTGCTGGGTGTTAGTTAGTAGAGGGGCAGGAGTGATGTGGACCGTTGTTGAAGCCCTGTGAACTGGGTGATCAGAACAAGGGAGCTGATGGGGAAGGGCGTTGGAAGCTGAAGGGTGGGAAGGATTTGTCCGGAAGAAGGAAAGCACTAGAGACAGGTAGATAGGATTCTCTCTGATCTGACTGGTTGACTAACCTAGGTTTCCCCCAGTTTTCCCTGTAAGTTAGATAAGCTCATGTTTCCAGACACCTTATTTGGACTGTGTGTAGAGGCCTTCTGACACCTGGGTCTATTCTAAGCTCTTCTCTTTCACTTGCTTCCAATCCCAGAGCTCACAGGGCTGGAGAGGGGTTGGAGTTGGGGGTTCTGCACAACCAGGGACCGGCAGGTCTGCGTTCCTCCCCCCAGCATCTACTATGGAGTGGGAGGCTGTGAGGGACAGAGAAGGCCACGTGAGGCACCTCTCCCTCCTCAGCCTGTCCAGGGCCAGATGGGCAGAATGCAGCCATCTCTGGGTGAAAGAACAGAAGGCACAGCTGGTTTCCCTGGCCAGCTCTCAAAGCCTATGTGCACTTCGGGCCTCCCTGCACCTTACCATGTTTTACTTCCTGCCCGCTCCACCCTGAAGTTAGGTGTTGGGAACGAATGTTGTCCTCCAAGGTCTGAATGTGTCACAACCCTTCCTTAACTGCAGGCAGGGCATGATGGAGGGCTTGGGTTTGAACAAATCTGAGATGTAGTATCTCAGCCTGGATATATGGTAATCATTGATTTCTCGCCAGAGGGGACATCATACATTTCTTCAAAAAATAAAAATTGAAAAAAAAAAAAGTGAAAAAAGGGGACTTCGCATACAGGGAACTGGGGGTCTTTTCTAGAAGTTTCAGAGCTGCCATCTGCCCAAGGTGGGTTTCTTGTAATCCTTCTAGCTCATTCCAGAAGTGCCCTCCAGATCCGGCTCTCCTGAGGGTTAGGGTTCATAGAATGTGGTGGTCCCTGCCTCTTGGGCTGCCCTCTGAGAAGGCCCACGCTGGGAGATGGGATGTATGAGTGGTCCGGTGGGTGCAGGAGCTGGGCCATCCACACACCAGGCCCTCCTCTCATCCCCACATTTGGTGAGCATTTTTCTCACGTCTGGTCTTCTTGGCTTGTTGTTCATGCGGCACGGTGGCCCCCTGACATCTCACCAGAACCCAGTAGGAATGTGGGTTCCCATCCGGTAGCTGCTTTGTGCAGCATCTGTAACCTGGCTTAGGGGGATTTCAGAACCCTCGGTTGAGTAGCTTTAGAAAAGGCTCATCTAGCTGTAAAAGAAATGACATTTCAAAGAAATTATTTTCCCCTTGGCATCGCTGTTTCGACTTTAGAAGGGTTATCTGGGAGACAATTACCTTGCATTAAAAAAAATAGTTAAAAGTCTTTTTAAACCAGAAGACAATATAGGTATCACAGGACTCCTTTCTCAAGGTAGGAAATTGCTGAGTTGTTTTCTGTTGGTAATTGGAGCCAGAATTCAGTGTTCTCCCTACTGCCTTTGGGATTCACTGTATGGGCATATGAGAGTTAGCCCCTCTTTTTAGCCAACCCCTGCTCCCTCCTGAGCTCCCACGGCCCCGTGAATCCTCTTCTTCTTGTGATTGGGGCCCTAACATGCAGGGGACATCCTCAGATGGTGACACCCCTGAGGGAGAGAATGGGAGGCCCTTTGGGCCACATAGCATGGTGATCCAATTTGACCTCTTTAAACATTTAAAAAAATTGTAACTGGGATAAATACATAGAACATAAAATTTACCCTCTTAGCCATTTTTTAAAAATGTTTATGTTTGAGAGAGAGAGAGAGAGAGAGAGAGAGAGAGAGAGAGAGAGAAAGAGCATGAGCTGGGGAGCATGAGCAGAGAGAGAAGGGGACAGGGGATCTGAAGTAGGCTCCACCTTGACAGCAGAGAGCCTGACATGGGGCTTGAACTCAGAAACCATGAGATCATGACCTGAGCTGAAGTCAGAGGCTTAACCAACTGAGCCACCCAGGCGCCCCTACCCTCTTAGCCATTTCTATTAAGTGTATAATTCAATGGCATTCACATTGTTGGGCAGGTATAGCCCCATCTGCCACTAGAACTTTTTTGTCTTCCAGACTGAAACTCTGTCCCCAGGAAACACCAACTCCCTCTTCCCCAGCCCCTGGCCACCACCATTCTACTCTCTATCTCTGTGAATTTGACTGCTCTAGACACCGTATATAGATGTATATATGTATGTAAATACAGTATTTAGTATTTGTCCTTTTGTGACTGGCTTATTTCATTTAGCATGATGGCCTCAAGGTTCATCCAAGCTGTATAGCCTGTGTCAGAACTTCTTCCCTTTTTAAGGCTGAATACTATTCCATTGTATGAATTGACCACATTTTGTTTATGCATTCCTCAATACTTAGGTTGCTTCTACCTTTGGCTGTTGTGAATCCTGCTGCTACGAACATGGCTGTACAGATATCTCTTTGCGACTCTGCTTTCAATTCTTGTGGACAGATAACGAGAAGTGGAATTTCTGGACCATGTAGTGATTCTATTTTTAACTTTTTGAGGAACTACCATGCTATTTTCAGCTGCACTGAAAACATTTTACATTCCCACCAACAGCACACGCTAGGTGCAGTTTTTCTACCTTATAATCAACATTTGTTATTTTCTGATTTTTAAAAATCATTTTCAGAGTCGTAATTTTTTTTAAGTTTTAATTTAAATTCCAGTTAGTTAACCTACAGTGTAACATTAGTCTCAGGTATGCAATATAGTGATTTAATACTTCCATACATGACGCAGTGCTCGTCACAAGTGCCCTCCTTAATCCCTGTTGGTGTTCTTTCTTTTTCTTTTTCTTTTTTCTTTCTTTCTTTCTTTTTTTTTTTTTTTTTTTGATAGTAACCATCAGAATGGGTGGTCCAATTTGGCCTATTAACGATTCCTTCTATACATTTTCTGTACATTTTCATCATGTCCATTTCTACTGATTCCAACTTTGCATGCCCTCTGTCAAGAAAAAGAAAGTCAATCTTTCTTCTGACTTCCTGTCATTTCAAGTTCTCATCCTAAGTGATATACTTGGAGGCAAAGGGTATAGGAAGAGCATGTGTTTTAGAACCAGATAGGCCTTCGTTCATGCATCCCTCCCTCCCTTCATCCATGCATCCATTAATTCGTTCGCCTTTTATCAAGCAACTTAAATGCAGGGCATTGTCCTGGTTTATTGTCTCGTAAGGAGCAAAACAGGTTTTGGTAAGCTATGATCTGGGAGTTCTGGGGCAAATTAAAATTCTGAGCTTTAATTTTATTATTTATAAAATGAAAATGGTATCACGCTCCTAGGGTTGTATGTTACATACTTCCTTCCTTTACCCTGACTTCCTCTCCCACCCTCATAGCCCTTACATTCCTCCCTTCACTGCCAGCTTCCAGAATCCTATGGACACGGGTGGTATTAGCCCTTCCCCCGGACCAGGCAGTTGGCACGCCCGGTTGGCAAGAGAAGACACTGGCTGAACACGTCTTGGGCTGTCTTGTCCTTTGATGCTCAAATTCAAGGAACAGGTGGCCCATGGGTCATTGCGCTCATGTCCCCAGGGATTATCACTGACACCCATTCCAAAGACTGGTGTGTGCCACGATCATAACACAGGGAGAGCCTAAATGCCTAGCACTTTCCGTTTACCATGACAAAGATCCTGGACCTGTCCATGCTCTGGGGGCAGAGCAGGATGCGTGGGCCTGGTGTGAAGCTGTGTTTCACTCCTCACCACAGACTGTAGGATACCTACAACTGTGCTCAAGTACTGCCTGGTGTTACCTGTATGCTTTGCATCTCATCTGATTCATGCTGTGGCAGAGAGCCCGTTGACAGCACCGTGTGGGCCTGGAGAATCGGGAGACTTTGACATTGGCCACTCAGTCACTTGCAGGAGTTTCTGGAATATCCGTTTCTCCGTGTGTCAGTGTGCTTAACTGTAAAAAGAAAGTTATAATTCCTGGTTTGGTTGATTCACAGGATTTTGGTAGGGAGCAAGTGAAATGAATGTGGATGATGTACTTATTATGAGTAACAACATCCTATGCAATGTAAAAATAATAAGCAGCCCTTTATCATACTTACTACCAGTGGCAAGCGCTGTTCTAGGCTGTCTCGACATAGTAACTCATTTAGTTAAATGCTCACAAACCACCCTGTGATGAGACAGGTACTATTAATATCTCCATTTTCCTGATAAGCCAACTGAGGCACAGAGAGGTTAAGTAACTTGTGGAAGGTCACAGCCAGCAAAGGCACAGCCGGGTTTTGAGCCAGGCAGTGAGGTGCCTGAGTCTATGTTCTCATCTGCTCTATGATCCCGCCTGTGAGGTGTTAGCGTTTTTTACCGTTTCTGTTCCTTTTGCAGAGCTGGTTTGTAGAGCATGTCAGGCAGGGCCTCCTGTGATCCACTGTGTGAGAGGAACTGATGGGGATAAGCTGTGTCCCAGCTGGCTCTCCATGGTCCAGAGGCACGGGGGACATGGACAGCTCAGATAGTGAAAACTCACATACTGTTCAATAAGTAGCTAGAATAAGTGATCGCATCTCACTTTGAGGAGCGTGCTGGCATTTGCTTTCCAATCGCTTGCTTTCCAGGCCCACTCTGGGATAAAAGGGCTGATGTGCCTAAAAGCCCAACAGGCGAGATGCCGGAGGGGTTCTGAAGGAGCCGCCGAGGTTGTGTCTCCACTGGGCCTGCTGACATGCTGGCAAAACTCAAAGCAACGCCAGCTGCTCTGCTAAACAGAAGAGCTGAGATGCTGTGTTGCTTCTGCACGTTCGAGGCAAGCACTTGGAGGGAATCATCAGAATTTTCGTCCCGGGTTGGCCCCGTGACCACTGAGCCAGCATCTTCTTTGACAGATGCACAGAGCGGTGACCTCTAAACCCAGGATGCTCTCCAAATGCAGTTCCAGCTGAGCCAGTGAGATTTGCATGTTTATGGTGCTGTTTTCTCTCTTCCTCCCAGGCAGCCGGGATTGCTTACCACCTGCAGCGTCGTCTTTTCGGAGGAGGCGGCTGGCACGGAGGCCGGGCTACATGAGAGGCACAGCTGGGCCCCGGATCGGGTTCCTCTACCCAGCAGTGGCCACTCCGTTACGGGCCCAGGGAGCGGCGTGCGGGGAGGAGTCCCTCCAGTCTGAGTCCAGGGCCAGACACTGTGGCCTTGAACTTGGAGGCCAGTGGCGAGGCCCCTCTGTTGGGAGCCCAGCAGCCTCGTCTCTGACCATTGTGGGCCACCCAGGCCTGGCTCTGACCGCTGTGAGGGGACCCTCGGGGCTCTTTGGGATTCAGCTCAGAGCTGACACCAAACTACCTGCCAGGCTCACCAGGTCGTGTGGCCCTGGGGACACTGGGTGGCAGGGGGCGCTCCCACCCATGGACAGTTCTGAGGCCCCAGGCCCTGGCCGGGAAGCTGCCGGCGGTGAAAGAGCAAAGGGCACCTGGACAAAAGGCTGTCTGTCCTCAGAGGAGGGGAATGGCAGCAGGTGCAACCTTGAAAGTGGCCCCAGGGTCCCCTCTGCCCCGGCCGGCTCTCAGGATGGCTTCACTTCCAGCTTTAGCTTTATACGGCTCTCGCTCAGCTCTGCTGGGGAACGTGGGGAAGCGGAAGGCTGCCCGCCGTCCAGAGATGCTGAGGCCCCTTGTCAGAGCCCCGTGGAGACGGAAGCCAAGGACGCCAGCTTGGACAGGCCCCACGCACACCCTCGACTTCTCTCTCCCCACTTCAACGTCAAGGCTGCTCAGAGCCTGGCCGACCCTGCCCAGATGGCAGCAGGCAGCCCCCGGCTGGAGTGTGGGACGTGTTCTTTACCGGACGTGGACACTGCCTCCTCCTGCCCTCTGGTCCCCTCGTGGTCAGAGGGCAGCGGCGTGGGGGATGCTCCCCGTTGGGAAACACTACTCAGGAGGTGCGAGCCTGTGCTGCTGGACTGCCTGCTGAGTGACCAGAGGCAGCTGGAGGTTGGTGTCTTCTGGCCGCTGGGGCCTGTGATTGTCACAAGCCTGGACCCCTTTGGTAACTGGCTGCAAAAAGATGTTGCTGCACTCCTGTTTCTTCTCTTTCAGTTTGACACAAATCTGTTCTCGTTCTCATCTTCTCTGTCAGGCGGATGCTCAGATTCGCTCTCTCTTGGGCTGTACGTTCCTCTGCACTTCCTGGCCTGATGGATGTGTGGTTAGCTCTGCCCAGCTCTGCTTTGAAACAGGGGCCCCAGGGGGCTGGGGAGCTGGAACTGGCTGGTGTGGGGGGGGGGGCATAAAGACAGCGATGCCCCATGTTGGGGAAGATGCCGGGCTTCGTTTGCATTTACTCTACTCACTGTATTCCATCCTGCCCCGGTGGGAACCGCCTGCCACAGTCAGGAGACCTCGCTCCTGGTCATTACATCTCTTGGGCTCTCAGTTTCCTTATTTAGAGATGGTGACGCTGCACAGGAGTGTTCTGTGGCTGCGGTGAGAATGTCAGGGCTTTGGAAACTAGGACGGGCTGTAGGCCCGTGAGCCCTGGCGGTAGGACGGTTCTGTTCACCCAGTTGTCCTACAAGTGTGTACAGAGGGTTGTTCTACTCCCAAAAGTTCCTGGAGAGACCCAGGCTGACTCACTGGGCTGTGCGGCTCCTCCTGCTGAAAGGCTGTGTTTTCCTCCTGGGGTGTGTGTGCATGTGATGTGTGCACATGTGTGCATATGTACATGTGCATTCATTTGTACATGTATGTAAGGAAGTGAGGGCCCACTCCTCAGGCATTTTGTAGAAATACCTGAAAGTGTGAAGGTCATGCTCATTTCTGGCAATCGCACCTCATTTACTTTCCTTTTTCTTTTTTTTTTTTAAATGTTTATGTATTTATTTTTGAGAGAGAGAGAGAGAGAGAGCAGGGGAGGGGCAGAGAGAGAGAGGGAGAGAGAGGAGCCGAAGCAGGCTCCGTGCTGGCAGCAGAGAGTCTGACGTGGAGCTTGAACTCGAGAACTGTGAGATCGTGACCTGAGCAGAAATTGGACCGTTAACCGACTAAGCCACCCAGGTGCCCTGCACCTCATTTACTTTCAGTTCTTTACCTATGACCTGATGTTCCTGGCCCTGTCCCTGTTTGCCCCGTTGTAGCCCTCAAGGACCTCAGCCTAGCCATCTGATTTATAACTCCGGTGGACCGCGAAGCCAGGCCAAATATGCACGCAGGTCTCCTTTTCCAGCTGACTCACAGAATCCCAAATTAGATGTGTTCAATACTGATGCCATCGTCTTCCCCACCAAACCCGTTCTAAAGGGCCCCAGTCTTGATACCTACTTGCTGATTAAAAAAATTTATTTTATTTTTGAGACAGAGACAGAGCATGAATGGGGGAGGGTCAGAGAGAGAGGGAGACACAGAATCCGAAACAGGCTCCAGGCTCTGAGCCATCAGCACAGAGCCTGACGCGGGGCTCGAACTCACGAACCGCGAGATCGTGACCTGAGCCGAAGTTGGACGCTTAACCGACTGAGCCATCCAGGCGCCCCTTGCTGATTTTAATTAATAGACTCCATCCAGTTCCTGAGAGAAACTGCAAGCATTTTCACCACGCCCCTCCTCCTCGCTCTGCACATCTGGTCAGCCCTCATAGTCCTACAGCTAACCTGCCTCTCACGGCCGTGGCCTCTGCCCTGGTTCAAATCCTTGTTAGTTTTAACCTGGGTTTTGTAAGAGATTTGCCTTCCTCCTGTGTCTCTCTTCTCCAGGTCATCCTCCGGATGGCCAGCAGAGTTATCTTCTGGAACACTGGTGGGAAAGTGTTATTCCTTGGCTTGAAACCTTTGGTAGCTCATTGCTCTTCTGGGGATGGTAGCCAAGTCCCGTATCCTGATAATTGAGACCTTTCCCGACCTGCTCCAGCCTGCCCCCATGCCTCACCCCTGCCGGCTCAGCCATCTGGTGCTGCTTCCTGTTCCTGAAGACACCAGGGAAAGCTGTGCCTCAGGCCTTTGCTTACAGTTTGCTCTCTGCCTGGAATGACCTTCCTGCACTTTTCCATCTGCCAAGCTCCTGTAATCCCCTTGGTGTGGGTTTAAAGCCACTTCCTTGTGAGACATTTCCTACCCCCTTTGGACCAAATGAATCCCTCCTTCCATTTTGCTCCCGTAGCAATCTGGATGTGCCCCTTATAGCACTCATCACATTTGATAATCATTTGCTTGAGGGTCCAAGTTCTGCACTCGGCCATGAGCTCTATAACCACAGGTCATGTCTCTTAGACAGTTTTGGGTGCCTGAAGCCTGGCATACTTTCCGGCCCTTAGAGGTTGCTTGGGTCATTTTTGTTTTTAGTGAAATAATTAATCTTGTTAAGAGGGCCACAGATACTTAATTGACACCTTTTTTGGATTGACTGGCTAAGGCGTAAGAAGACCAATTCCAGCCTTGGAGGGGTGTTGGCCCCTACCAACAATTTTCCAACACCAGCTGGGTGTCCTGTAACTCAACGCAATTCTGACCTCACCTATCCAGAGATAGTATCAGATCCCACAGCTTAAGGGCTCAGTCTCACAAGACCACCTGCCTCTTCTTCAGATGCCCATTTAAGTTCACCCGTGCTTCTGACCCACTGGCCATGGATAGGAGGCTCCAACAACCACGCTCTCCTTGGGTCCGATTAATTTGTAGAGTGGCTTGCAGAACTCAGAGAAGCAGTTTACTTAATAGATCATATATTTATTATAGGAGGATATAACTCAGTAACAACCAGAAGGAAGGCAAGGTGTGAGGAAAGGACATGGGGTTTCATGCCCTCTCCAGGCACACCACTCTCCCTGAATGTCCACCGGTTTACCAACCTGGAATTTCTCCCAACTCGGTCCTTCGGATTTTTGGGGAGGCTTCACTACACAGGCAGCACTGATTAAATCATTGGCCATTTGGGACTGATTCAACCTCCAGCCCCTCTCTCCTCCCAGGAGGTTGGGGGATGGGGGCTGTAAGTTCCCCTCCTCTCCAGTCATGTGGTTGGTTCCCCTGGCAACCAGCCCTCAGCCTTCGGTGTCTTCCTGGAGTCACCTGATTAACATAACAAAAGACAACTTTATTGCCCTCCTCACAGGAAATTTCTAGGGTTTTAGGCGTTCTGTGTCAGAAGTGTACAAAGACCAAATATGTATTTCCTTTTACGAATCACAAGGTCACAGGCACTAAGAAGAGGTTTGTATCATCATTCCAACTCTAAAGGTCAGTTTTCAGTATTTCATTGCCAAGATCTCTTTTAACAAATCTTGACAACATATCTGTATTTCTCCATCTCAAAAAGTCAAGCTTTGACTCAAGTGAAGCAAAAGTAGAATGCCTTTATAATGACCAGCTTCTCCCCCTCCCAAATAGCCAAACAAACAGAACCTCCCCTTGGTAGGGACTCCTCTGCAGTCCACACGATTCAGCTCTCTGCTTTTTGGTGAAACTGATAGTTTTTCCCTTTCTTTTAAACTCCTCTTACCTGCAGGTAAATCACATCCTCCTGAAAATCTTTTTTTTAAATTTTTTAATGTTTTATTATTTATTTTTGAGAGAGAGAAAGACAGACTGTGAGTGGGGGAAGGGCAGAGAGAGAAGGAGACACAGAATCTGAAGCAGGCTCCAGGCTCTGAGCTGTCAGCACAGAGCCCAGTGTGGGGCTCGAACCCACAAACAGCAAGATTATGACCTGAGCTGAAGCCGGACGCTTAACCAACTGAGCCACCCAGGCACCCTGACGATTTCCCTGTTTAAAATGGTCCACCAGCTTTGGGCTGCCATGCTGACCAGCGTTCCCAGGTGCAAGGAGGCTGCAATGTGCCTTACCGAGGAAACATGTGTTGAATGAGCTTTGTTCCAGCGTGAGCTGTAGCGCTGGTGGCCATGAGTTCTGTGTTAATGAACCAGCCATATATATTAAAGAAGGCATCTTTAAACGGAAGCGCACATAAAACAAGGTTACATCTTGATCAGTTGACAAAGATGTTGTGATCAGAGGCTCTCAGAAGCCCAACACTTGTTTCCCCTGGAAGCAATGGTTTAGTATTTGCTAACTGAGCATTTCCCGTGACTTTATAGAACACGACGACCACGAATGAGGATTGACAGAATGTGTGTTTTATGCCGTTTAGAAATAGCCACCCAGGGACACTGCCAGGGATTGCACGGGGCTGAGAAAATTGTGATCAAAGGAAATGCTAACTGGGTGTGCGGAGGAGGGAAGAGAGAACCTTGCAAGTGAGCCCCGCCTCAGCTTGTGGAAGCTGGAGGAAATGGAGAGAAATCGCCTGTCTTACATGGTTGTGTCACTGGATGAGACATGACCATCAGTGCTTCTGCTTCCAGCAAAGAAGGACATTCAGACATCTCCCGGGGCATCAGTTCGGTGTCCTACAGGGATCATTGATTGAAGGGGACAAAGTGAAGTGGATGTTGGCTATAAATGAAGTTTTCTTTGACTTTCTTTCCTGTAGTTCTTCTGCTTCAGCTCCAGTAACCGTTCAACAGTACCACCCAATGGGTGTGGTGATGGCAATGGTACGCTTTATATGGCAGCTGAACCACCCATACAGACTTTCTTCTATCTCTAATATGTACGACTGAGTTATTGGTACAATTTGCACTTGTAATATGGAGCAAGTCAAGGATAAAGGGGTTAATGTAATCATTCACTCATTCAGAAAGTATTTACTGACTTACTTGTGTCTGGCTTTGGATTGTATTAGAGTTGGTTAGAAACAGACAGCAACACAGTATCAGTGTCTTCACGGGACAAAGTAGTGTTTCTTGCTTAAAAGTCGCGTTTCACAGAGGTGATTGGGGGATCTGCTCCGCAGAGTCACTCAGGAAGCCCGCCTGTACTACCTGAACGTATGAGTCAGTCACTGGGACAAGGAGGAAAGCAGTAAGGATCCTACAAGAGCAATTAAATGCCCAACGCCGAAGTAACGTCTAACACTTGCAGCTACACCCCATTACCCACAGCAAGGTGGGGAAGGAAGTGTAATCCTTCCATGTGCTCAGAGCAGTGGAGAACCAAACAAGGGTGAGCACTGCCATTTTCTACATGATTAGAAAGTAGTTCTTGCCCTCAAGACGCCCAAGGGTGAATGGAGCGCACAGACAAAACAAAACAATGGCTGTACTGTGGTGTCCTGAGTACTATGGTAATTTCTTGCAACTCCATTTGTCCTGCAAGCTCAGACCAAACACCCAGCCTTATTTTGACTTTCGCATCTCCTACCTGCGATCTGTTAACAAATCCCATTTTTTCTGTCTTCCAACAGCCATTTTCTGAATATGTCCAGGATCAGATCCCTTTTCATTGTCTTCACTGTTCCCACTATCATTCAGGCTATCGTCACCTCCTTCCTGGGCTGTTTCCATGGCCTCCCCTGGCCATCCGACTTCTTCCTTTGCCCACTGCAGTCAGAGTGAGGCTATTCAAACCTCAAACAGGTCATGGACTTTGTGCTCAGAACCCCCCAAGTGCCCTCCCATCACCCTCAGCATCAGAACTTTTCAGTGGTCTTCGTGTCTGTTCATGATGCATTCCCCATCGCCTCTCTGACCTCATCATCTACAGCCACCCTTAATCAGGCCATCCCAGACTCAGCGATCTACTTTGCAAGGCCAGCAACACTTTGCCAAGAGCCTCTGCTCTGACCCTTCTCTTTGTTGAAATGTTTTCTCCAGGAGCCCCAGGGTTTCCTCTCTTACCACTTTTAAGTCTTTGCCCAAATGTCAGTGAGATCTTATTTAAAACTGCAGCCCCACCGCCTGTCAGCATTCTTGATGCCCCTTATTGGGTTCTACGGTTTTTCTTCTTTCCCGACACTCATCACTTTCTAAGGCTCCATAAACCGTACTTATTATGTTAATTTTTGTCTTCCTGCACAAGAATGCGTGTCGAGAGATGGTTTAGAATTTTGTGCTGTACCCTCAACACCTCAAACTGGTGGCTGACACCCCGAGGAGACACTCAGTGAATATTTGTTAAGTGGGTCACATGACTAGGTCCAAGGACAGGTCACTATGGCAATATAGAGGAAGGACATTTAACACAGGCTGGAGAGGGTGACACCTGAGTTGGGTGTTGAAGGACATATAGGTGTGAGGCAAGCAAGGGTGGGAGGAAGGTGTGTTTTAGGGAGCAAGGCCAAATCCATTCACTGATAGGCCAAGAATCCATCTTCAGAAAATACCTGGGCTTCCTGTCGAGAAGAAAAATACTTAAAAATGAATGTATTGTTAACTCTCCGACAAACGATGGGATCACTGTGTCTACATGTGGGTTAAATAAGACGATACTGTTTTCTGGAAGGGTTTTGTGAAGTCCTTCCTGTCATTGTCACCCAGCCGGCGGGACAACCTGCTGAGTGGAAGCTCATGTTCTTCTCTTGGCTTCTCTTTCAGTCTCAGAGTGTTTATCTTCATAATTTTAATGTGATCTTGAGAACAGTGAGCATTCAGTCAGGTCAGGAAATTTGCCTTCCTTTTTATTATGCATTTTTTCATGCAGATAAGGGTACAATGTGATGTTTTTGTTTAAAATAACTTTCTAACTCTTTCTGTGGACTTTATACTCAAATTACACTTTCTCTTTATATAACTGTTTTTTTGAGAAGCTAATGCATCTGGCATGGGAAAAATGTACATTTGCGGTTCTTTTTTTAAAGGAGAATAAAGAATTTCAGTTTTGAAATAGTTTCTCAGTGTTCTTGGCTTAAAAAAAATAAGTTTGCTTGAGTGCTATTGTAATTTGGCTTTCATTTTTCCCCCCTCCTTCAAACCAACATAGGTAAAGTCCTTAAGATTAAAGCTTCAGAAACTTCAAGAAAAAGCAGTTGAGGAAGATGATTATGATAAGGGTGAGTTTTATTTTATTTTTTATTAATTATTTCTCATTTTCTCTGGAATGTACCATTTCTCTTTTATCCTCATTCATACCTGCCTTCTACACCTCAGTGAGTTGTGTGGTCTGTTCCTCTGATCACCTCCACTCAATAGCACTTGACTGTTTTACCGCACTGTTATTTTGTGGATTTCAAAGCACTTTATGAGCATTAATCATTGGGCTATAAATTTGTTGATAATCCAGAAATACTCAGAGTACTTGCACAATGGAAGTTATATTAACTCATCATCTGCGTGCTTAGAGTGTGATATATCTATAATTTATTCATCCATCGAAAAAATATTTGTTGTCCACCTATTGTGTGCTGCGCAATGTGGCAGGAATAGAAAAGTAAGGTGGACGCATTATCTGATCTTGGGATGCCTGTAAATATGAGTCCCCAAGAAGCTTTTTGACTTCATATTCTCCGGGACCAGAGAGAGAAAATGGGATGAGTCTGAGAAATGCCAGGCTGTGCCAAAGGGGTCAAATGTATCAAATTCCCATGTAGATGCCCCCAAATATCCATACTAGAAAGGAAAAGTAACATGAGACCAGACGATGTAGGAGTTGGTCAGATGCCACAAAAAAACAGTTAACATGACCGTCCCAAAGTAGGATCTGCAGCAGAAACAGCTGACGTGGCAGCTGAATGGACACAGAGCAGACTGGGTCAAAGGAAGGATTTCAGGAATGGTTGGCCTGGGAAGAATCTTCAAGATTTCGGATGCCGATTGCGAGATGCCACAGCCATTTCTGCTGCATCTGGGGAAGAGAGAGGACTTAACATGCAGGTTCCCCCAGACACTTAGGAACTTGGTAGATAGTCCTGGTGATAACCAGGTTCAGCACGCTCAGGATTGGTCTGGAAATAGAATGCAGACTTAAGGATTCTTAGCCTAGAGGCTTGAACCTTTCAACCTTCTTGACCCGTTTTCTCGTGTTCCCAGTGAATACATCACAGACCACTGGCACCGGGGCACTACAGGAGTGGGATGAATGATCTCCAACAGGAGGCGGCAGATCCTATTCTGGAAACACCCGGAGCTGGTGCTGTGTCGTGTTGTCAGTACATTTACCACAGAGGTGGGGGTTAGAGTGCGCCGGGGTGGGAGGAGGGGGAGGAACTGGGGAATGCAGGTGGAGGTCTAAACTCTCCCGCTCTTTCTACAGGCGGCCTTGATTTTGTGAGGGTGCTAGGTGGGAGAGAGGAGCGAGTCTGAGACAAGGGCCCCCATGAACCCCGCACAGCTGTGGGCAGAGAGCACATGAGCGGTGCCTGCACCAGGGTGCCCCCTGCTGAGTTTTGTCTGTGAAGGGAGCCTAGGTTTGCAGCTCCCAACTGCTGCCCAAATTAACTTTCTCTGGCGTGGGCCTTTAGCACACAGCTCTGCTCTAACACACAAAACTGAAGACACAAGTGGAAAACCAAGCCCTCTTTTTCTGATCGAGGCCTGGTGAACTTTTCCGGACTTGGTTTTCTCAGCGGGCTTCATTAAACAAAGGCCTCGCTTCTTTAGTCTTTTCTCCAGATAGCTCTGAAACACCCGAGGGAACAAGGTTGGATAAGATACGCCTCATCAGGAAAGCCAAAGGAACAAAGACACCTTTATTTGGTGTTTCCGTCTGATTTTTTTTTCTTGTTTCTATGTCAAGAATGAGAATGTCTCCTCAATGAGAACTGGGAGGGCAGGCCGGGCCGTCCGCGTTCCACAAGCCTTCTGGGTGGTTGGGAGGTGCACTGGTGTATGAGAAAACCCCGGGGCAGGGCTCTGCTTGCTGGAGGACCAGGCCGCGGTGCAGCAAGCCGCCAGCTGAGTTCTGGAGGCGGGGGCTGCTCAGGGGCTCTGTCCCTCCTGATCCACCTGGAGTCTGTGAGCAAGCACCCTGGGAGGCACTTAACACAGCGAGTCACATACCTCCCCCCTCCTGTTTAAACTCCCAAACCTTGCAAGCCTGGTTCAGGGCGTTGAGAGGTGAATGTTCTGATGAAATGTGCAGAGGGCCTGGCACGTAGTGGGTCGGGAGTCAGTCAGTGTTTTGTGATGAACAAGTGAGTTGCTTGCTGCTGAATGCATACGCAGCCCCCCCCCCCCCCCCCCCGCCCCCAGATGTCAGGCTAGAGTGAGCCCAAGGGCTGAGAACTCTTACCACCTCAAGATGGCTTACGCAGCTCATCCGCAGTCTGCTGGGGCGGGATGCATGTAGGGAAGATGTTTGTGTGGAGCGTGGCTTATTACTTAAAAAAATTCCTACTGAACATCTATCGTATATAACAGGGCTTCTCAAACTTTAACGTGCATGTGAATCACCTGCGTAATGTGTAAAATGCACATTCTGACCAAGGAGGGCTGGGCTGCGGTGGAGACGCTGTTTCTAGTAAGTTTCCAAAGGATGCTGCGCAGCGGTCCAGAGAACCGCACCTGGAGTAGGGATGGGCTACAAGGAAGACATGAGGCCATTTTTAAAGACCCACTGAGCACTGTCCTTAGGATTTTCATCTCAGGTGTTCTATGGCCCGGGAGGGGAAATAGCACAGTACACAATAAGGGTAGTGAAGTTACACATAACATGTCCCTTAAAATATAAACAGAGGGAGTTCCAAAAGGGGAAAAATTACTGCTGGTGGTGGGGTGGGTGTGGATCCAGCCCTGTGGAGACGGTGATAGTGTAGACGTGCCTCAGAGGGTGTGGGGGATGCCATCTGAAAGAGCATTTTAGAGAACGCAGAGGGGTGTAAAAGCCACCGTCCAGCAGTTTGTCTGGACGTGACAGGTGAAGTCGGCTGTTGTTGGAAATGGATCACTGCAGGGCCCAGTTGGAACAGTGCACGAACTGGCGCATAGTAGGTGATCACTAAATTCTCATAAACCAATGGCCAAGTCATTAGGGAAGTTGGATTGATATTGAGGTGGAGAATTTGTTGTAACGAGATTTGTTGAAGTAGGATTTGAATGAGATTTCCTTTCTCACATGGCTTATCCAGGGGTTTAAGAATTGTGACTTTTCTTTATACTCAGCCTTTGCAGTCTGTGAGCAGACTCACTTCTGCCTCAGTGTTCGTGGCAGCTGTGGGGCTGTGCTCTGTCTCAGGGGAAGGGGGCTGCTGGAGTCTGAGAGGTTTGCCGGGAGAACCTGGAGGGCTCTCCTCTGGTTTTGTTGCCTTTCTCTCTTTCTTTCTAGTTTCACTCATAAAAATGACTTTGAATTCCAGAGAAAGGAGCACTTGGCACAGAATAGAAAGTTTCATGCTTTATCTCCTCAAAGTGCCAGCAAATTGACCCGCTGACGCCTTGTGGGGAAACCTCCAGGGCTCTAATTACATCTCTACTTCGCCTGGGAAGTAAAGTCAATAATTCCTTCTATTCTTGAATGGGGCCGGGAGGGCTTGGCAGGAAAAGAATAATACTATTTGGTACTTGCTTAGAGTTTTTCTCCAGAGGCTTGAAATGCTTTACTGGTTTCATCCCGTCAGTGCTTATCTGTGGTCAGCTGAGGGGCGAGTGTGGGACCTCAGAGCCCTTCAGAAGGAGTGACTGCAGCCTGGAAATGGGAGATGGGGTTCAGGGTCTGTGACGTGCTGGGAGGGGAAAAAGGAGAGCATGAGCAATGACGTCCACTGTGGTTGATGTTCTAACTGTCCCTGCACCGACGTGACGTGTGGTCTAGGACGTCCCCCCTGCCTGTGACCATGTTCACTGCTCATTTCTGAAGCAAATGGGGTGAGGTCGTGGGGAAGAAGGAGAAAAATTTTGGGAATTCACCATTTCAGTGACTCACATAACTGTGATCTGTAGCACAGCTGGCTTTACCCTGCTTGTTTAGGATTTCTTTCTTGGTGCGAAAAGCAGCCAGCACTGAATTGGTTCCTCTGTCCTTTGTCTCCACCAATGTCATTAGGACAAAACGAGAGTATGATGTGAGGCATGGAAAGAGGAATGATGACTGCAGAGGCCAAGCATAAAACCAGTCTAGACAGTGCCCAGCTCTTGCCTCAATTGTCATAAACTTGGCTTTGCTTTCTTTAGCAAGATTGGTTTGTCCACAATTGCTCTTTGGTGACGGTGTGCAAATCATCCAAGCTGACAGCCCTGTCTGTTGGGGGGATCCCACTCTCTATCTCCTTTAGGGTTTGGCATCTGAGTGGCTTCCTGGGGGTTTGTGCTTAGAACCAGAAGCCCTGCTTCGTCTTCTCTTAGCTGTAGAGGTGCCAGAGCCCTTTCAAAATGGCAGCTGGATGCCACTCGGGGGTCCCCAGAACGGGAAGGGCTACTCTTGGCACCCTGTGTTGTTCTGTGTCCCTGCTGAAAAGGTAGCCTGCATTTGGGGTCTGCTCAGAGACACGATTGGTGCTTGAAGATGTTTCCAGAGAAAAGAGCCACACTGAGCACACATGGGAATGAGAGTGCAGTTTCTGTCAGCGGTCCCCCTGTACATGCACTTCCTTTTCTCCCTGCACCCCAGGGTTTGGAAACGCCCTCACTTGGCCTGCTATCTACCGGAGTCTGTCTCCATTGCTCTGGGGGGTGCTTGCAGGAAGTATCAGGAAAAGAAGCTAAGACAATGCAACGAAGTGAAATAAATGACATTTGGTACACATTCCTTTTCTGGGGTGTGTTTGTATGTGGTGTGTAATATTAATGTGCAGCTGTCCCACATCCTCTCCCAGCTGGACACTTTCCCACATGCCACTGATCACATCCCAGCATCACTGTGGGAGGAATCGGCACTGCCTCTGAGTCTCCGGCCAGGCCACGGAAGCTGCTCGGAAGGGACTAGCCATGTGCTCCAGACACCCATCCCCTTTGCCTCCTGTCCTCGCTGGCTCTCCGAGCATTGTGTAATCCAGCATGGAAAACCGAGCTCTTGAGGAGTTGTGAGGACCGATCCTAGCCAGGAGGTTTCTGGGTTCTGGAATCTCTTATTTACATGACAACTAGGGAAGGAACAGAGGAGGGTTCCATGCTGGGATACGGGGGAGGGGGGGAGGGGGGGGAAGACTTTCCATGATTTTATCTTAAAACATTAGGCTGTTAGGAAATTTGCACTTGAATTATTTCAATTTTAGTCTTCAACATTATCCTCACCAAAGCAGAACTTGTGTGTCTGCTTCCTCTTATTTTAAGTAGAAACTTAAAAATTGAAGGATGCCTGGGTGGCTCAGTTGGTTAAGCGTCCCACTCTTGATTTCAGCTCAGGTCATGATCTCACGGTTTGAGTTCGAGCCCCATGTCGGGCTCTGTGATGATGGTGAGGAGTCTGCTTGGGATTCTCTCTCTCTCCCTCTCTCTCGGCCCCTCCCCTGCACTCTCTCTTGAAAATAAATGAATTTTAAGAATTTTAATTCAAGAAAACTTAAAAATTGAGAGATAAGCTAGACATTAAAACGCGTTGTAAGCGAGAATGCGGACAAACGCCATTTACTTCACCTAGTTGCATTGTCTTAGCCTCTTTTTCTGTTGACAGAAGAGTTTATGACTCTGTAAATTAAGGGCCACAATCTCTGCCGGTATTGGCTTTCAGGTCACCGTTGGTATTTGCCGTTTGTGTGTTGGCATTTTTCATGAGTGCTAGGAGCGTAGTACATCGTGTAACACCTACTTCAGATGTGGTGAGCTTTGTGCACAGACCCGGATGGTCTACCTGTGTATGATAAGCTTCCCTCTCGTATGTAGCACAGGATGTGATTTCAGTGTGGCACCTTTTCTCCGCGGTGTTCCAGCTGGAAGTACACTCAGCCGCCTCCACCCCTGCGGTGCTATGTACGGGGTTTATTAGACCTCCTGGGACTTTGGAGGTGGAAACACAGAGGAGTGGCTGTCCTGTCTTGATGGCCACATCACAGTACATTCCCTATATTGGTGGGCCTCTGCCTTCCTTCCCTGGCTGTGAGGAAGTCGGTCTGTCCTTCAAGGATCACCTGGGGTGTTGTCACATTCATACATTATTCACGATGACACCTGATAACCAAGGTTAGGCATGACGCCGAACACAAACACCAAGACAAACAAAAAAATCTTTTTTTCTCCACCTCCTTCCCCTAATTAGGTACTTGGACACGCTTTCCTGCTGGCTGAACCATAGCACGTTTTTAATGAGGGTTAGCAGGTGAATGTACAAATAGTGGACACACCATCTTACTGTCTTTCTAGGAGATTCTGCAAGTGACCCACAGTTCCCAAGCTGTAGAGTCTGGTTGATGGAGCAGGAAGGGGGGCAGAAGGCCCTCTTGTTTTTAGACGACTGACTTTGAAGCTCCTCCCACAGGTTTTCCACGTTGCTGCTATCCTCCCAGAGTTGCTGAGAGGCTGGCTGGGATCCCAGGAGAGCAAGCTCCCCTGAGGGAATGTTCCATCTAGGCCCGAGGAACTCAGCTGCTCTGCAGGTGCCAGACAGGACCAAGCAGTGACTTAGATTGTCTGGGGCCAGCTCACTGGGATAGAGTGATCATCTTGTCTGTGAGGGCACTTAGGGCTTCAGAAATGTCAACAACTTCACTTGATTTATCGCATGTTCAAGGAGTGCTTCACCTCTTTCTACAGATTGAGAAATGGGTAACAGGACTGGAAGGGGTGTCCCTTCCTATACAGACATTTGATAGAAAAGTTAAAAAAAAAGGCAGACTTTAGTGACTGAAGTGGGCTGATTATCCCTTTCCCTGTCTGCAAAGGAACCTGGCTATTATTGGTATCTTTTTTTGGTCTAAAATCCTGCAGATAGTTAAGAGCAGAGCCTGACTTTTAAGCCAGTATATCACAGTAGCTTTTCACATGAACAATTTTTTACTGAGTTTTTTCCAGGTTCACCGTGCCATGGTGGACCAAAAGAAATGTGTACAGGATGTTAGCTTTTTTCTAGAAGAATGTTAGCTTATTTGGGATAAAATATAAATAATATGAATGTGTGAAATTTCAGTTAACATTAAAATTGATTGACTGTGTGTGTGTGTGTGTGTGTGTGTGTGTGTGAGGGCTCTCTACTTTCAAGAGGAAGAGACCCAAGAAGCAGAGGAAGAGAGGACTTACAGTTTGGTGTGACGGTGCTGGGGAGGTGAGTGGGGTCAGGAGATCCAGAGTGCCAGGACCCTCACTTTTCTCTCTGCAGTTTGATTTAATCTCTCAAAACACTTGTTTCACTTACCTGTTGTTGCATATAGTAGGCTGAAAAATGGTCTCCAAAAGATATCCACACCGTAATTCCTGGAATTTGTAGATGTTACCTTATTTGGAAAAGGCTCTTTGCATGCATGATTAAATCAATGATCTTGGGATGAGATTATCCTGGATTATTGAGGTAGGCCCTAAATGCTATCACATGTGTCCTGAAGAGAGAGGCAGAGGGGGGACTAGACTAGTAGAAGAAGAGGAGGTGATATGATCACAGAAGCAGACATTGGAGTGATGTGCCCACGAGACATAGAATGCTGGCAGCCAACTGAAATTGGAAGAGGCAAGGAAAAGATTCTCCGTGAGAGTCTGTAGAGGGAGTATGGCCTGGCAGACAACTTGGTTTCAGCCCAATAAAACTGATTGCAGACTTATGGCCTCTATGAAACTATGAAAGAATGTGAAAGAATAAATTTGTCGTTTTAAGCCTCTAAGTTTGCGGTTATTTTTTACATAGGAAACTAATATAGTGCATAACAAACCACCATAAAATTTAGTACTTAAAACAATGTCAGGGAGTGACATCAAGAAAATGGCAGAATAAGCAACTCCAAGCACTCATTTCCCTCATAGAAACATCAAAAGAGAAGTAGAAAGTGTGAGAACCAACATTTTCAGAACTCTGGAAAATACGCCAAGGTTTAGAGCAACCAAGCAAACACTGAACCAAGGAAAAGGCAACTTGAAAATGATGGGAGAGCTTTGTGGCTTTTGCTCTTGTCCCACCCCTTCTCAGGACAGCAGTGACCTTGGAGATAACAGCTCACATTCCTGGTGTGGGACTCTGGTCCTTGATTCCCCAGGGAGCAAAGCAGACTTTACTTGAAAATTATTGCATGAGTCTGTTCTAACCTGTCTAGGGTTCCCTAAAGGACTGACATCCAGTGCTTGTCTCTGTTTTGACTAACTCAGGGCAGAGGCTGGAAAAATGGCAGACATTGCTTGAAAACACTGGCAGGTTAACTAACAAACTTCAAACACCTGGGAGAAAGGTCACTGGTTGTCTAAAGGCCAGGAGCAATAGCTGGGGCACATCTTTGGGAAATTCAGAAGTACCTGTGTATATAGGGAAATTTAGAAAACCACTTGCTTGCTCAGGGCAAGATACATGCTCGGAGAAGAGCATAGAAGACACTAAGCTTTCATCTAAGGATGATCCTGGGGCTCAGGGCAAGCCTGCTCAGGTGCTGAAAGAGTACTCCAGCACAGAACCAATCTGCAAAGACTGGAAGAGGAATTTGTTTGTTTTGGTGTCTCTGTGTATGTTTCTTCTTTTTTGCTTTTTTCCCCCTTGGCTTTCTTTTCTGTTTTTTCTTTTTCTCCTGGCATTTGAAGAAATCGTTGTCTAAACACTGGCTGAACACTAGCTATAAGAACAGAGACTGCAGTGACCACACTCCTCAAGGAATAGTCTTTGCAAAAATAGTTTGGAAAAGTATCTAAACAGATGGACTACTTCAGCCTTCAAAAATGTTGATGACAACAAAACAAAAACAACAGAAAGCCCCACAAACTGGGGAGTTTGGAGAATCTGATTTCCAGAGTCACCACATTATAATATTCAAGTGTCCAGTTTTTAACAAAGCATCACAAGGCATACAAAGAAACAGAAACACATGGCCCACTGAAAGAGGCAAAATAAATGGACAGAAACCATCCCTGAAGAAGCCCAGACCTCAGACTTATTGAAGACCTTAAAAAAACTGTCTTAAAGATGTCCAAAGAGTTAAAGAAACATGCATGAAGAACTAAAGGAGATCAGAAAAACAATGTATGAACAAAATGAGAATACCAATAAGGAAATAGAAATTGTAACAAGGAATCAAATCTGGAGCTGAAAAGTATAACTAAAATAAAATACTCACTAGAAGGGTTCAACAATAGATCTGAGCAGGCAGAAAAACAATCAGCAAACTCAAGACACAACAATTGAAATAATTTAGTCTGAAGAGAAGAAAGAGAAAAGAATGAAGAAAATTAAAGATGGTCTCAGAGGCCACTGGGAGATTATCAAGCAGACCAACATATACCTATGGGAGTTCCAGGAGAAGAGAGAGAGGAGCAGGAGAATATTTGAAGAAATATTGGCTGAATTTGGTGAGAGACATGAAACTACAAATTCAAGAGCTCAATGAACAACAAGTGAGGTAAACTGAAAGAGACAGGGAAACACATAATCAAATTGTCAAAAGTAAAAGATAATCTTGAAAGTAGCAAGAGAGAAGCAACTCATCACATACAAGGGATCCTCAGTAAGACTGACAGCTATTTTCTCATTACCATAGAGACCAGAAGGTGGAGGGAAGATATATTTAAAGTGTGGAAAGAAAAAAATTGGCAATCAAGAATTCTATACCCAGAAAAAGTGTCATTCAAAAAAATGAGGGAGAGGGGAGCCTGGGTGGTTCAGTTGGGTAAGCATCCAACTTTGGCTCAGATCATGTCTTGAGGTTTGTGAGTTTAAGCCCCGCATCAGGCTCTGTGCTGACAGCTCAGAGCCTGGAGCCTGCTTCAGATTCTGTGTCTCCCTCTTTTTCTGCCCCTCCCCCACTCTCACTCCATCTCTCTTTCTCTCAAAAATAAATAAACATTTAAAAAATGAGGGAAATAGTAAGAAATTTCCAGAAAACAAAAGCTAGAGGGGCTCATTACCACTAGACCTGCTCTGTAAGAAATGCTAATGGGTGTCCTTCAGGTTGAAATAAAAGGACATTAGAGAGTAAGTTGAAGCCATATGAGGAAATAAATAAATCAGTAATGGTAAATAGATGAGCAAATATAAAAGCCAGTATTACTGTATTTTTTGTTTGCAATGCCACTTTTCATTTTCTACATGATTTAAAAAAACAAATGCATAAAATTTATAATTTATAAATTATAAACCTATGATACTGAGTGCACAGGGTAAAAAGATGTAATTTGTGACAGCAATAACAAAGGAGCTGTATAGGAGCAGAGTTTTTATATTCTATTGAAGGTAAGTTGATATCAATTCAAATCAGGTTGTTATAACTTTAGAGTGGTAAATATAATCCCCATGGCAACCACAAAGAAAATATCAAAAAAATATACACAAGAGGAATCAAAACAGTTTGGTACAAAAAAATCAATTAAACCCCAAAGAAGACAGTAATGGAGGCAACGAAGGACCAAAAAAAAAAAAAAAAAAAAAAAAAAAAAGACTTACAGAAAATGAATAAGAAAATGGCAGAACTATGTCCCTCTCTCTTTTTTTTTAAAGTTTATTTATTTATTTTGTGAGAGAGAGGGTGCATGCTCCAGCATGGTAGGGGCAGAGAGAGAGGGAGAGAGACAAAGAGAAAGAGAGAGAGGGAGAGAGAGAGAGAGAGAATCCCAAGCAAGCTCTGCACCATCAGTGCAGAGCCTGATGTGGGGCTCGAACTCATGAACTGTGAGATCATGACCTGAACTGAAGTCGGATGCTTCACTGACTGAGCCACCCAGGTGCCCTAGAACTATCTCCTTCTTTATCCGTAATTACTTTAAATGTAAATGGATTAAACTTTGTAATCAAGGGGTGCCTGGATGGCTCAGTCGGTTAAGCATCTGATTTCAGCTTAGGTCATGATCTTACAGTTTGTGAGTTTGAGCCCTACATTGGGCTCTGCTGTCAGCTCAGAGCTCACTTTGGATCCTCTGTCTCCCTCTCTTTGACACCTCTTCTGCCCAAAAATTAAATAAATATTTAAAAAATTGTAATCAAAAGGTAGAGACTGACGGATAAAAAAAAATGATCCAACTATATACCATTTACAAAAGACTCACTTTAGACCCAATGACACAAATAGATTGATAGTCCATGCAAATGGTAACCAGAAGAGATCTGGGGTATCTATACTATTAAACAAAATAGACTTCAAGTAAAAAACTGTTATGAGACCAAAGAGGCACTATATTTTGATAAAAGCATCAATTCATCAAGAAGATACAATAATTTTAAACATATATGCACCAAACAACACAGCCCCCAAATATATGAAACAAATATTAACAGAATATGATTCTCCATTATAGTTGGATACTTCAGTACACTACTTTTAATAATGCTGAGAACATCTGGACAATTGATAAGGGTATAGAGACTTGACTAACACTGTAAACCTTCTAGACTTAACAGACGTGTATAGAACACTCCAGCCAACAGCAGAATGCATTTTTCTCAAGTGCACATGGAACATTCTCCAAGATAGACCACATGTTGGGCCACAAAGAAATCTCAATAAATTTAAAAAATTGTAATCATACAAAGTATCATTTCCAACCACAATGCAATGAAACTAGAACTGAAAACTGAAGGACAATTGGGAAACGTACAAAATATGTAGAAACTAAGCAACACACTTTTTGAGAACCAGTGGGTAAAAAAGACATCTCAAAAGAAATTAGAAAACATTTAGAGGTGAATGAAAAGGAAAACCCAACATCTCAGAACTCATGCGATACAACCAAGACAGTGCTCAGAGAAAAATTTATAGTTGTAAATACCTATATTAAAAAAGGAGAAAGATCTCAAAATCAATAACCCAACTTTACACACTGATGAGCTAGAAAAGAAAAGCAAACCAAACCCAAAGCTAGCAGTAAGAAGTAAAGATTAGAGCTGAGGTAAGTAAAATAGAAAATAGAAAACAAATAGAATCAATAAAACCAAAATTTAGTGCTTTAAAAATATCAACAAAATTGACAAAGAAAAAAAGAGAGAAAATGGGAACAACTAAAATTATAAATGAAAATGAGAACATGACTCCCAAATGTATGAAATAAAAATGAAAATTAGAGAATACTATGAATAATTGTATGTCAGCAAATTGGATAACCTGGATGAAATGGTCCAATTCTTAGAAAAGCACAAATTACCTACATTGACTGAAGAACGAGTCAAGAGACGGAATTAGTAATCAAAAACCTTCCAACAGAGAAAGGTCCAGGACCAGATGGCTTTACTGGTTAATACCATCAACGATTTAAGAGGAATTTAACACTAATCCTTCTTTAACTGTTATGAAGAATAGTAGAGGAGAGAACACTTCCTAACTCATTCTATGAGGCCAGCATTATCCTGATTCCAAAGATGAAGTCATCACAAGAAAGAAAATTACAGATCAATATCACTTATAAATATGGATGCAAACATCCTTCACAATGTTGAGGTATAGATGCAAATCAAAACCATACCCACTAGGGTGGCTACTATAAAAAAATGGTCAGTAACAAGTCTTGGTGAGAATGTGGAGAAATTGGAACTCTCATACACTGCTGTGGGAATGTAAAATGATGCAGTACTATTGAAAACAGTTCGGCGGTTCCTCAAGGAACTAAACATGTGCAAGCAATTCTACTCCTAAGTATTTTCCCAAAGCAATTGAAAGCAGGGACTCAAACAGATATTTGTATGCAAATGTTCATGCAGCATTACTCGCATTAGCCAAGAGGTAGCAACAAACCCAAATGTCCATCAGTAGATGAATGGATAAACAAATTGTGGTATGTCCACTACAAAGGAATATTATTCAACCGTAAAAAGGAATGAGGTCCTGATACATGCTACAACATAGATGAATTTTTTTTTTTTTCTGGCATAGATGAATCTTAAAAGCATTACATTCATAGGGTGCCTGGATCGCCCAGTTGGTTCAGCAGCCGACTCTTGATTTCAGCTCAAGTCATGATGTCACCATTTGCGAGTTCGAGCTCTGTGTTGGGCTCTGCACTGACAGTGTGGAGTCTGCTTGGGATTCTCTCTCTCCCCCTCTCTCTCTGTCTCTACCCCACTTATGCTCTCTCTTTCTCTCAAAAATAAACAAACATTAAAAAACCATTATGTTCAGTGAAATAACCCAGACACAAAAGGACAAAATATTGTGTGATTCCACTTACACGAAATACCTGGAATAGGCAAGTTCAGAAACAAAGTAGAACGGAAGTTAACAGGGATGGGGGAGGGGAATGGGTAGTTACTGCTTAATGGATGCACAGTTTCTGTTTGGGATTATAAAAGGTTTTAGACATGTTAAGTGGTGATGGTCACACAACATTGTGAATGTACTTAATGCCACTGAATTGTATATTTAAAAATGGTTAAATGGCAAATTTTGTATTATACATATTTTACCACAATTAAGAAAATTAATGCAATGTGCCCAAACCCATTGAGTTGTATACTCTAAATGGGTGATTTGTATGGCATGTGAATTATACTCGACAAAACTGTGTAAGAAAAACAAGGACAATATTTATTTTGCTCATGAATCTGCATTTTGGGCAGGGCTGAGTGAGTGTAGCTTATCTCTACTCCAGGCGTCAACTGGGGTGGCTTGAAGGCTGGGGCCTGGAGTCACCTGCAGTGTTGGTCACTCAAGTGTCTGGTGGTTGATGCTGACTGTCTTGTGGGTACTTGGCTGGGTCTGGGACACCTGTAGCCTTTCCATGTGGCTGTTTGGCTTCCTCATTGTATGGTGATGACATCCTGAGGGACAGTTGGGCAAAAACTATCACTTCTTGTGGACTGACCTCGGAAGTCAGGCAGTGTTACTACTGCTGCATTTTACTCATTAGAAATAAGTCACTAAGGGTGATGTGACCCATGCTTGAGGGCGGAGTAATTCCCCATCTTTTGATGGGAGGAGTGGCAAAAGAACTTGTCGGCATCTTTTTGAAACCACCACAGGCTGCCCTTTATTCTTGTGTGTTTTTACATTCTTTCCACATCCAAAATATCCTCATCCACTCTCAAAGCCCCTCAACAGCCACATATGATGGCATCAGGTCCAGGGTGGATGTCCAGGAGCTCCGTGTGTAATTCACGTGGAGCTGCAGGTGAGGCTCCCAGGGTGGGATTCTCCGAGCACAACTTCTTGGGTACAGTTTCTCTCGATGATCGCTCGGAACACTTATGTTCTGAAGCTACAGCTTGTCCACCCCCACAGTCCCAACATAGGATGGTGGGACAGGTGTGGGATCACTGCTATAGATACGTGTTCAGAAAGGGGGGATGTGGGGGCCACACGGCAGCCACGGGTCCACGGCGATTCTGAAATCCAGCTGGGCTCCTGTTGCCAGTTTCTTGTTTAGGGTTTATCCCTACTGCCTGGGAGTGATTTTCCGTGGTTTCCCTCGGCTCTGACCCGTGGGTTCCTGGTTCTACATCCTGAGTCACCCTTCCTTGTCCATAAGCAACAGCCTGAATTTGGAGCCAAGTAATTTTCTCAGCCTGCTTTCCACCCATACAAGTTTGGGGGCCTAAATGCCTTTTTTCATCTCGTACTTTCCTTGTTCTCTCCAACTTGCCATGATTCTTTGAAAAACGTTTTGGATTTCATATGAATCAATTTATAATCCACTCTATCAGACAAAAGCTATGCCCACAGATCTCTTCAAGAATAGCCTCTTTTTCAGGCTCCCTGTAAGGTTTGCAGGAGGTGAGGCAGTGGGAACAATGCTCCTAAGATTCTTACAGGGCTGTTTGACTGTTTGAAAGGGTCTGTGATCTTTCTGAGATCTTAGAAAGGGTTTTACAGTTTGCATCCTTGGCCTCATGTCTTAACCATATTTTCCGGCAGCACTCTGGGGTTGATCTTTGCCTGGGAGCTGTTTTTAGCCTTGTTTGTCATCTGATGAAGCTGGGGATCAGGACCAGTGTTAATTTCAAGCCCAGCAAGTCCTGACTTCTTTATATAGGAAGTCATTTCCTTCGCTTCTTTCTCTGTTCTCACACCGTACTGTGGGTAGTAAGGAGAAGCCAGGTGGTCGCTTCAGCCCCCTGCCTGGAAATCTCCCTAGCCAGACTACCCAGCTCAATGGATACACTTTCTATTTTCTGTGTCAGTGTCACTTTCGGGCGACAGTGTTTTCAAACTTACGTTCTTTGTTCCAGCTTCTGATAACATTTTCCCCTGTCTCCTTGATGTCCTCACCCCCAGCCTCCTCAAGATCAATCTAACTCTTCTCCTGTGTCGTTAGGGCCCTTCCAGCTTCCCAAACCTATGGCCCAGTCCCAAATCCGTGGCCACGTGTTTTGGGTTTTGTCATGGCAGAACCCCACTAAGGCACCAAAATCTGTTCCTGTTATCTGTTGCTTTGTAGCAAATGACCCCTATCAGGCTTAGGGGCTTATCAAAATGACAACATTTATTGTGCTCAGAAGAATCTATAATTTGGGGAAATCTCAGCAGAGATAGCTCTTTTTTTGCTCCATTTGGCCTTAGCCGGGCAGCTCACAGGATGAGTGAGGCCTGGGGTCATCTGAAGGCCCGCTCTCATGTCGGGCAGTTGATGCCTGTCAGCTGGGTTGTGGCTGGACTGCCCATTTGTGGCCTTCCCGTGGGGCTGCTTGTCTTCCTTACAGCGTGATGCTGAGTGTCCTGGGGGGGGGGGGAACAGGGGAGGGAGGCGGAGGAAAGTCTGTTTTCTTTTATGACTTCATGTACAAAATTGTGTGGTGTTAATTCCACCACATCCTGTTCACTTGAAGCAAGTCACCAAAGTTTGCCCATCTTCAAGCACAGAAGAGTTAGGCCAATGTTTTGTTTTTGTTTTTTTTTTTTAAATATATGTATATTTAACATTTATTTTTGAGAGAGAGAAAGAGACAGAGTGCTAGTGATGGAGGGGAAGAGAGAAGGAGACACAGAATCTGAAACAGGCTCCAGGCTCTAGCTGTCAGCACAGAGCCCAACGTGGGGCTCCAACTCACAAACAGTGAGGTCATGACCTGAGCCAGAGTCGGACACTCAACTGCCTGAGCCACCCAGGCGCCCCTGGACAGAGGAATGTTTTAAGACGGTCATACCAGTTTACTCCACCTGGCAGTTCAAGACTTGTGTACTAACAGCACCATGACTTGAGAAGAAAGGAGACTTCCCTCCGCGGCTCCAGTTTGAAAACTTTCAGGGTGGGCTTGGGACAGGTGCCAACTCCTTGGACCAGTTGCTGTAGCTAAAGGGGTGAGGTGGTGCAATTAGCCAAGTTGTGTTTACCTGTCTGTCTCTGTGATGAGGTGGGTACATCTGTTATGAGAAGGTGAGGGAGCTGGGGCCAAGCAGATAAAAATAGTAGCCTAGTGAAGCACACACATGCATGAAGTAATTAAGAATGGTTGAGAACAACGTATGAATTTCAAAATGAGGGATGCTAAAAATATACAAGAAGACTAACATGGAAACACTCTGTACAGAGTTTATTCATTTAGTCAGGAAACACTTATTGAATGCCTGCTGTTTCTAAGCACTCTGCTGGATGATGGGAAGCCGTGGTGAATTAATACAGTCCTTCCCCTCCCAAAACCTGCTCTCACATATTAGTTTGAAGTTGCCTTTTATTTAGAGACTTTCCAGAGACTTTTGTCCTAATCCTCCCTAGGGAGCAAAGTAACCTTTGATGTGTCTCTGACTGTGGTGACATTTAGGGGGGCTTTGTGTGTTAGATTAAGAAAAAGTTCAATCCATCACTTGGTTATTATGGGGCTGATTGGCCCAATGTCCTGTCAGTGAATTGACCGATTGATGAATTCAATTGGCGGGATTAACCCTTCTATTTCAACATGAAGTGACAATTAGAAATAATTAACTCCTGTTCAAACTGGGATAGTCAGTGCTTAAAAATACCTTTAAGCAAGCTGTGAAAGATTTAACAGGTGCTTATTTACATATTCAGTTCTGATTTTCCGTATGTTTTTAGTTGAGGTACAATTTACATACAGTGAACTGTGAGATGTTTAATAACCCCCTGTGTACCTCTGGGTGAGGTCAGCTCAGCAGGCAGAGCGGAGAGTCCCAGGACTAGATAAGGAGACTCAGTGCCAGTGTGGCAGGGCCTCTTTGTCCTGTAACGTGTCCTTGAACACCAGTTTGCTCCTGGAGAAGCGAGGAGTGAGAATACCTATCCTGTGTGGGTGGAAGGTTAAATGGGGTCATGGTGTATGTGAGGTGCTTCGTGCACAGGTGTGAAAATGCTGAGGTGTGGCTTCTTCTGAACAATGTCTACCAGCAGTTAGCATCTGTACCATGCAAAGAAGATAGAATGATTTGGCTTCTTATTTTCTGTTTGTCAATAAGAAGCTTATTGGCACATAGCCTGATTTCTTTCCAGCTGCAAAAAATTCGGAAATGAGGTAAAGCAATATATATTAAAACATGCAAATTATAATGAGGCATTTAAGGCTTGACTACTCTTCACATCTTCCTGTGACAAAGTATTTTTCTTCTCGGTGGTAAATCTCATGACCTTGAATCTCATTCTCTGCCTCATTCTCTGTTGCATGACATTGGATGACATTGAGGAAATGAGTTTGAAACTCTGCTTGGGCTTTGGAAAATTGGGTATCCTGGTTTTGAGGGTGGATGGAAAAAAAATAGAAGAGGAGGAAATGGAGACATAAATGGAGGGTGAAGACAAGAGGAATTGAAGAGAGGTTGATTTTGTGCTCTGGTCATTTTTTCTGTGGGTCTCTGCTGCTTTGTGACCTGTACCTTCTTGAGCAGAGAGGGTTAAGGCTCAATTCCCAGACAACTATTTTTAATCCATCCATTTAAAACGGTCATTTACAAATGTGGTGTCCATTTCCTCTGCGTAATGGCCATGATATGGTGCCCCTGCCCCTACTTGGGGCTCCTTGCACTGGTGATTTATCATGGGACAGCTAATCTGTTTTTATAAACTGCCCAGGCACTTAATTAAATCTGGCATCCTGTCTCATGTGAAACTGACAGCAAATTTCCTACCCGCACATCCTGGATGACAGAGGGTTGCACCAGAAGAGAACCTTGAGTGGCCGTTCCCTCCAGATTTAACAAGCACTGCAGCCTGTCCTCTGCTGCTCCTGCTTCCAAATCAACGAGGGCTGAAAGCATGGCGTGAATATATCAGCTGCTCTGGAGGCCCTGCTTTTGGAGATGAATCGTGACCCACTCTGAACAAAAGTTACATAGGGAAATTTGAGTACGTTTCCTATGAGACGTGGAAACAAAAATCTTTGTTTAGCAAGGTCTTCAGTTGGAAGGGGGCAGACACTGTGCCAAACCAAAGAGTATCCCATGGGTTCTGAGTAGAAAGCTCTAGGGACAATGTTGACCTTTACTTTGGGGCTGGTGGCTGGGGGTCATGACCAGGAGCCTTGACACAGTTTTGAATCAGCTCTGCCTGGTGCGTCTGCCTCCTCGAGCCATTAGTGTGAGATCGTGCATTGGCCTTTTTGTCTTGTTTCAGTGAGGAAAGACAGACCAAGTGGGACAAAGTGGCAAGGCACTTATTCAGTGTGGGGACTGAGTGGCATTGTAAAATAAAGTGGTGAAGGGAGAGAGTATCTCGGCAACCTCCTGAGACGATCTCAGCCAAGGTCTCTGAACCCCACAACCTGAACACCTCTCAGTTCTGCGTGTTCTGTGAGCACATTGACCTGACAGTTCTGTGCACCTCCTCCCCCCGCCCCCCATACTTTGTTTGCCTGCTCATTCTAGCCTGAAAGTGGTTTTCAGTATACCTTTGTTTCCTGACAGTCAAATCTCTCCATTAATAAGGGAAAGGGGGGGCATCTGAGTGGCTCAGTTGGTTAAGCGTCCAACTCTAGATTTTGGCTCAGGTCATGATCTCGTGGTCCGTGAGTTAGAGCCCTGCATCAGGCTCCATGCTGGCAGTGTGGAGCCTGCTTGGGATTCTCTCTCTCTCCCTCTCTCTCCCTCTCTCTCCCTCTCTCTCTCTCTTCCCTTCTTTCCCCCTCGCCAGCTCGCACGCTCTCTCTCTGTCTCAAAGTAAATAAACTTTAAAGAAAAAATAAGGGAAAGGACTTGGAGATGTGACATCACTTTCCCCTCAATACTTAGGTGTAGAATGTAAGATCCATCCCTTCCTCTATAAGTTCTTGATCTCTGGCACAGCCCAACTCCTCTTGTTCTGGTTCCTGCTGCAGTGAATGGGGCCAAGCAAGAAAAACTGGGAGTCATGCTGGACACTCCCCCCTGGACTTTGAGCCACTGTATCTTTTAGATTTCATCCCCTAAATATCTCCTCCTTCTGTCCTCAGATCTCACCAGTTGTTGCCTGGACTGTAGTCTCTTAAAGGGTCCCTGCTTCCATTCTCGCCCTGCTCTGATCCATATTTCACCTTGTAACCAGTCTTCCTTGTCAAAAGCATATAGGGTCACGTTTCCATTTCACGTCTCTCCATGATGGACATTTTCAGGATAACTGGTAAACTTAGCCCGCAGTAACCCTGTGTCACCCTGGCCCTTGCATAGCTCATTAATTTCTTTTCTTGCCACTCCTTTCCCTTTCTTTCTAATGCTTCAGTAGTTCCTGAAGGCAGAATGTCTGTTCCCGATCAGTTTACACCTCTTCCCACATTGCCTCCCTCCTTTTCCTTCTTAGATCTTATTAGACCATCAAGACTTGATTTCAGTGCTCCTTCTTTTGGGTTCTCTGCATGTTTCCCTAGCCTCATCCATATTATGTTCTAATATAGTTGTTGTCTGTCCTCTTGGCTGAACCGTAAGCTGTCTGAGGGAGAGAATGAAACCTTGTCTGACTTTATCTCCGGCATCTAGCATAGTGCCTGGTCAAAGTTGACTTTTTTTTTTTCTTCTAATGTTTATTTATTTTTGAGAGAGAGAGAGACAGAGTGCAAGTGGGGGACAGGCAGAGAGAGAGGGAGATACAGAATCCTAAGCAGGCTCCAGGCTCTGAGCTATCAGCACAGATCCTGATATAGGACTCAAACTCACGAACCATGAGATCATGACCTGAGCCAAAGTTGGCCACTTAACCGACTGAGCCATCCAGGTGCCCCTCAAAGTCGACTCTTAAGAAATGGTTGTTGGATGAACAAAGGAAAGATCAAACTACATCCCATCTACAAATAACAATTGTAACCTTTATCTTGTTATTAATAGTCAGTAAGTCTACTAACATAAAGTCACAGAGTAACCTAGTCATAAAGTATTAGTGCCTTTCAGGTCAACATAGTTAAAAACCTGACGACGAAGTTAGGTTCTTCCATTTACTAGCTGTTTAAGCTTGGAAAATTACATAATCTTTCAAAGCTTTGATTTTTCCCACCTGTACAATGGGTATCAGAGTTGTTTTGAGAATTAAATGAGGTGGTGTATGCTAAGTATTAGTGTTATATAAAATGCTGAATGAATGTCAGTTACTACAATTACAATCAGCAGTAAACTATTTAGATATTTAGGTATTATGAGTCTATACAGATAGTGTTTTAGACCTGCCATCTTTGTGTTTTTCTGTTCTAATTTGTTTGTAAACAAGTTATTGTCAGAGCAGCAGCTGGAAATACCCTGGATTGCCTAGTTTAATACATTTTGAGAGCAGAGAGAAATCAGAAAGCCCATACACAGCAGAGGGACTTTTTAATATTTCACAGTAGACAAACAAAGTTATTTTCCGTCATGGCAATGTATTGGGTGGAATGACCTTTATCAGTTGATGACAGTGATGGAGCAGAAGGGACAGTTTTCCACTTGACCTTTATACAATGTGCCAGCTTGTCTCCCAACACAAAATAAGTTACAATTGACAGGCTTGATAGAACAGTAACCTGACAGAAGCTTATTGTTTGGAAGGAGACAGTCACTCTTACAGCCCCCGTTTGCTATAGAACGTGGTGACTTTCATATCCCCAGGGGTGGCTTAGAAATGAGTACTACCTAAGTCAGTGCCAGAACATTTAGTGTAATTAGTTCCTCTGGGAGTTTGTTTTTAAATGAGATTTGTTCATAATGAATGTTTATTGCCATGGACTTGATTACTCTGCACGGACCAGACTATATTCTTTCAACTTTTCTTTGTTAGCTCTTTTTCTCTTCTCTTTGCCAAAACATCACAGAATGTTTTCTGCACATCTTTCTTCTATTGCTTCATTATTGCCTTTCCATAAACTTTACTATTCCCTTTAGTTTTTTGCGGCGGGGCATTTTCCCTTGAGGCTTTCCTCCATGAGGGCTGACATGTGAACTTTGCAAGTTTACTACTTTTCCTAGGTACTGGTGGTGCAGAAGTGGCCTTGAGAAGCAGGGAGGGAATGTGTTGCAGTTCAGCCTTGCAGGCCAGGTGGGGGAAATGGCTGCGGAGGGTCAGTTGATCTGGATTGTAGCCTTACTTCTGACACTAAGTGCATGGACAGTCACAGGTAATGTACTTCTCTTTAGGATGTCAGAGGAGGGATTACATTTTTATTTGGAGGAGACGGAAAACTGGTAGCCCCATCATGAACGTTACAAGTAGAAAATGGGCATGTCATTCTGGGACTTTTCCCAGAGCCAGATCTGTGATGTGACAGATCCTGGCTTCATCTGCTAAATGGGTACGGTAACATCTGCCCTATCCACCTTGCTGTGTTCATGTGAGAAACAAAGGAAATATTAAATATGGAAGGTGTCCTGGTTGGAAGAACTCTGGCTAGGCCTGTCTCTGGCTGGAGAGTAGTGGATTATGCTTTCTGCCCTTTAGACTTTTCCATACTACACATTAAAAAAGAAAAAGAAAAAGATAAAAAACATAGGAAAAATCAGAAAGAAATATACAAAAAAAAAAAAAAAAAAAAAAGCTTTCCGAAAATGAGAAATCTAATAAAGCCCTCAGTACCATAGCTGAGGATTTGGCCTCATGTTCCGAGTAAGTAAATCTCACTGAGATTAATATTTTATGCATTTCTGTGGAATCAGCAATTCACTCGCATGTATGAAACCGGAGTCTGTCCCTAGCAAAACAGAGGGTGAAGATGCACATCTTCTCTTTTTCTTGAAGACCTTATAGGACGAGCTGTTCCCTTTCGTCACGTGGACTCGGGACAATAACACAAAGTTGGCAGCTTGCGGTTGGCAGTGTTTATAGCTCCTCGACGCTTTGAATCTATGTATTTTTTCCGAATGCCGGCGGACTGATGGTCACACTGTGTTCTGGGGGGTCACGGGGATCCTTAGGGGAGCTGGAAGGGAACACCATCCCCAGTCTCAGAGGATCTTGGCTTTTATCGGTTGTTAGTACCCGGTGAGACTGCGTCTCCAGAGGGTTCGTTGCTAAACAAAACAGCAGCAACAGCAACGACAAAGTACTCGAAAAGTTTGCCACAAGGCTTAAAAATGATACCTGAGAAACTCTGAAACTGTATTGAGAGGAAGGAAGAGAATCCTTCCAAACCCAGGTTTCTTCTTCATATTGAATGGAGGCTTGACGTTTGAGTGGCCACAACCACAGCACGCTAGACGTGGATAGCCTACGAGGACGACGGCATTGACCTCTGCTCAGGTCCTGAACCGTGAGGACAGGATTGCCCAACGCGCTTAACTATGAAACAGAACCTCCCAGTCATCCCCACGGGGGCGGGTGCTTCTGATGAGCTCACGTGAGGGTGGTTTTCCAGCAGGAAGAGCAGTGTGCTTCAAACACTGTTAGTCCCAGTCAGGGGTGTTATTGTGTCCATTCCACTTAGTGGTGTTCATTTTCTTCTCGGCAGCTGGAACCAATTGCTTTGGATCCACCATGGAAACCTCAACATCCTGAACAAAACTCCTATTAATGAAACTCCCTGGGTTTAAATAAAACAAAACAAATAGATACTGACACAGAGCCAGCTAATTCGTCTTTAGACATAATGAAAAGAAAAAGAGGAGTCAGGTGGAAGAATGTGCCCATTTAAGATAGGGTGGCATCTCCTCTCTCTCTCTCTCTCTTTCAGGATACCAGTTGTTTGGATGCTGGCCACGGGCTTGAGGGAAGTCAGCTGGGCACCGTCAGGCCTGTCCCAGTAATGTCCCCATCCTCTATCATGGCATGAAAAAAACACTATTGTTTGACATCTGTGTTCGAACAGTTAGATTTTGGTAGGAAAAAAACCCCACCCAAAAGTGACTGCAAAAATATGCTACGATTAGTGTCAGTCGTGAGAATTCAACTTTTGGGGCCTTGAGGACCATAACTAAGCACGCATCTCCCCCCGCCCCTGCCTCAGTGACAGTACGTACTAATTGCAGGTACAACATCTGGGCAAGAATTTGCTTGCCCTGCAAACCCAGGTCCGTAACATGATGACAGTCCTCGTCCCTCCCTTCCAGAATTGTTGCTGAGAAGTCGGACGCACTGGCTGTGGACTTTCTCTTGTCACGCAGCTTCTTTCTGTCCTGGCTTAAGTGACAGGCATTGCTTTTGTGCAGTCCACCACCTCCATCAAAGGTTAAATTTCTTTCTTTCTTTTTTTAATATTTAATTATTTTTGAGAGACAGAGAGAGAGAGACAAGCCAGGGAAGCGCAGAGGAGAGAGAGAGAGAGAAAGAGAGAGAGAGAGAGAAAGAGAGAGAGAGAGAGAGAGAGAGAGAGAGAGAGAGAGAGAGATTGAATCCACAGCAGGCTCCAGCAGGGGCCAGGTCCTGTAGGTTGATGGCATCCCTCCAACATGCATTCAGGCCAAAATAATTCTGTAAGTAGCCAGCATGATGTGGTCACAAGTCGTGTCACTCTGCTGCTTTGTCCTCATTCAGGAGGTGGCTTTAGAATACCAGGAGAACGGAAACGGATGGACTGCATAATCCTTCTGGAAATATCACAGACCTATCCTTCCCTCGCCTTTGATAGATATGGGTGAACAGTGAGATCTCACCCTCCTTGCAAGAATTTTGTGTGCACCTGTTCAGGATTGCTAATTAAGGGAGGACTTTCAACCTTAATAGAATCAACCAAGGAGTAGAGTTGGCATTATAATGCAGTCACTACTTAGTAGTTAATGTTATCTTATAATTTCTTTTCATGAAAACACCAGTGCATTGGTGCCTGTTACCACTTGCTTGCTGCTGCCTGCAAAATAATAAAGTGGGTGAGCACATAGCACAAGATTATCATGGGAAACTCAGAAACTCTTCATTACACCCAAGTCTGAAAGGTTTTTTTGTTTGTTTGTCTCTTTTCTTCATGGACACCAGTGTTCTCACTGTAATATGTATGTATGTATGTATGATGTATGTATGTATGTATGTATATATTTATTTATTTATTTTAGAGAGAGAGATAGAGCATGAGGAAGGGAGAGGGGCAGGGGAAGAGAGAGAGAGAGAGAGAGAGAGAGAGAGAGAGAATCTTAAGCAGGAGAGCCTGACTCAGGGCTCGATCCCACGACCCGCGATCATGACCTGAGCTGAGACCAAGGTTCAGACGCTCAACCAACCGAGCCACCCAGGTGCCCCCCTCCCCTCACGGTAATTTTATATAATTAAAATTATACATAAATATATAAATAAATTTATATTATATTATAGGTATGTCTGTCGCTGATATTGTTGCTAACACTTATGATGGAATTTAGCGTATCCGTGTGTCATGGCATTCCTCAAAAGGTTCTGTGACTTCTGGGTGGTTCAGAGCCACTGGTACGGGGAAGCTAAAGGTAGCCTGCGCTGTCTGTATGTGTGGGTGGAGGACTCGGGGTGAGCCAGGAGGAGGGACAGGAATCTGCTGTACATTGTACATTATGAAAAAAGAAGCCCGGAGCAAGACTGGCTATCGACGCCTCTGAATCTGACAGCCCTCCAGGTTGGGTCACCCTGAATGCATGCTGAGTAGTTATTTACTTATTTATTTATATTTACAGAGCAAGAGCACACGAGATGGGGAGGGGCAGAGGGCAAGGGAGAGAATCCTACGTAGGCTCCACGTTCAGCTCAGCATGGAGCCCCGTGCGGGGCTCGATGCCGCCACCTGAGCTAAAATCAAGAGTCAGACACTCAACCTACTGAGGCTCCCAGGCACCCCCGACTGCTGAGTTTTAAAGAGATTTAGTCTGAATTGAATTAAATCTGAATCCACAAGGTAGTGCTGTCAGAGTCGCTTTCACTTTTACAACAAGTCTGCCACTTGTATTTTTCACAACTGTTCACAGGCATTTTTCACTTTCACCACAATTTGGTGGCAGAAATTGGACTAGTATTCTCATTCCTAAGATAAGGAAACTGAGTCGTAAGGAGGCTACATAGTCTCAAGGTTACAAAGTTGTCCCCAGTGCATCCAGGACTAAAATCTGGATCTCTAGATCCTTTAAGCAAAGAAATCAATTTAAAATGTTGATTATCTTCCTGTACCAGAGGCTCATACATGCAGAGAGAAGAATCACGTCACTTCCCTCTCCATTGTTTATGTGATTTTTTTAATACATACTTAGATATTTATTTTCAGGATAACATCTTATACAATCTATGATGTTTATCTTTAAGATTCTAGTTTTAACAATTATAAAGCCAAGATTTATTTTGGCCGCATGCAAATATCACTCCTCACTCGTTCCATAAATCCTGGTTAAGTGCCTTTTATAGCACACGCTACATTAGGTACTGGGGAGACAGTCATTGACAAGGCAACATTGTCTTCTGCCTTCAGAAGCCTCTGGCACAGTCTTCCTGCTGTGGGATAGCACTTTCTGTGAGTGCCCATCTGGGCCCAGAAGTTAAACTTTTCCACCAAGTGTCTGTTACTCTTACTGTTATTATTAAAAAAAATTTTTTTTGTAGCTCAGGGGTTTTGGAGCTCTGTCTTTGGAGTTATGCTTAATCATCGAGAGTCCTAAATGCTGTCTGAAACCACATGGGGAATTCAGTTAGTTCTGTAAAGGACCTGAGGTGTTTCTTGTGTCTGCTTTCTGTTACTATTACATTCCTGCTCTGGGAAAGTGTTCCCACTAACTCCAGTTTTGTTTCTAATACCTGCACGGTATCTTAGGACTCTGGGAAGATACTCTTACAACTAGTCCTGCAGAGATTTCTAATTTCTTTAGCTTCTTACTATTTTATAGAGGCGTTGCTTGAAACTGGTACATATGCAGCTTCCCAGCATGCTAAAAGCATTGCTCTTTATTAGTCATTCTTATCATTGGCTGCTGTTTTGTGATTTCTCTCTATTAACATCGCCTTTGAATTGAAGGTCACTGTTTTATTTGCATTGTGGTGCTTCTGCCAAAAGAAAACAGCTTAATTCTACTTTGGTCTAAGGAACTAGTATCCTAGTATGCTTTATTCCTTCTGATTGGATTTCATCCTAATGGGAATGGCTCAGGCTAGTGGAAATAATTTATTCAATCTTCTTAGTTTTTTTTTTTTTTTAGAATATGCCGTTTTACCTAGATCCCTTTATGCCACTCAAAGAATTTAAGCTGTTCATGTTGCCGTGTTGTTAGAGATCAATTTAGTACGATCCTCTTGGCACCGAGCATTACACTGGTGTGTTCTATTTGTCTGTTGCAGAAAGGGTATGCACATCAATGTGGTTTGCATTATCTTTTTAAAAATAATGATGGTAGCGGTTGCTCGACAGTGAACTCCTAATGTCCCGAATTCCATTAGAGACAAATGTGTTAAAAGATCTTCTACAAAAAACAATTAAGTCTTAAAAGACTGCAGGCTGTGGTGGTTGCCATTACAACAGAAGAGAGCCTGTGGTTTTTGAGCACTGACAAACAGATGTGTCCGGCTGATTTTTTATGAAAACACCAGCAGAGCAAATTACTCATGAAAAGTCCATTCATGGGAACTAATTGAATGCCACGTCCAGTTTAATAATGAAAACTGAGTGCAACCAAAACCAGAAGAGAGAAATAATGAATAGGCATTTGAATTCTTCCATTTGTATGACTTCTAAAAATAGCCTCAGGGCCAATAGTATGTTCTCATGTCTGAGAGGCACATCAATCTATTAAATAGCCCAAAGCTCTTTAGCATACATGGAGAAAGATAAAGCAGCCCTTGAAGGAGAAACTCAACAGTGACCATTTGGATTTTCAGTGGTGTCGTTTTGCAAGGTTACAAGTGATGTGGAAAAGGTCCGAGAATCATTGGCCAGATCTTTAAGTTGTTTTCTAGCTTGCCAGAAATTTTCCTTGGCCAGTCAGTGTGCTGTAAGAATTACTCTTTTTAATTTCTGTCTTAACTAGACTATACCTAATAAGCTTCAATATTCAGTACGGAGCTGGTTCATTTATCAGCCATGCATCTAGATTGCTAAGTGACTTAGTAATTGCCTAAGTGATTAACCCATTTCAGTAATGACTGATCATATATCCAAATTCAATTAAAATAATGAACATGACATAAAAAATAGTTTCTTGTGGGAGGATCTGCCATTACATGTTCAACAAGAGTTTCTCTTTCAGAGTTTACACAGTTTGAAGTGGCTGAAAAAAAAAAATCACACTCAAGTATTTGACTTCATAGTCCATGCTGGTTGACCCCATGTAGGAAACCTACTTGCTATTGCCTGAATGTACTAGCTGATGATTGCCTTTTATTTCTAAAAGTGGCTTTTCTTTCGCTAGTTATTAAAGCAACACATGATCATTGTAAAAACATTTAGAAAGTTCAGAAATATAAATAAAAGAAAAAATCATCTTTATTTGCGTGGCACAGATAGGGCCACTGTTAATGTTACGTCCTTTCTGGCTTTTCTTCATTGTGCTGTTGAGTGGCTTTTCGTCTCTTGTCCTTTCTCTTGGGTTCTCTGCATTGTAACTATTTGGAAATGATCTAAAGAATGTTTCTCCTTCTTGGGTAAGTGCTTTCAGTTCCCATCTCCTAATAAGCAGCAAGTGATGGCAGTGGTGGTAGGAGTTGGTGGGGTGCTGGTGGAGAAAGTGGGGGTGCTGGCAGAGGCGGTGGGGGGATGGGGGGGAGGAGACGGTGGGAGTAATGCTGGGGGATGGTGGGTGCCTTCTCTGGCACTTACCAAGAAGCAGACAGCTGACAATTGCCAGTAGGGAGGGTCAGCCAGCCCAGATTCTGAGCCATGAAAATGGACCACATGTATACCGTGATCTGGTTTTCCACAGCACCAATGAAAACATACTTTAGGGAAGGTTTTTAATAGTTCTAAAAATATGAAGCCTCTATAAAAGGTAACTGGCCAACTTTGGTTGGTCAGTTACTTTCCTCTAAGACATTCGGTGATTGACATTTGATGAAAGAAACATTTTCCTATATTTTTAGTTTTAGGAGTTGAGGCAGAGAGTATTCCAGAGTGATCCATACCCAACCACCCTTTCAGAAACTCATGATTCTAAGGAATTTTGTATGTTTTCTGATGTGTCTGAATACTGCAACTTTAAGCATTATTTGTTTACAACCTTAAACACACTCTTCTACACACACACACACACACACACACACACACACACGCAGCTTGCTGGTCATATGACCCACCCAAGACCTGGGGAAGTCCCTGGACTTTTCATTACTTTTGTTATTTTGATCCCTCACAATTTATTTTGCTTGGTAAATTCCTGCTGAAAAAGAACAGATGTTTCAAACCAAACTGTCTACTGAAATATTTCAGGGCCAGTCAACAAATGTGTATGAAGAACAAGGCGATAGGCTAAGTGCTGAGCAGGTAAGTATCGTGGCAGAGTATTGCTTGTCTTGCAACATTTTTCTGTCTCCCCCAAAGGTTTGTTTTTCCTTTTATCCCACAACCAAAGTGATTTCTCAGTCTTCTTTCCTCACGCCGGCCGGCTTAAAATATAACATTTCTAGAAATCCTCTTTGGCATACCCTGAAAAGATTGGTGGCCCAGGGAAACGAAGCTTACCCTAAGCAGTTTAGCCTTAAGAATCTGAGGAACCAAATCTCTATTTTTATGCAGAAATCAAAGGGTAGCACAAGGAATCAGTAGGCTATTTTTAAAAATATACTACTTTTCTAAATAATAAATGACCCAAGATTTTATGGCTGATTTTGTAAGAAAAGAAATTGAAAGAAAGTCACTGACAGTCTCACTGACAAAACTCTTAGTTCTGCCCGTCTTTCTTTCTTTCTTTCTTTCCTTCTTTCTTTCTTTCTTTCTTTCTTTCTTTCTTTCTTTCTTTCTTTCTTTCTTTC